>NC_072389.2:24582621-24895121 GCF_028885625.2 Pongo pygmaeus | reverse complement strand
CCTGGCCCTCCCAAAGTGCTGGGATTACAGGCGTGAGCCACCGCGCCCGGCCTTTCCTGGGAAAATTTTGTTTCCATCTCACTACTTATTGGTCTTTTCAGGTTTTGGATTTCTTCATGGTTCATTCTTGCTAGGTTGTATGTGTCTAGGAAAGTATCCATTTATTCTAGATTTTCTAATTTATTGGTCTGTAGTTGCTCATACTAGCCTCTAATGATCCTTAGGAATTTCTACAGTATCAATGATAATGTTGTCCCCATTTTCATCTCTGATTTTATTTAGTTTTTTTTGTTGTTGTTTGTTTTTTTTAGTGTGGCTACAGGTTAGTGGTTTGGCTTATCTTTTTTAAAAAACGCACTTTTCATTTTGTTCATATTTTGTATGTTTTCATTTCAATTTCATTAATTTCTGCACTTATCTTTATTCTTTCCTTTCTTCTATACTTATTTTGGGTCTGGTTTACTCTTGCTTTTCTAGTTCTTTAAGATGTATCGGCGCCTCAGGCCCAGCAGAGCCAGGGCGGCTCCTGCCGGTAGCCTGCGTGCGGCCCGGCCAGCCGCGCCCCGCGTTCATCTCGCCGTTCACTGCCCTGAGGCTGGCGCCGCCATGGGGCGCGGGGCCGGTGCTGCTCTGGGGCATTGGAGCCGCGCGGTGCTGGAGAAGCCGCGCGCCGCTGGAGGGAAGCTGCCGGGGCGGGGGTCTGGGCGGCTCAGGGGGCGGCGCGGGCCTCGCGCGGCTCCTGGGGTTGTGGGCTCGGGCGCCTGGCTGCTGCAGGTGCCGGGCTCTTGTCTGGCCGGGCGCTCCTCGGCTCCCACGCACCGGGTTCCTGGGCGCTCCCATCGACACTGCCTGGGCGGGGATGAGGCCTGGCGGCGCGGGCCGGCGGCGCCTCCAGGAAGGATGGGCGGCTACGACCTGCTGCGCCTGGACTCTCGGAGCCCGGAAGCTCCTGGGGCTGGCGTACCCTGAGCGCCCGAGGCTGGCAGCTGCGGTTGGATTTCTCGCGATGTCCACTGTTATCTCCATGTCTGCCCCTTTCTTCCTGGGGAAGATCATGGATGTCATCTATACCAACCCCACTGTGTAGACTACAGCGACAACCTGACCCGCCTCTGCCTTGGCCTCAGTGGCGTGTTTCTGTGTGGTGCTGCCGCCAGTGCCATTCGTGTCTCCCTCATGCAAACTTCAGGTCAGCGCGTTGTGAAGAGGCCGAGAACTTCATTATTCGCCTCCATTCTGGGGCAGGAGGTTGCTTTCTTTGACAAGACTCGCACAGGAGAATTGATTAACCGCCTCTCATCAGAAACTGCACTCCTGGGGCGCTCAGTGACTGAAAACCTCTCAGATGGGCTCAGGGCCAGGGCCGGGGCCGGGCTTCTGTAGGCATCAGTATGGATGTTTTTTGTCTCACCTAATCTGGCCACCTTTGTTTTGAGTGTGGTGCCTCCAGTGTCAATCATTGATGTAATTTATGAACGATATCTGCTGAAACTGAACAAAGTCACCCAGGATTCCCAGGCACAAGCCACTCAGCTAGCTGAGGAATGTACTGGAAATGTAAGAACTGTTGGAGGTTTTGGAAAAGAAATGACTGAAATAGAGAAATACGCCAGCAAAGTGGACCATGTGATGCAGTTAACAAAGAAAGAGGCATTCGCTCGGGCTGGCTTCTTTGGAGCAACTAGGCTGTCCGGAAACCTGATTGTGCTTTCTGTCCTGTAAAAAGGGAGGCTGCTGATGGGCAGTGCCCACATGACCATGGGTGTGAACTCTCTTCCTTCCTAATGTATGCTTTCTGGGTTGGAATAAGCATTGGAGTTCTGAGATCTTTTTACTTGGAGTTGATGAAAGGACTGGGTGCCGGGGGGCGCCTCTGGGAGCTCCTGGAGAGAGAGCTCAACCTGCCTTTTAACGAGGGGGGAGGGTTATCTTAAATGAGAAAACCTTCCAGGGTGCTTTGAAGTTTAAGAACGTGCATTTTGGCGATCCCGCTCGCCCAGAGGCGCCCATATTTCAGGATTTCAGCCTTTCCATTCCGTCAGGATCTATCACCGCACTGGTTCTGGCGGTGGCCCAAGTGGTTCTGGCAAATCAACAGTGCTTTCGCTCCTGCTGAGGTGTAGGACCCTGCTTCTGGAACTATCAGTCTTGATGGCCATGACATCCGTCAGCTAAACCCAGTGTGGCTGAGATCCAAGATTGGGACAGTGAGACAGGAACCCATCTGGTAGACAACATGAGAGACTTTAATGCAAAACAGTGTTGCAGAAAAAAAAACTTCAGAGACTGTATGAAATATGTAAACCATATATCAAGTTATTTGAAAAATACCTATTTTTTCCAAAGTGCGTAAAATATTGCTTTGAAATGTACCTGTTCTCAAGATCTTTTTATTCAGAGTTTTAATAATTGTAACTTTTTAAATGTTTATAGCACTGAAGTTATTTTCAGGTTTTGTATTTTGTTTTATTGTGGAATATTTTAATTAATATAGCATGGCATCTCATTTTCTTTTGCCTGCTGTTAAAGATGGAAGCTATTGTCAAATGACAACTTAAAAAATGGAAGTATAAATAAAAAGCCTGATTATTTTAGGCCAGTTTGCCAGTCACTGTGTAATTCTTCTGGTAATAGTCTACCTACTTTAAGTCTAATTTTACTAGATAGAGTAATGGAAAATGAAAATTTAAGCCTTTATTCCGATAATCTCATGAAGCAAACCTAACTAACATCAGCTGGAAAGAAGAGAACATTTATATTGCCCGTCTCCTGTGTCTTCAAAGGTGTAAGAGTTGAAGACTACGTGTTCCTATGGGAACTATGTTTGAATATGTGCAATTTTCAACATTCTGGCACAAGAAAACCTGATAAGTTTTTAAAAGGGCAGAAGCTTATTTTTTGAACAGGAAAACCTATTAAATTCACATGTGTGTATGAGTACTTCTGGGAAGCAAGGGGTGAACTGCTAGGTATTATTGAGAATGAATGATTTTTGCATATAAGTTGTTTGAAGGCATGTATTTTGAAAAAAAATCTGTTACAAATTTATAATTTCAAAACAAATTGAATCTTATGATACTTTTGGAATTTCATTAATAAGGCTAAAATCTGAGGAATATAACTAATTTTCAGCCTTAAGACATTTAAGTTTGGAAGTCCTTGCTATTCAACAGAATAACAAGAAAAATGTATCACTCTTCTGAAAAGATATTAATAAGCCCTTTTCTTTTATTTACGGTTATAGTTTTATTTACAGTCTCAAAATTCCTAAAGCAGTGCTGATAACCATTGAATTTGCCATATTTTGTATTCAGTGCTGTTAATGTGCTGTTGCCTCAGGAAAAATTGCTTTTTCTCCATTGATGAGGCTAGACCCTAAGAAGTAATTAAGTCAATGTAAATCAAATGGAAGTTTTGCCATGAACTAAGCATTTATTAGTTCCCTGATTAGACTGGAAGAAGAAACCGCTATTTCATGATAAGCATGGAATATTATATTTTATTCTTCGTAATTAATGAATAAAATTGAATGAATGAACGTAGTGTTTTCTGAATTAGTAAACGGTACATCTGTGACAATCATTTTAACAAGCTCTACTTGTGTTCTTTATAAAGTGTGATTTTCAGAAAGCAAACAAAACACAATTACAAGGTTGAATCTGAGGAAAATAATCCTTGTGCCATGGAGGTATTTACAAAATTGCATTTCATTGTTATGTTTTATTTTCTGATGCATGATGTTCAATTATATCTTTAGGTAATACTTTATATCATAGATTAAAATTTATAGTGAACTTTAAAAAAAGATGTATCATCAGGTTGTTTATTTGAGGTTTTTTACTTTTTTGATCTTGGAAATTATAGGTATAAATTTCCCTCTTATACTGCTTTTTGCTGTATCCCATAGGTTTTGGTATGTTGTGTTGCCATTTTCATTTGCTTCAATAAATTTTTCAATTTCTTCTTAATTTCTTTGTTGAAATTGTAAGGATCATTAGAGGCTACTATGAGCAAACATACGCCAGAAATTAGAAAACCTAGAATATATAGATACATATAGATACAGAAATATTCACATTATGAATTTGTTCTTAACCTTTGGTAATTTGTCTCTTTAAAGAACTTTCAGCTGCCAAATTCGTGGGTATGGAATTGTCCATAATAGTTATTATCATTTAAATATAGAGGTTCTGTAATGATATTTCTTCTTTTATCAGTCCTTTTTTCTTAGTCTTACTAGTATGTAACAACTTTATTGATCTTTCCAAAGGAATTTTCACTTTGTGAATTTACTATTTACTTTCAATTTCATTTATTTCTTTCATTACCTCTGTTATTTTATTTTTTTCAAATCATGTTTTGTTTATTTTTTCATTGACTTTTAAACCTATGTATTTTTCCAATACAAGAATTTAAAGTAATAAATTACCCTCTCAATTTAACTCTACACCACAAATATGTAGCTGTTATTATCAACATTTTGTTTTATTTTATTTTTTTAATTGGCACATAATAATTGTGCATATTTATGGGTACATAGTGATGTTTCAATACACATAGTGTATATATTGAATTACCCTGATGAGGTGATGGTAATTAGCATATCCATCATTGCAAACATTTACCATTTCTTTGTTTTGGGAACACTCAATATCCTTTGCTAACTGTTTGAAACTATATAATATATTATTGTTAACTATTGTCATACCATAGTGGTCTAGAGCATTAGAACTTATTCCTCCTATCTAGCTTTAATTTTGAATCTTTTAACAAATCTCTTCCTATCCCTCTCTTCCTCTTATACTTTCCAGCCTCTAGCATCCTCTGTTTTAACTTCTATAAGATCAAAATATTTTAGCTTCCACATATGAGTGAGAAGCTGTGATGTTTAACTTTCACTCACATAATACCCTCCATTTCTATGCATGTTGCTGTGAAGGACAGGATTTCCTTGTCTTTTATGGCCGAATAGTACTTCATTGTGTACTATTTCCCTCTCCTCCTTTTTCCCTCTCCTCCCCTCCCCTCCCCTCCCCTCCTTGAGATGGAGTCTTGCTCTGGAGTGCAATGGTGTGATCTTAGCTCACTGTAACCTCTCCCTCCCGGATTCAAGTGATTCTTCCACCTCAGCCTCCCAAGTAGCTGGGGAGGTGCCACCATGCCCAGCTAATTTTTATATTTGTAGTAGAGATGGGGTTTCACCATGTTGGCCAGGCTAGTCTTGAACCCCTGACCTCCAGTGATCTGCCCATCTCGGCCTTCCAAAGTGCTGGGATTGCAGGTGTGAGCCACCATGCCCGGCCTATATACCACATTTTCTTTAACCATTCATCTGTTGTTGGATCCTTAGGTTGATTCCATATCTTGGCTACTGTGAATAGTGCTGCAATAAACATCTAGGTGCAGATGTTTATTCAATATACTGTTTTCCTTATATTTTTTCTAAATTATCTTTTGATTTCTTTTATGAACTATGAGTTAGTTAAATAGTGTTTCATGTTATTTACAACTATTTGGGGGTTTCCTAGGTAACTCTTATGTCATCAATTTCAAATTAAATTTTATTGTGATCAGAGAATATATTCTATAAAATCTAAAACTTAAATTCATTTAAACTTACTCTTTGATTCAGCATTTGGCCTATGTTGGTGATGCTTTCAATACACGAGAAAACAATGTATATTCAGCATTTTAAGTGTAGTTTTTATAAATGTCAATAAGCTCAAGGTGATTTATAATGAAGTTGAAATGTTCTATAGCCATACGAATGGTTTGTCTTACTGTTCTATCAGTGATGAGCAGAGGGATGTTAAAATCTTTAATTATTACTGTCATTTATCCATTTCTCCCTTCAATTCTGCTTTTTCCTTCATGAATTATGAAGCTTTATTATTAAGTTAGTGTCCCTTTCATAATTCTGAAATGGGGGCATTTCATAATTATGAAATAACCAATTCATCAGAGGACAATTCCTGATATTATTGTCCTCTGATGAATTGGTTATTTCGTGATTATGAAATGCCCCCATTTTCTCTTATAATGCACCCTCTTTTCCAGTCTACATTGCATTTTGCTAATATAGCCACACAAGCTTCCTAATGCTTGCTGTGTATGTGGTTTATCTTTTCTTATAGGTTTACTTTTCACCTATGTGTGTCTTTATGTTTAATATATGTCTCTGGTAGACAACATTAGTTGGGTCTTGTTCTTTTGTCTAATATGACAATCTCTACCTTGTAATTGGATAATTTAGTTCATAAATATGTTAAATGAAACGTGTTGCCACTTTTAAAAACTGTACAATCTCTTTCTTCTCATATTTTTGTTTAATTGTATTTTAAGTATTCATTTTAAATTGCATAGATGAGTTAGTTGCAATGCTTTTGTATTGAGTTATTTGTATTACAATAATCATCAATTTATACTTAATCTAAATTTTACTTAGAGGTAATTTTTTACAACTTCATATATAATGTAAAAAACTGATGACATCCTTTTTCTATTTTTACATTCTCTCCAGTGATTGATAGTGTTGTCCACTTTGTCAAATCAAAACAAGGCAACATTTTCCTAAAAAGTGATCTGTGCTCCACCTATCCTATTCATTTGCACTTTTAGGGCAGAAAACTATTCTGCATGATACTATAATGGTATATGAATCTGCCCAAACTCATAGAATGTATGACAGCAAGCGTGGACCCTAATATAAACTATGGACCTTGGTGATAAGGATGTGCCAATGCAGGTTCATCAGCGGTAAGTTATGTGCCACTCCAGAGGAGAATGACAGCAAGGGGTCAGGCTGTGCCTGTGTGGACACGATGATGTATGAGAAATCTTTGTATCTTTCTTTCAATTTTGCTGTGAACTTACAGCTGCCCTAAAAATAAAGTCTATTTAAAAAACCCAAAACAACAACAACAACAAAAACTGATGACAGTAACATTTCCTTTATTCCTCTGTCTTTTGTGATTTTTTTAGTGTAAGTTTTTCTATGCACGTCATAAACCCCACAATAAAATGATATCTTTTTCAATTTAAATAGTCAGTTTCCTTCAATGAAATTGACAGATTAAAAAAAGCATTTCTTGTTACTTATATACTTATCATTTCTATGCTTTTCATTTCCTCTAATTTGAAGTTTAGATTTGATGTTATTTCCCTTCAGGCCAAAAACTCTGATAGCATGTTTTGTAGTACAGATTTGCTGGTGACAAATTAGCCCATTTAATTTTTCTGAAAATGTCTTAATTTTACCTTCAACTTTGAAAGATACTTTAATAATATATAGAAACGAACCCGATGCTCTGTCATCTCCAAATACTTTAGTAGAGTGATTCTCAACCAGGAGGAGATTTGCCCTCCAGGAAACATCTGATAATATCTCAAGATATTTTTAGTTGTTCGCCTGGGGAAAGGTGTGAGGAAGATGCTACTGTCGTTTAGTTATTAAAGGCAAACCAAGTCGCTCAACATCCTACAATTCACAGGAAATGCCCACAACAAAGAGTTATATGGCCCAAATGTCAAAAGCGATAGTGCCAAAGTTGAAAAACCCTGTTTTCATATATATTTTCTACAAACACAATTGTGTCTATATATGTATATACATATATATAATTCTATATATTACAAATCTATTACAGTAATATGTGTGTGCCCCCCCCCCACAAACACACAATACATGCACAGTACAACTAACAAAACCAGAAAATTGATATTAATATATTGCTACATCTGATTTTCAAGCCCCCATTAAAATTTCACCAATAGTCAGCCGGGCACGGTGGCTCACACCTGTAATCCCAGCACTTTGGGAGGCCGAGGGGGATGGATCACGAGGTCAGGCAATCAAGACCATCCTGGCTAACACGGTGAAACACCGTCTCTACTAAAAATACAAAAAAAAAAAAAATTAGCCAGGTGTAGTGGTGGGTGCCTGTAGTCCCAGCTACTCGGGAGGCTGAGGCAGGAGAATGGCATGAACCCAGGAGGCGGAGCTTGCAGTGAGCCCAGATCGCCCCACTGCACTACCGCCTGGGGGACAGAGGGAGACTCCGTCTCAAAAAAAAAAAAATTTCACCAATAGTCCCAATAATGTTTCATTGCAAAAGGATCAAGTTCCACATCATGCATTGCCTTTCATTGTCATGTCTTTTTAATGTGCTTGTATCAAGAATAGATCTTTAAACCTAACTTGAGCAAGATTTCTGGCCCATATTTTCTTTCTTTTTTTCCTTTGCTTTGCCTCTCCTTCCTTTTCTCCTTTCCTTTCTCCTTCGCTTTCCCCTTCCTTTTTCTCTTCCCTCTCCCCTTCCCTTCCCCCTCCCCTTCCTTCTCCTTTCCCCTTTCTCTTACTTTTTCCTTTTCCCTTGCTTCTTTTTCGAATGGCTCCCTTTAGGTTTTCTGAGGTTTCCTTGTGACTAGAGTCAGGCAATGAATTTTGGAAAGAATATCACAGAATTGATGCTGTGTTTTTTTCATTGCATCCTATCAGCTGGTACATGATTTCAGTTTGTCTCATTACTGACGATGCTTATTTTGACAGGTTGATAATGGTGGTATATACAAGGCTTCTATCTTGTTATTCTCTATTTCTAGATTCTGTTACTTTATTTTATGTTGCTTTTCCTAAAGGGTAATAGGAATTTTATCTGTTTCTTTGTTTTGTTTTTGTTTATTCCCCTACATATTTTTATTCCTTACTATACTTTTAGTACATAGTACCTAGTGCAAAACACTAATGTATGTTGAACACCAACATTTGTTGAACAAATGTCTGAAACTGAATCTGTCCTGCTACTACAAAATCATATATATATATGTTTTTTTCCCCTATAGGGATACCATCAGCTATGTAGTTGTCTAAGCCAAGACCTCCTGCTGGGACTGATTAAAGCCCATGCATCCTCATTATCCAGAGCCTGTGTTGCTCATCTAGAGCTATAGTCAGGCTAACCACTCCTTCTGGTTAATATCTGAGAGGAAAAATCATGCAGCAAGGAGATAACTGTGAGGGAACAAAAATGGCACAAACCCAGCCTGGATTTCTCTCTCCCCTTTTAAAGATTAATGAATGAAAAAAATTCATCATTAGATGTAGTTAGTTTCTATTACATAAAAAGGAAGCTGACGAAATATATAACTGAGTTATATACCTACATCCAATTGGTTCTATTTCTCTGGGGAAGTCTATTAAAGAAGTTATTGAGTAGTGTTTACATGTACACTGACAAATATGTCTAAAGGTTATGTCTGAACACCTATAAATTTCTATCAATGATTATATTTAGTTCATTCTTATTACACTGGATTCTAATTCTTATGAAGTTGATGTTTGGTAGAATTAATGATAAAAGGAGATTCTGTCCCCTATTGAAATTTGTGTGTAGTTACATGCCAGAGTTTTGAAGATTGAGGAAAAGGTTGAGCTTAAGTAATGTTATGGGCAAACTCAATGCTTGAATGTAAGATAGTACTTTACTTTGAAAGATTTGGAGGATTTCATAATGACTTTTACTTTTGCTAGTTATTGATACATTCACATGTAAATTAAGGTTTACTTAGGTAAGCTCAAGGAAATCATGCTTTTTCTCAGGCTTATTTTAAATCTGAATATTTTTACTGTCTTTGCTTTTACAAGAAAATATTCATCATTGTATTTTTTGTCTTAATTTTCAAAGTCAAATGTTAATTGTTTTTGTGGGATTACTTTGGCAAATATGGGAGATCCCCAAACAAATTTTAAACAGTTTTTTCAGCCGGGCGCGGTGGCTTAAGCCTGTAATCCCAGCACTTTGGGAGGCTGAGGCGGGCGGATCACGAGGTCAGGAGATCGAGACCATCCTGGCTAACAAGGTGAAACCCCACCTCTACTAAAAATACAAGAAAATTAGCTGGGCATGGGGTCGGGCACCTCTAGTCCCAGCTACTCCGGAGGCTGAGGCAGGAGAATGGCATGAACCCGGGAGGCGGAGCTTGCAGCAAGCCCAGATTGCACCACTGCACTCCAGCCTGGGCGACAGAGTGAGACTCTGTCTCAAAAAAAAAAAAAAAAAAAAAAACAAAGTTGTTTCTGTTCTCCTTTGTTTTCTACTTTCTCTTAAATAGAAATATATTTCTTTTACAAGTAAATACCATGAATTTAAAAAATAATAAATTATGACTTTTGTGAGGATCAGTTCTCCTAGACATTGGTTTAGCTAATGCCAGCTACTTGGTATAAAAATCTGTATCAGTGGAGAGGTGAAAAAGAGCTAAAGGAAGAATAAGAAAGACAACAGCATCTTTAAGAAGTTCCTCTTTTTTATTTTTTTATTTTTTGAGACGGAGTCTTGCTTTGTTCCCCAGGCTGGAGTGCAGTGGAACGATTTATGCTCACTGCAAACTCCGCCTCCAGGGTTCACGCCATTCTCCTGCCTCAGTCTCCCGAGTAGCTGGGACTACAGGTGCCCGCCACCACGCCCGGCTAATTTTTTGTATTTTTAGTAGAGACGGGGTTTCACCGTGTTAGCCAGGATGGTCTTGATCTCCGGACCTCGTGATCCACCCGCCTCGGCCTCCCAAAGTACTGGGATTATAGGCATGAGCCACAGCGCCCGGCCAAGCAGGCTCTCTGAAAAGAAATCAGTTCTTGTTTTCTTACAAGTTATAACTTCACTACACTAAAGTCACATTTTTTAATAACTTAGGAATTTTCCGAAACTTCAAATACCCTAAGGCCCAATGGTAAAACATCAGATGACATTTGCCCCTGATTTAAACCATTTTTCTTTTCCTCTTTCTTCATTTTTCTTATACTGTCTCCTCATTTCTTTTTCTCTCTTCCTATTTCTCTTTTTCTCTGTTTCTTCCTACCTCCCCTCGTGACTTTGTCTCCTCATCCCATCCCCGTGCTACTTAGATGCCACATCAATTTGACTAGCCTCAAATTTACAATGAATACTTTTTAAATTCATGCTTCTGAAACTTTTAAACGATGAAGAGGTGTAAATGTCTCAAATAATAATTTGCTTGATGGCTGAAATGAATGGCATTTCTCAAAAAGGCCAAGGGACTGAATACAGAAATTTAAACAATAACTTTCTGTTAGTGATATGGTTTGGATGTTTTGTCCCCTCCAAATCTCATGTTGAAATGCAACGTCCACTGTTGGAGGTGGGCCTAGTACAAGGTGTTTGTTTCCCAAGGGTGGATCCCCATGAATGGTTTTGTGCTGCCCTCCTGGTAATGAGTGAGTTCTTGCTCTATGAATTCACAAGAGATATTGTTGTTTAAAAGAGCCTGGCATCTCCCTTGCTCCCTCTCACCCCATGTAATACGCCAGCTCCACCTTTGCCTTAAGCCATGATTGTCAGCTTCCTGGGCCTCAGCCAAAGCTGAGCAGATACTGGTGCCATGTTTGTACAGCCTGCAAACCATCAGCCAAATACTCCTCTTTTCTTTATAAATTACCCTGTCTCAGGTATTCCTTTATAGCATTGAGATGGACTAATATAGTCAGTTTTGACAACATGAACCTTTCATATTAAAATTTAATTTCTAAATTCACTCATTTACTGTGATTGGTTTATAGCTTTTCTGTAATAATGACTTTTGCATGTGACTTTCTATGTGCTTTAAAAATTGATTCACTTTTTAGCTCTATTTTTGGAAACTACCAGCTTCCACTGTTGAGGTAAAAGTATCATCATTGAGGCTCTACTGCTGAGGTAGCTGTTATCTGATTTCCCTTCAGTTCTACTGCTGTCCCAGTGGAAAAAGGGAATCTTCACAACTTACATGACATGTTTGCCTGAACTCTAATCTTCCACATCTGCTGTAGAAAAGAGAGTAAAGTGGCAGTTCAGGGCAGTTTACCCATTTAGAAATGGTGTCTGCTCAATATTTTCCTCTGTGTCACTTACTAAAACATATAAAAGAAATCATGGACATTAAAAGAAAGAGAGGTTTAATGTGATATTTTAATTCTAACAAAGATTTATGGGCATGTGAATCCTCAAAAGCACATACCCCCTTAGTGTTTTTCATATCACACATATCACATCAGACACATATCACACATATCAGGCACATGTCACACAGAACTTACTATAATTATCAGTTTTTGAAAAAATATTATCATTTGCTTTTTCTATATAAATAATTCTTTTTTTACATATGATTTTCAGTTCTGGGATACACGCGTGGAACATGCAGGTTTGTTATATAGGTATACGTGTGCCATGGTGGTTTCTTATTTGTGTTTTTATCTTATGCCTTTGGCTAGAACTAGATTAGATAATAAAAATATGCATCAGTTTAAGATAGTTATTTTTAGTCATGGTAAGGACATATCTATAACTACTTTGTTAAATTTTATCAGTCACGCATGTTAAATATCATTAAATAAATATCTGAAATTGGGCTGCTGTACCCGAATACCATAGACTTGGTGGCTTATAAACAACAGAAAGGAATTTCTCACAGTTCACCAAGGTACTAGTCGGTTTGGTGTCTGGGAAAAACCTGTGTTCAAAGAAGGCTGCCCGTTCTCTATAACCTCAGTTGGGGAAGGAGCAAGGGAGTTCCAGGGGGCTGCTTTAGAAGGGTGCCAAACCCATTAATGAGGGCTCCTCTGTCATGACTTAATTACTTCCCAAAAGCCCCACCTTCAAAAACCCTCAATTGGTGGTTAGCATTTCAACATGCGAATTTGAGAGGGATATAAACATTTAGTCTGTAGCAGTAAATGTACAATATAAATAAACAGCTTTATTATTGTGTTGCCTTATATTAATATATATTTCCTAGTATTAAATCTTTGTATGCCAAATCACTGGGGTGGGTGATTTCTTAGTAAGTGTGGAATTCAGTTCCTTTTTCTTTTAAGAATATTTTAACTATGTTTATAAGAGACACTGTTTAGTAATTTTATTCTTTTTATATTCACTTCATCGAGAGTTGGTAATAGTTGTATTTGCTTTGTAAAATGAACTGAAAGGAAACCACTTTTTATAACTTTATCCGTATTTCGTAGTTTGGGGTCCATTTTACAAGGTTTTTTAAACAGATGCTTATTAAAAACACTGGTTATAGGGACTTTAATAAAAATTTTTAAAATAACGTTTTACTTTTCTTGCAAAAATTGATACATGCAACCTATTTACTATTGTTAAAATTAAGATTCATTTAAGCAGTACCTGTTTATTTTAGTGAAATGTATTTAATTTTCTAAGATAGCATTTTTTGTCTTTAAAACAATTGCTGCATGTTTTTGTTTTTTTCACTTTAAATTTTATATTTTCTGTTTTTGCTTTATCACATTTGCTGTATTTTTCTGTATTATGGGTTATTTGTTCAAGAATGAACTTGTGTATGTTTATAAATTGTTACTGTTTTTGTTTATAATTTATTGCCTTTTAATATGTAATTAGTATTCATTTTAATTTTGCTTGTATGCTTTGCTGTACCATTTTGAAATTCTTGAGTTAAATGCTTAACTATTTTTTATTTATAAAGTTTAAATATTAATTTAAATATGTCCCATGAGTTTAGTCATTTTAATATTCTCACTCATCAGACATTTTTTGGGAACACCATATGCCTTTTCATCAAGTCAGTTTCAAGAAAATGAAAATTTCTTTTTATATATGTATACTCAAAGCTTGGATAGAGAAAGTCTCCACTTCCTTAAGTTGGGGAAAAAGTGATTTCTTCCAGGCTATAGTCAAAAGAGATACAATTATAGTAACTTTTTGTGTTTGTGTGGGTTGTTTTTGTTTGTTTGTTTGTTTGAGATGGAGTTTGGATCTTGTTGCCCAGGCTGGAGTGTAGTGGCATGATCTCAGCTCACTGCAACCTGTGCCTCCTGGGTTCAAGCAATTCTCCTGCCTCAGTCTCTCCAGTAGCTGGGATCACAGGTGCCCGCCACCACACTGGGCTAATTTTTGTGTTTGTAGTAGAGACGGGGTTTTGCCATGCTGGCCAGG
Organism: Pongo pygmaeus; assembly: GCF_028885625.2. Classification (NCBI taxonomy): domain Eukaryota; kingdom Metazoa; phylum Chordata; class Mammalia; order Primates; family Hominidae; genus Pongo; species Pongo pygmaeus. Next base: position 24,881,151 of record NC_072389.2, on the reverse strand, counting down.
CTGGTCTGGAACTCCTGACCTCAGGTGATCTACCTGCCTTGACCTCCCAGAGTGCTCGGTTTACAGGCGTGAGCCACTGCAACCAGCCTATAGTAACTTTTTAAAATAGGTTGTGGTGGACAAAAGTTCGCAGAAATAATAAACAGAAAAATCAATTTATTAACACTTTATATTTTATTCTCTAAACAAAATGTTTCTCATTTTTTAAATTTAAATCATGATGGCCTGTAACAGATGAAGCATCTAAAAATTGAAATAAATATATAAATTTTTAACATAAAATATTTTAACATTTTTAGCACAAAAATTTTCAAGATTTTAATTTATATCTTTTTATTACTTTCCATATACTCTCTTGATACATTACCCATTATGTTGATTATTAACATACACTCAAGTCAAGATCTTTTATTATGTGAGGTCATCAGTCAATGATAACATATTGATGAATTAGTCTCATCAGAAATTGAGCAACATTTTCATTCAAGACGATACATGGGCCTTGAAAACATATTCAATAATATTGAGTCTCAGTCTTCTCCTGCTGTTTTCTGAGTGTGCATTTAGACCTTCATACATCTATCTATCTACCCACCCATTTATTAAATTTTCAGCATTTACTTTCTACTCCAAGGACCAGAACCATGTTTGTCTTGTTCACTGCTGTACTCCTATTGCAAGGACCTAGAACATAGTAGGAGCTCATTAAACTCTGAGGACTCAAAATAAGTGAATAGAAGTTGTAGCAGGAAGAATTCTAAGCCCCTATGACCTTCATTTCCTCCTGTTACTCTGCTGATACTTCACACGGCAAAGGAGTCTTGCAGATGTCACTAAGGCTAATAATCCGTCAGCCTTAAGACAGGGAGAGTATCTGGGTAAACCTAATCTAATCACACAAAAACTGAACAATCAGGGAGTTTTCTACAACTGAGAGTAGAATGGAAAGTCAGAGAGTTTCAAAGTACAAGAAGCATTTATAGCACCCTTACTGACTTTGAAGACGATTTGCGTCTTCTTTTGAGTTCAGTTTGAGATTATCTTTCTAATAATTGATTAGATTTTATTCCTGTAAAAAAAGAAATAATTTTAAAGGAATCTATTTTTAAATACTCTGAGGAGGGTGATACTATGGGTGCTGGTTGTCCTGTTTCAACTTTGTCTTAATTTCTAATGTAATTAAACTTTGAGTAGGTAATGTGACCTGTCTGGTTTTTATTTTAAAAAATATATTGAGGTTTTATATCATCTATTTTTAAATTTTTCAATGGAAACTTGAAAAAATACTGTTTCACATATTCTTGAATACATATATTAAAAATCTTTTTTTTTCTTGAGACAGTCTTTGCTATCAGTAAAGCTATCCTCAAAAAAATGGGAATTCCCTCCTCCAATTTTCTGAAAAAGTTTGTGTAGAATTGGTATTATCTGTTAGCTACATGTCTGTTAGAAATCACCAGATCTGGTCCTGGAGATTGGTTTCCAGGAAATTCAATTTCTTAGACACATCGCTAAGAGTATGTCCTTTGAGGAACTTGTCCATTTCATCTAAAAAGTCAAATTTGTCAGCATTAAGTTGTTCATTATACTTATTTTCTAATATCTGTATACTCTGGGGTGACAACAACTCCTCTATGCCTAATATTTTTATAATTTGTAATCTTTTTTTTCTTGACCAGTCTAGATAGAGATTTTAACAATTATATTGATCTTCTCAAAGAACCGGTTTTTATTTCCTTTGCTTTTTCTCTATTGTTTTTCCGTTTTCTATGTTATGGATTCTCCTCTACTCTTTCTTACTCCCTCCGTTTCTTCTGTTTACTTTGGTTTGTATCTGTCCTTCTTATTGTTTTCTAAGATGGACACTAAGGTCATAGTTCTGAGACCATTTTTCTTTTTTAAAATAGGCATTTCATGCCATAATTTTCCTTCTAAGGTCTGCCTTTGCCGGATCCCACACATTTTGGTACACAGTTTTCTTTTTCACTCTTCAAAATTATTTGTAATTTATTTCTGATTCATTCTTTGATCCATTGTATTTGGAAATGTTTTACTTTCCACATACTGGGGATTTTCTAGGGATCTGTTATTAATTTCTAATTTAATTTTCCTGTGGACAGAGAATATATTTTACAAAATTTGAATCCTTCTGATGCGTAAGATTTGTTTTATGGTCCAAATCATGATCTATATTGGTAGGTATTCCTCATGCACTTGAAAAGAATGTAAAATCTGTCCAGTGTTCTAAAAAATGTCAATTAGGTCAAGTTAGTTGATACAGTTGTTCAAATCTTATATCAATTTTTTAAACATAGTTGTTCTATCAATTATTGAAGGAGGGGTATTCAAATCTCTAGTTACAACTGTGGATTTGTCTATTTCTCCATGAAGTTTTATTTTAGTTTCATGTATCTGGAAGATCTATTATGAAGGGTGCAAAGGTTTAAGACATTATGTCGTCTTGATGAACTATCACCTGCATTGTCTGGATACTATTCTTTTAGTCCCTGTCAGTATTGTTTGCTATGAATTCTACTTTGTATGACATTAACACAGGCATTCCAGCTTTCTTTTGATGCACATTAGCATGGTATGTACCTCCCTGTCCTTTTGCTTTTAGCCTATTTATTTGTTTGTATTTAAAGTAGGACCCCTGAAGGCAGCGTATGGTTTGATCTTGCTCTCATATCCATTCTAACAACTTCTGACTTTTAACTGGGCTGTTTGAATCATTTATGTTTGATGTGATTATTAACATATTTGGCAGCTGGGGTGCGGTGGCTCACACCTATAATTCCAGTGCTTTGGAAGACTGAGATAGGAGGACCGCTTGAGGCCAGGAGTTTGAGACTAGCCTGGGCAACACAGCAAGCCCCAACCTCTACAAAAAATAAAAATAAATTAGCTGGGTGTGGTAGCACGAACCTGTAGTCCTAGCTATTCAAGAGGTGGAGATAGGAGGATTGCTTGAGCCCAGGAATTCAAGGCTGCAGCATAACCTAAGGTCGGGAGTTTTTGAGCAGCCTGATCAACAGGGAGAAACCCTGTCTGTACCAAAAAAAAAAAAAAAAAAAAAAATTACAAAATTAGCTGGGCATGGTGGCTCATGCCTGCAATCTCAGCCACTTCCTAGGCTGAGGCAGGAGAACCACCCAAATCCTGGAGATGGAGGCCGTGGGGAGCCGAGACCGAGCCACTGCCCTCCAGCCTGGGCAACAAGAGTGAAACTCCGCCTCCAAAAAAAAAAAAAAGTGACCGGGTTTCATGATGTCGCCCAGGCCAGTCTGGAACTCCTAGGCTCATGAGATCCCCCACGCTCAGCCATCCAAAGTCCTGGGATCACAAGCGTGAGCCACCACTCCAGGTCGATCTATTCCTTTCTGATTAATAAAGTGGGCTGGTCGCGGTGGCTCACACCTGCAATCCCAGCACTCCGGGAGGCTGAGGCGGGCGGATCACCTGAGGTCGAGAGTTTCAGACCAGCCTAACCAACAGGGAGAAACCCCATCTGTACCAAAAACAAAACAAAACAAAACAAATACAAAATTAGTCAGGCATGGTGGATCATGCCTGTAATACCAGCCATTCGGGAGGCTGAGGCAGGAGAACCACCCAAACCCGGAGGCGGAGGCCGTGGGGAGCCGAGACCAGTCACTGCCCTCCAGCCTGGGCAACAAGAGCAAAACTCCGCCTCCAAAAAAAAAAAAGAAAGAAAAAGAAAAAAAAAAAAAGACCGGGTTCCACCATGTTGCCCGAGCCAGTCTGGAACTCCTAGACTCAGGCAATCTGCCACACTGAGCCGTCCAAAGTTCTGGGATCACAAGCGTAAGCCACCACACCAGGCCGATCTATTCCTTTCTGATTAATAAATTGGGCCGGGCGCGGTGGCTCACGCCTGCAATCCCAGCACCCTGGGAGGCCGAGGCAGGCGGATCACCTGAGGTCGGGAGTTTGAGACCAGCCCGACAAACATGGAGAAACCCCGTCTACACCAAAACAGTAACAACAAAAAAAAAACAAAAATACAAAATGAGCTGGGCATGGTGGCTCATGCCTGTAATCCCAGCCACTCGGGAGGCTGAGGTAGGAGAACCACCCAAACCCGGAGGTGGAGGCCACAGGGAGCCGAGACCGCGCCATTGCACTCCAGCCAGGCAACAAGGGCGAAACTCCGCCTCAAAAAAAAAAAAAAAAAAAAAAGACCGGGTTTCACCATGTTGCCCCGGCCAGCCTGGAACTCCTAGGCTCAAGTGATTCCCCGCGCTGGGCCGTCCAAAGTCCTGGGATCACAAGCGTGAGCCACCACGCGAGGCCGATCTATTCCTTTCTGATTGATAAATTGGTCCTTGCGAGCTGGCTCATCCATGAAATCCCAGCACCCCCAGAGGCCTAGGCGGGCAGATAACCCGAGGTCGGGAGTTTGAGACCAGCCTGACGAAAATGGAGAAACCCCATCTCCACCGAAAAAAAAAAAAAAATACAAAATGAGCCGGGCACGGTGGCTCATGCCTGTAATCCCAGCCACTCGGGAGGCTGAGGCAGGAGAACCATCCAAACGCGGGAGGCGGAGGCCTCGGGGAGCCGAGACCTCGCCGCTGCACTCCAGCCTGGGCAACAAGAGCGAATCTCCGCCTCAAGAACAAAAAAAAAAAGTGGCCAGGTTTCACCATGTTGCCCAGGCCGGCCTGGAACTCCTAGGCTCAAGCGATCTGTTGCGCTTGGCCGTCCAAATTCTTGGGCTCACAAGCGTGAGCCACCACGCCAGGCCCATCTATTCCTTTCTGATTAATAAATTGGGCCTGGTGCGGTGGCTCACGCCTGCAATCCCAGCACCCCGGGAGGCCAAGGCGGACAGATAAACTGAGGTCCGGGGTTTGAGACCAGCCTAACCAACAGGGAGAAACCCCGTCTGTACCCTCCCCCCTCAAAAAAAATTCAAAATGAGCCGGGCTTGGTGGCTTAGGCCTGCAATCCTAGCCACTCAGGAGGCTGAGGCAGAACCACCCAAACCCGGAGGCGGAGGCCGCGGGGAGCCGAGGCTGCGCCACCGCACTCCAGCCCGGCAACAAGAGCGAAACTCCGCCTCAAAAAAAAAAGAAAAAAAAATTGACCGGGTTTCACCATGTTGCCCAGGCTGGTCTGAAACTCCTAGCTCCAGCGATCTGCTGCGCTTGGCCATCCAAATTCCTGGAATAAGAAGCGTGAGCCACCATGCCAGGACTATCTATTCCTTTCTGATTAATAAAGTGGGCCGGGCGCGGTGGCTCACGCCTGCAATCTGAGCACCCCGGGAGGCCGAGATGGGCGGATAACCTGAGGTCGGGAGTTTGAGACCGGCCTAACCAACAGGAAGAAACCCCATCTGTAACCGACCCCCCCCACAAAAAAATTAAAAATTAGCCGGGCATGGTGGCCCATGCCTGCAATCCCAGCCACTCAGGAGCCTGAGGCTGGAGAACCACCCAAACCCGGAGGCGGACACTGGGGGAGCCCAGACCAGGCCGCTGCACTTCAGCCTGGCAACAAGAGCAAAACTCCGCCTCAAAAAAAAAAAAAAAAAAAAGAGACCGGGTTTCACCATGTTGCCCAGGCCCGTCTGGAACTCCTAGGCTCAAGCGATCCGCCGCGCTTGGCCGTCCAAAGTCCTGGGATCACAAGCGTGAGCCACCACGCCAGGCCGATCTATTCTTTTCTGATTAATAAATTGGGCTTTGCGCGCTGGCTCACGCCTGCAATCCCAGCAGCCCCGGAAGCCAAGGCGGGCGGATAACCTGAGGTCGGGAGTTTGAGACCAGCCTGACCAACAGGGAGAAACCCCCTCGCCCCCCACAAAAAAAATTACAAAATTAGCCGAGCATTGTGACTCATGCCTGCAATCTCAGCCACCTGGTAGGCTGAGGCAGGAGAACCACCCAAACCCAGGAGGCGGAGGCCTCGGGGAGCTGAGACCTCATCACTGCACTCCAGCCTGGGCAGCAAGAGCGAAATTCTGCCTCAAGAAAAAAAAAAAAAAAAGACACTGGGTTTCACCATTTTGCCCAGGCCGGTCTGGAACTCCTAGGGCTCAAGCAATCCGCTGGGCTAGGCCATCCAAAGTCCTGTGATCACAAGCGTCAGCCACCACGACAGGCCAATCTATTCCTTTCTGATTAATAAATCAGGCCTGGCATGGTGGCTCACACCTGCAATCCCAGCACCCGGGGATGCCGAGGCGGGCAGATTACCTGAGGCCGGGAGTTTGAGACCAGCTCGACAAACATGGAGAAACCCCGTCTGCACAAAAAAAAAAAAAAAAAAAAAAAAAATTACAAAATGAGCCGGGCATGGTGGCTCATGCCTGCAATCCCAGCCACTTGGGAAGCTGAGGCAGGAGAAACACCCAAACCTGGGAGGTGGAGGCCGTGGCGAGCCGAGACCATGCCACTGCACTCCAGCCTGGGCAACAAGAGCGAAACTCCGTCTCAAAAAAAAAAAAAAAAAAAGAGAGACCAGGTTTCACCATGTTGCCCATGTTTGGTCTGGAACTTCTAGGCTCAAGCGACTCTCCACGCTCGGCCGTCCAAAGTCCTGGGATCAAAAGTGGAGCCACCACGCCAGGCCGATCACGCCTGTAATCCCAGCACTTTGGGAGGCTGAGGTGGGTGGCTCACCTGAGGTCAGGAGTTGGAGACCAGCCTGGCCAATATGATGAAACACCATCTCTAATAAAAATACAAAAAAATTGGCCAGGTGTGGCGGGGGACACCTGTAATCCTAGCTACCCAGGAGGCTGAGGCAGAAGAATTGCTTGAACCTGAGAGGCAGAGGTTGCAGTGAGCCAAGACAGTGCCACTGCACTCCAGCCTGGGTGACAGAGTGAGACTCCATCTCAAAACAAAAAAATAAATTAAATAAATTGGGCCATGCATGCTGGCTCATGCCTGCAATTCCAGCACCTCCACAGATCAAGGCAGGTGGATAACCTGAGTTCGGGAGTTTGAGACCAGCCTGAACAACAGGGAGAAAGCCCTTCTGTACCAAAAAAAAAAAAATCAGCTGGGCATGGTGGCTCATGCCTGCAATCCCAGCCACTCAGGAGGCTGAGGCAGGAAAACCACCCAAACCCAGGAGACAGGTTGTGGGGAGTCCAGACCGCACCACTGCACTCCAGCCTGGGCAACAAGAGCAAAACTCTCTCAAAAAAAAAACTGGGTTTCACCATGTTGCCCAGGCCGGTCTAGAACTCCTAGGCTCAAGTGATCCGCCATGCTCAGCGGTACAAAGTCCTGGATCACAAGTGTGAGCCACCACACTAGGCCAATCTGTTCCTTTCTGATTAATAAATTAGGCCGGGCACGGTGGCTCACGCCTGCAATCCTGTAGTGGGATTTTTAAGGAATTAGAGAGACTGATGGGGTTTAGGAGGTTATTAATTATTTAGGTGCATCGGCCCAGTCGGATTAACATTTAAAGCACTGAGTTCTGAACAAAGAGTTATCTTTTAAGCCTTTTGTGGGGAGGGGGTAGATCTGTGCAGGGGGAAGCATATTATAGAAGCGAGAAACAAAGATAGTTGTTTAACTGAATCATGCATTATATTATTTTTTCCTTTTTTAGGAAAAATATGTTTTGTGACTTGAGTTTATTTGTTTAGTGACCCTGCAGTTGCACAGCTAGGGAATTAGGGTTTTTATAATGCCTGGGAAGGGAGGAGAGATAAGGCTCACTAGCCATAGAAAAACAGGTCGTTTTTTTAAAGGACTCCAGCTCTTTCCCTTTCTAAGGAGGAATTGGGTTTTTTTTTTTTTTTTTTTTTTTTTACATATAACTGAGTTTTTGCTTACACATTTTTAAATTTCTTTTAATTCTTGTTCTCATCCTAGCACCCTGAGAGGCCGAGGTGTGTGGCTAACCTGAGGTCGAGAGTTTGAGACCAGCCCGATGAACATGGAGGAACCCCATCTCCACACACACACAAAAAAATATATATGTATATATACATATACACATATATACATACACACACACAATTAATTAGCCAGGCATGGTTGCTCACGCCTGCAATCCCAGCCACTCGGGAGGCTGAGGCAGGAATATTTTCTCCCTCCCTTAGACAAAAGACAGCATACACCATTGTGCACTTTATTTATTTTTTGACCTGGGGTGGGGTCTCACTCTGTCACTGAGGCTGGAGTACAGTGGTGTGATCTTGGCTCACTGAAACCTCTGCCTCGTAGACTCAAGCTGTCTTCCCACCTCAGCCTCCAGGGTAGCTGGAACCACAGGTGTGTGCCACCACACCCAGCTATTTTTTTTGTATTTTTGGTAGTGACTGGGTTTTGCCATGCTGCCCAGGCTGAGCTCTTGGGCTCAGGCGATCCACCTGCCTCAGCCTCCCAAAGTGTTTTCAAAGTGTTGGGAATTACAGGTGTGAGCCACTGCACCGGCCCATTTTGCACCTTTTTAAACTTATCTCAGAGATCACTTCGTATCTGTTTATAGAAATATTCTTCATCTTTTTTTAAATTAGTACTTTGTAGTGTGGATGTACCACTTTTTTTTTTTTTTTTTTTTTTTTTTTTTTTGAGACGGAATCTTGCTCTGTCTCCCAGGCTGGAGTGCAGTGGCGCGATCTCGGCTCACTGCAAGCTCCACCCCCAGGTTCACACCATTCTCCTGCCTCAGCCTCCTGAGTAGCTGGGACTACAGGCACCCGCCACCACGCCCAGCTAATTTTTTGTATTTTTAGTAGAGACGGGGTTTCACCATGTTAGCCAGGATGGTCTCCATCTCCTGACCTCGTGATCCGCCTGCCTCGGCCTCCCAAAGTGCTGGGATTACAGGCGTGAGCCACCACGCCCAGCTGTACCACATTTTTACTCAGCTAGTTTTTAACTGACATTTGAGTGTTAGGCCTTCTTTTCTGACATTATTAGACTAAAATATGAAAAGGAAATCTTGCAAAAAATTTAAAAGAAAATTTACCTAACTGTCTTTGTGATCTTGTTGTAGGGAAACTTTTCTTAATGATTAGTATCCAGGATATGAAAAATAGCCTAGTAATGAAAAGGAAAACTTAAGACAAAATGGGCATAGGATGTGAAGAGTTACTTTACAGAGGAAGAAATTGGAACGGTCAGTAAACACGGGAAAAGATAATTGAATAGAAACTAGTGGATAAATGAAAGTTAAAATGAATGTTCTATCATCTTCAGATTGGTGAAAATGTAAGTCTGACAGAATTGCTGGCAGAGATATGGGCCAGTGGAAACTCAGCTAGGTAAAGTGGAGTGCAGTTTTACACTCTCTATTGAAGTTGAAGACGCACATACCTCAGCCAAAAAATACATGTGTACAAAGAAATTTGGAAAAACTTTATCACAGTTATCACACATATGCAGTAACATAAGACGATGCAGAATGTAAGTTAACCAACAAGAGATTGGATAATTAAACTCACATCCATGTGGTGGAATATTATACAGCAATTAAAAATGAACATACTAGATTGAAAAGAATTAACATAGGTAAATCTTATAAAGAAAACTTTGAAAAAAAGCTGCAGAAGGATATGCACAATATAGTAACATACATGAGTAGTTCATTTCCATATTTATGTTGTTTCAATGTTTTTTTAAAAAAAAGAGTTATCAGCTGGGTGTGATGGCTCACGCCTGTAATCCTAGCACTTTGGGAGGCTGAGGTGGGTGGATCACCTGAGGTCAGGAGTTTGAGACCAACCTGGCCAACATGGTGAAACCTCACTTCTACTAAAAATACAAAAATTAGCTGGGTGTGGTGGTGCACACCTGTAATCCCAGCTACTTGGTAGACTGAGGCAGGATAATCACTTGAACCTGGGAGGCGGAGGTTGCAGTGAGCTCAGATTGCACCACTACACTCCAGCCTGGGTGACAGAGCAAGACTCCATCACCAAAAAAAAAAAGAGTTGTCACCATATATGTATTGTTTTCTTATATTCATTAGCATGTGGATATAGATATTATTAATACTGTAAATTATTTTGTTTAGTGGTCTAAAGATACACTTTTTGTCTGGATAAGTAAAATACAATTGTTTAAAAATATAAATCTTTATATTTCTTATGGATACATGATTATGTAGTAAAAATATCTGTGGTGGTAACCCACCAGAGCCAGAGCATGATTGCTTCTGAGGCTAGAGGGAGGGCCGTGGGATTGGAGAGAGCTAGAACAGAGGCTTCAGCTGTGTCTAATTCATTGTTTCTTAAAAAGAATTTGGGCTTACAAGTTCAAATATTAAGATTTGATAACGTGAAATGGATTTTAAAAAAATCACCCTACTTTATCTTTGAAATGTTCCATAATTTAAATAAAAGGATTGATATTATATATGTACTTGAGTTGCTATAATGTTTTACATTTTTCTTTGCTTCACTCTGAATTTTTCAATGATCTCTGGGGAAGCTTCAGTCATTTTCTCTCTGAGGGATTTGTGTGTGGTGGTGATAGTGATGGTATTAGGTATTATAGTCTTCCTACCACATGAGCAGATTTTACTCACACGCAGTGTGATTGGAAAGGAAAAGCACTGTAACATCTTACAGATATTCATGATTTTTTGTTGTTGGAAGTGAGGGACAGTTCTTATTTCAAACCTTATGTGCTTTTTTGGTGTTTACTTATAGTATTAGTAATGATAGAATGTACAAATCATTAATTTACATTTACTGAGTTTTGCCATCATTTGTAATTCTAAGGTTCCTTTTGTTGTTTAGAAATGTGTTTGAATATAAAAACACTGCGACAATGCATTCTTTCTTATTTCATCCTATTTCTCCTGAAAGTTTACATTTTTTTTTTTGGCAGTCTGATTATGATGTACCTTGGTGTGATTTTACTTTGCTTCTTCTGCATAAGGCTCACTGAGCTTCTTAGACCTGGAATTACCAGTTTTCATGAATTTGAGGCTGCAGTGAGTCATGATCATGCCACTGCACTCCAGCCAGGGTGACAAAAGAAGACCCCAGCTCTAAAAAATGTGTGTGTGTGTGTGTGTGTGTTAGGTTTAAATCTGTATCTTGCTATTTATTTGTTCTTTGTTGTCATTTTCCTCTTGCTTTCTTCTGGATGAACTGATTATGTTTTATGACTTCACTTCAACTTTTGTTGGTTCATCAGATAAAACTCTTTGGTTATTTTAGTGATTGTTTTGGGGGTGTGTAGATTACATCTCTAACTTATCACAGTCTATTCTGAAGTCATATGCTACACCTGTATAAGAACTTCACAAGTCTACTTCCACTTCCTCCCCCAGTCTTTGTGTTACAATTAACTTCTGTGTAGGTTTTAAACACCTTAATTTATTTGTATTATGTCCTTGAAATATTCAATTATCTCTTTCAAAGATCTAGGAAAAACGTCACGACATTAATGTTTCTTCATGCCTTTGATAGACTGATGATTCCATCTGGTATAATTTTCCTTCTATTTAAAGATATTCTTTTAAGGTTTTGGTTGTGCAGGTCCGTGGTAATGAGTTCTTTCAGTTTTTGTTTATCTAAACAACTCTATTTCAATTTCATTCTTGAAAAAATATTTCTGCTGGGTAAAAAAAAATATGTCGACAATAATTTTTCCTTATAGAAAATCCACTGTCTTCTAGCTTGCATTGATTCCTAAAAGACATCTGTATCTATGCTTATCTTTCTTCCTGTATGGAACATGTTTAGTACCCCCACCCCTGCCCTCGCCCCCACCCTCGCCCCCGCCCTCACCCTCGCCCTCACCCCATCTGCTTTTAAAATATTTTTCTCTTTATCTCTGGTCTTGATTCATTCACCTTAGTATAGTTTTCTTCATGTTTCTTTTGCTTAGGGTTTTTTAAACATCTTGAATCGTGGATTTATTGTTTTCAACAAATTTGGAAATTTTTTAGCCATTATTTCTTCAAAACCCCCCAGGTTCCCCTCCTTTGGTGGCTCCGATTATGCATATATTAGGACATCTGAGGTTGTCCTACAGCTCACCTCTCTGATGTTCTGTTCATTTGTACAGTCTTCTTTCTGTTTCATTCTGGATAGTTTCTTTCATTATGTCTTCAAGTTCACTGATCTTTTTTTCCTGCAATGTCTAATCTGCCATTAATCCCATCCAATGTATTTTTCATCTTTAGAACTTTGATTTGGGCATTTAAATATCTTCTAGGCTTTACCTAACACATTCAAATTCTCTTCTAGCTTCTTGAAGATACGGCATATGGTTAAAATAACTATTTTAATAAAGTTCTTGTCTAGTAATTCTACCACTGATACCATTTCTGAGTCAGTTGCAACTGAAGATTTTTCTCCTCGTGTAAGTTGTATTTTCCTGCTCCCCCCTTGCAAGCTTGGTAATTTTTTATTGGATGCAGGAAATTGTGGAATTTACCTTATTGGGTGGTTCATGTTTGTATTCATAAAAATATCCTTCTACACACTGCTTTGAATGTGTCCCAGAGATTCTGGTATGTTGTGTCTTTGTTCTCATGGGTTTCAAAGAACATCATTATTTCCGCCTTCATTTCGTTATGTACCCAGTAGTCATTCAGGAGTAGGTTGTTCGGTTTCCATGTAGTTGAGCAGTTTTGAGTGAGTTTCTTAATCCTGAGTTCTAGTTCGATTGCACTGTGGTCTGAGAGACAGTTGGTTATAATTTCCGTTCTTTTACATTTGCTGAGGAGTGCTTTACTTCCAACTGTGTGGTCAATTTTGGAATAGGTGTGGTGTGGTGCTGAAAAGAATGTATATTCTGTTGATTTGGGGTGGAGAGTTCTGTAGATGTCTATTAGGTCCGCTTGGTGCAGAGCTGAGTTCAGTTCCTGGATATCCTTGTTAACTTTGTCTTGTTAATCTGTCTAATGTTGACAGTGGGGTGTTAAAGTCTCCCATTATTATTGTGTGGGAGTCTAAGTCTCTTTGTACGTCTCTAAGGACTTGCTTTATGCATCTGGGTGCTCCTGTATTGGATGCATATATATTTAGGATAGTTAGCTCTTCTTGTTGAATTGATCCCTTTACCATTATGTAATGGCCTTCTTTGTCTCTTTTGATCTTTGTTGGTTTAAAGTCTGTTTTATCAGAGACTAGGATGGCAACCCCTGCCTTTTTTTGTTTTCCATTTGCTTGGTAGATCTTCCTCAATCCCTTTATTTTGAGCCTATATGTGTCTCTGCACGTGAGCTCAGTTTCCTGAATACAGCACACTGATGGGTCTTGAGTCTTTGTCCAATTTGCCAGTCTGTGTCTTTTAATTGGAGCATTTAGCCCATTTACATTTATGGTTAATATTGTTATGTGTGAATTTGATCCTGTCATTATGATGTTAGCTGGTTATTTTGCTCGTTAGTTGATGCAGTTTCTTCCTAGCCTCGATGGTCTTTACAATTTGGCATGTTTTTGCAGTGGCTGGTACCGACTGTTCCTTTCCATGTTTAGTGCTTCCTTCAGGAGCTCTTTTAGGGCAGGCCTGGTGGTGACAAAATCTCTCAGCATTTGCTTGTCTGTAAAGTGTTTTATTTCTCCTTCACTTATGAAGCTTAGTTTGGCTGGATATGAAATTCTGGGTTGAAAATTCTTTTCTTTAAGATTGTTGAATATTGGCCCCCACCCTCTTCTGGCTTGTAGAGTTTCTGCCAAGAGATCTGCTGTTAGTCTGATGGGCTTCCCTTTGTGGGTAAGCTGACATTTGTCTCTGGCTGCCCTTAACATTTTTTCCTTCATTTCAACTTTGGTGAATCTGACAATTATGTGTCTTGGAGTTGCTCTTCTCGAGGAGTATCTTTGTGGCATTCTCTGTATTTCCTGAATCTGAATGTTGGCCTGCCTTGCTAGATTGGGGAAGTTCTCCTGGATAATATACTGCAGAGTGTTTTCCAACTTGGTTCCATTCTCCCCATCACTTTCAGGTACACCAATCAGACATAGATTTGGTCTTTTCACATAGTCCCATATTTCTTTGTTCGTTTCTTTTTATTCTTTTTTCTCTAAACTTCTCTTCTTGCTTCATTTCATTCATTTGATCTTCCATCACTGATACCCTTTCTTCCAGTTGATCGAATCGGCTACTGAGGCTTGTGCATTCATCACGTAGTTCTCGTGTCATGGTTTTCAGCTCCATCAGGTCCTTTAAGGACTTATCTGCATTGGTTATTCTAGTTAGCCATTCGTCTAATTTTTTTTTTGAGGTTTTTAACTTCTTTGCTGTGGGTTCAACTTCCTCCTTTAGCTTGGAGTAGTTTGATCATCTGAACCCTGCTTCTCTCAACTCGTCAAAATCATTCTCTGTCCAGCTTTGTTCTATTGCTGGTGAGGAGCTGCGTCCCTTTGGAGGAGGAGAGGCACTCTGATTTTAGAGTTTCCAGGTTTTCTGCTCTGCTTTTCCCCCATCTTTGTGGTTTTATCTACCTTTGGTCTTTGATGATGGTGACGTCCAGATGGGGTTTTGGTGTGGATGTCCATTCTGCACATTCAAAGCAGTGTGTAGAGGGAAGTTTATAGCACTAAATGCCCACAAGAGAAAGCAGGAAAGATCTAAAATTGACACCCTAACATCACAATTAAAAGAACTAGAGAAGCAAGAGCAAACACATTCAAAAGCTAGCAGAAGGCAAGAAATAACTAAGATCAGAGCAGAACTGAAGGAAATACAGACACAAAAAATCCTTCAAAAAATCAGTGAAGCCAGGAGCTGGTTTTTTAAAAACATCAACAAAATTCATAGACCACTAGCAAGACTAATAAAGAAGAAAAGAGAGAAGAATCAAATAGATGCAATAGAAAATGATAAAGGGAATATCACCACCGATCCCACAGAAATACAAACTACCATCAGAGAATACTATAAACACCTCTATGCAAATAAACTAGAAAATCTAGAAGAAATGGATAAATTCCTCGACATATACACCCTTCCAAGACTAAACCAGGAAGAAGTTGAATCTCTGAATAGACCAATAACAGGCTCTGAAATTGAGGCAATAATTAATAGCTTACCAACCAAAAAAAGTCCAGGACCAGATGGATTCACAGCCGAATTCTACCAGAGGTACAAAGAGGAGCTGGGACCATTCCTTCTGAAACTATTCCAATCAATAGAAAAAGAGGGAATCCTCCCTAACTCATTTTATAAGGCCAGCATCATCCTCATACCAAAGCCTGGCAGAGACACAACAAAAAAAGATAATTTTAGACCAATATCCCTGATGAACATTGATGCAAAAATCCTCAATAAAATACTGGCAAACCGAATCCAGCAACACATCAAAAAGCTTATCCACCATGATCAAGTGGGCTTCATCCCAGGGATGCAAGGCTGGTTCAACATATGCAAATCAATAAACGTAATCCAGCATATAAACAGAACCAAAGACAAAAACCACATGATTATCTCAATAGATGCAGGAAAGGCCTACTGACAAAACTCAATAACCCTTCATGCTAAAATCTCTCAATAAATTAGGTATTGATGGGACATATCTCAAAATAATAGCCATCTATGACAAACCCACAGCCAATATCATACTGAATGGGCAAAAACTGGGAGCATTCCCTTTGAAAATTGGCACAAGACAGGGATGCCCTCTCTCACCACTCCTATTCAACATAGTGTTGGAAGTTCTGGCCAGGGCAATCAGGCAGGAGAAGGAAATAAAGGGTATTCAATTAGGAAAAGAGGAAGTCAAATTGTCCCTGTTTGCAGATGACATGACTGTATATCTAGAAAACCCCATTGTCTCAGCCCAAAATCTCCTTAAGCTGATAGGCAACTTCAGCAAAGTCTCAGGATACAAAATCAATGTGCAAAAATCACAAGCATTCTTATACACCAATAACAGACAAAACAGACAAACAGAGAGCCAAATCATGAGTGAACTCCCATTCACAGTTGCTTCAAAGAGAATAAAATACCTAGGAATCCAACTTACAAGGGATGTGAAGGACCTCTTCAAGGAGAACTACAAACCATTGCTCAATGAAATAAAAGATACAAATAAATGGAAGAACATTCCTTGCTCATGGGTAGGAAGAATCAATATCGTGAAAATGGCCACACTGCCCAAGGTAATTTATAGATTCAATGCCATCCCCATCAAGCTACCAATGACTTTCTTCACAGAATTGGAAAAAACTACTTTCAAGTTCATATGGAACCAAA
This sequence comes from Pongo pygmaeus, assembly GCF_028885625.2. Classification (NCBI taxonomy): domain Eukaryota; kingdom Metazoa; phylum Chordata; class Mammalia; order Primates; family Hominidae; genus Pongo; species Pongo pygmaeus. The sequence continues at coordinate 24,864,997 of NC_072389.2, read as the reverse complement.
AAAGATCCTGCATTGCCAAGTCAATCCTAAGCCAAAAAGAATCAAGCTGGAGGCATCATGCTACCTGACTTCAAACTATACTACAAGACTACAGTAACCAAAACAGCATGGTACTGATACCAAAACAGAGGTATAGACCAAGAAAACAGAACAGAGCCCTCAGAAATAATGCCACATATCTACAACTATCTGATCTTTGAGAAACCTGACAAAAACAAGAAATGGGGAAAGGATTCCCTATTTAATAAATGGTGCTGGGAAAACTGGCTAACCATATGTAGAAAGCTGAAACTGGATCCCTTCCTTACACCTTATACAAAAATTAATTCAAGATTAATTAAAGACTTAAATGTTAGACCTAAAACCATAAAAACCCTAGAATAAAACCTAGGCAATACCATTCAGGACATAGGCATGGGCAAGGACTTCATGTCTAAAACACCAAAAGCAATGGCAACAAAAGCCAAAATTGACAAATGGGATCTAATTAAACTAAAGAGCTTCTGCACAGCAAAAGAAACTACCATCAGAGTGAACACGCAACCTACAGAATGGGAGAAAATTTTTGTAATCTACTCATCTGACAAAGGGCTAATACCCAGAATCTACAATGAACTCAAACAAATTTACAAGAAAAAAACAAACAACCCCATCAACAAGTGGGCAAAGGATATGAACAGACACTTCTTAAAAGAAGACATTTATGCAGCCAAAAGACACATGAAAAAATGCTCATCATCACTGGTCATCAGAGAAATGCAAATCAAAACCACAATGAGATACCATCTCACACCAGTTAGAATGGCAATCATTAAAAAGTCAGGAAACAACAGGTGCTAGAAAGGATGTGGAGAAATAGGAACACTTTTACACTGTTGGTGGGACTGTAAACTAGTTCAACCACTGTGGAAGTCAGTGTGGCGACTCCTCAGGGATCTAGAGCTAGAAATACCATTTGTCCCAGCCATCCCATTACTAGGTATATACCCAAAGGATTATAAAACATGCTGCTATAAAGACACATGCACAGGTATGTTTATTGCGGCACTATTCACAATAGCAAAGACTTGGAACCAACCCAAATGTCCAACAATGATAGACTGGATTAAGAAAATGTGGCACATATACACCATGGAATACTATGCAGCCATAAAAAATGATGAGTTCATGTCCTTTGTAGGGACATAGATGAAGCTGGAAACAATCATTCTCAGCAAACTATTGCAAGGACAAAAAACCAAACACCGCATGTTCTCACTCACAGGTGGGAATTGAACAATGAGAACACATGGACACAGGAAGGGGAACATCACACACCGGGGACTGTTGTGGGGTTGGGGGAGGGGGGAGGGATAGCATTAGGAGATATACGTAACATTAAATGACGAGTTAATGGGTGTAGCACACCAACATGGCACATGTATACATATGTAACAAACCCGCACGTTGTGCACATGTACCCTAAAACAAAGTATAATAAAAGAAATACAAAAATTAAAATATATATATATATATTCTTGAGCTTTGATCTCTGTGATAAGTTACTTATAAGTAGTTTAATCCTTTCGGGTCTTGCTTTTAAGCTTTGTTGCTGGGATGAGAGCAACAATTCGTCTGTCGCTAATTTTTCACCAATACTGGGTAACATCATTCTTAGTACTTTAATCATCACCCTGTAAATTGAGGTTTTGGGAGCAGGCTCCATCTCCCTGCTGTGTGAGCTCTCGGGACTATTCCTTGTCATCCCTTTGGGTGGTCTGTTCCTCAACCTCACAGCTGTGAGTGCCATATTAGGCTCTGCAGGTCTCCGCAGTCCTCTCTGTGCAGCTCTCTCCGCTCTGGTACTCTGTAGACTCTGTATGTCTTGGCCTCCCTGGACTTCCAGTTCTGTCTCCTCTATAGTAAGGGAGTCTGCCAGGATCTGCCTGGTCTTCTCCTTCCTGTGTCACAGTCTGGAAATTTTCTACAGGAAATCCATTGGGCAATTTTTAGAACTTGCCTTGTTTTTTTTTATTTTTCATTTTAAAATTTTTTAATTTTTAATTTTTGTGGGTACTTAGTAGATGTATATATTTATAGAGTATATGAAACATTTTGATTCAGGCATACAATGTGTAGTAATCATATCAGGGTAAATGGGTTATCCATCACCTCAAGCATTTATCCTTTCCTGTGTTACAAACAATCCAATTATAATTTAGTTACTTTAAAATGTACAATAAGTTATTGTTGGCTATAGTCACCTGTTGTGGTATCATACTTGATCTTATTCCTTCTATCTAACTATATTTTTGTACCATTAACCATCATCCCTTCGAACTCTCCTTGTTTCCCATGACTCACGGAACACTGTATTTTGTTGCCTGATATTCAGTGGCTTTGGGACCATTTCATTTCATCATTTCATTTCATTATTCATTTCATTTCATTTCAATTTCATTTCATTATTTCATTTCATTTCTTTCGACAGGATCTCACTCTGTCACCCAGCCTGGAGTGCAGTGGCACAATCTCACTTCACATTTCATCATTTCATTTCTTCATTCATTTATTTCATTTCATTTCATATGACAGGATCTCACTCAGGATCTCACTCTGTCACCCAGGCTGGAGTGCAGTGGCACAATCTCAGCTCACATTTCATCATTTATTTCATTTCATTTCATTTCATTTCACTTCATTTCATTTCATTTCGTTTCATTTCATTTCATTATTTCATATGACAGGATCTCACTCTGTCACCCAGATTGGAGTGCAGTGGCACAATCTCAGCTCACAATTCATTCCATCATTTCATTTCATTATTTCATTTCATTATTTCATATGACAGGATCTCACTCTGTCACCCAGACTGGAGTGCAGTGGCACAATCTCAGCTCACATTTCATTTCATCATTTCATTTCATTATTTCATTTCATTTCTTTCATTTCATATGACAGTATCTCACTCAGGATCTCACTCTGTCACACAGACTGGAGTGCAGTGGCACAATCTCAGCTCACATTTCATTTTATCATTTATTTCATTTCATTTCATTATTTCATATGACAGGATCTCACTCTGTCACCCAGGCTGGAGTGCAGTGGCACAATCTCAGCTCATATTTCATTTCATCATTTCATTTCTTCATATTTCATCTCATTTCTTCATTCATATTTCATCTCATTTCATTTCATTATTTCATTTCATTTCATTTCTTTCATGTCATATGACAGTATCTCACTCAGGATCTCACTCTGTCACCCAGACTGGAGTGCAGTGGCACAACCTCAGCTCACATTTCATCATTTCATTTCATTTCATATGATAGGATCTCACTCTGTCACCCTGGCTGGAGTGCAGTGGCACAATCTCAGCTCACATTTCATTTCATTCATTTCATTTCATCATTTCATTTCATTTCATTTATTTCATTTCTTTCAACAGGATCTCACTCTGCCACCCAGGCTGGAGTACAGTGGCACAATCTCAGCTCACATTTCATTTCATCATTTCATTCATTTAATTTCATTTCTTTCATTTCATCATTTCATTTCATTTCATTTATTTCATTTCTTTCAACAGGATCTCACTCTGCCACCCAGGCTGGAGTGCAGTGGCACCATCTCAGTTCACATATCATTTCATTATTTCATTTCTTCATTTCATTCATTTTATGTCATTTCATATGACAGGATCTCACTCTGTCACCCAGGCTGGAATGCAGTGGCACAATCTCAGCTCACATTTCATTTCATCATTATTTCATTTCATTTAATTTCAATTTCATTTCATATGACAGGATCTCACTCTGTCACCCAGGCTGGAGTGCAGTGGCACAATCTCAGGTCACATTTCATTTCATTTATTTCATTTCATTATTTCATATGACAGGATCTCACTCTGTCACCCAGGCTGGAGTGCAGTGGCATAATCTCAGCTCACTGCAACCTCTACCTCCCGAGTAGCTGGGACTTCAGGTGTGCACCACCACATCTGGCTAATTGTTTTTCTATTTTTCATAGAGATGGGGTTTTGTCATGTTGCCCAGGCTGGTTTTGAACTCCTGAGTTCAAGCAATCTGCCCACCTCAGCTTCTCAAAGTGCTGGGATTACAGGCGTGAGCCACCATGCCGGACCTGTTTAATACATTTTATATGGTGTTTTAGTTATTCCTAGCATAGGAAGGCCCCTGTTACTCCAATCTGGCTGGTAGTTCCCATTAATTTTTTAATACTTGTGAGTTTGGTTCGTTTGTTTAAAAAATGGTGTTGAGTGTGTGTTCTTTCTTCCTCACCCCTGCCGTTTCCTCTGTATTTGCAGTTTTACTATCATGAGTGTTACACAAAATGCCAAATGTGATTCAGTGGATAATTTAAGGGAGAAGGACAAAAAAACACTTACTTAGTACTTGTCATCAAAAACACAGAGTTGACTTTTTTTTCCTCTCAACAGAGGAGTCATATGGGTAAGCCTTCATATTGCAACATAAAACTATTTCTGCCAAATGAGTCATTAACATTATTTAGTTTGAGCAGATTATTTTAAATGTTGCCTTGAAAAACAAAGCACCAATAGATTGTAGCAGCATTAAAACAAACAAAAACAAAGACAAATAGAATGTTGAAATAATTTTTTCACATCATACCTTCTGTTGCCATGCCCCAACTTCCCATCTTCTGCCTCACCCCAAGAGTAAACTTCTCCTTCTGAAGACAGGGCAAGGCAGTGCTTTCCTCCCGAGTTTATAGCTACTTTCTTAATAAACACATGCTGAATGGATTCAAGCAATGTTGGGGTAGACACCGACTCTGTCCCTCCAATGCCTAGTCTGCCACCTGCAGCATACCCAGTGGCATACAGCTAAGAAAAGAAAAAGCAATAATAACATCAGTTTTTAATCTCCATATCCCCTAAATTTAGTAATTCATAAACCTAATCCATGCTTTAGACATTTTTACCACATAGAAATAAAATGTAAAGTTAAAAATCACAGGAATGTTTATGCCTTTATACATGCTCTATCAAAGTTCTAGAAATGAAATAAAAACATGACTATTAGAAATTCCAAATTCAGAAAACATATTGTGAAAATAAAGTCTCCCTGGAAGCTCTTCCATTTTTGTGTAGAATACCAACTACAATTAACACCAAGAAAAGCAAAAAACAATTTAATTATCTACTATATGCAAATCTGACAATAACAGCCACAAAAACATACCCATAAAAGAACACAAATACATTTTAATATTTCAGCAGGGCAGCATATGAACCACACAGGAAAAAACGCTTTTATTTTTCCATCTAAGTGGGAATGTTTTAGGACACAAAACATCTATGATTAATTTTTTAAAAAACATGATTAATTTAAAAAACACACACACAGTCAGACTGCCGTTTTCCAAATGAAGGCAAACATCCCTCCTGATAAAAACTTAAATGCTGTTCCATGCTGTTTTAGACATCTTTCAAAGGTGCTGCTGCACTGACATAATGTAAGGAAGCCACAAGCGCCAACGCAGGAAGTGAAACCCAAACTCAGGTGGATAAACAAGCCCCACCCCCAAAGCCAGCTTCTGGTGGGGAGGGTGTGAGGCTCTGGGGTGCACAGGGTGCAGGGTAATGCAGCGTGCCTCCAAGGACTTCCTGTAGAAAGTGGGGCTCCAGGGGTTACCCCTCAGTGCCTGTGAATAAGAAGAACACCACAGAAAGCTGCCTTTCTCAGCCTCAGCACTGACAGGGAGACAGAGGCTTGTCCCTGAGAATTCATAACTACAACAGGAGTTGGCAAATTATGGCCCATGGGCCAAATCAGGCCCATCATTTGTTTCTGTAAATGAAGTTTTATGGGAACACAGCCACACCCACTCATTTATAATATGTCCAGGGCTGCTTTTGTAGTTGCAACAGAGACCATATGGCCCAAAGCTGAAAATACTATTGTGCCCTTTACAGAAAGTGCTTACCAACCCCACCCTAGAAAAAGGACAAAATAAAGATATTTTGAAACAAACAATCAGAATTAACCAAGGAAAGAATTTCACTAAAGTAAATTGAGAAAGATATGCTAAAGAAGAAGGAAATGATTTTATAAGATCTGAGAAGTAACAAATGATGGTAAGAAATGATAGTAAGCAAAGATATGCAACATTTGGCTAACTCCAAAAAAAACCCACGGTCCATATAAAAGCACCAAAACAACAACAATAATGTCTACGGCAGAGGGGAACAGGTTAGAACCCAAACACTGGGTAACAAGGGGTCACTGATTGGGAGGAGGGGAGAAATACTAATTAACTTTAGGTTTTTAAGTACCTATGTTAAAATAACCAGAGAAACAATGAAAAGAAACAGAATTCTCCTGAGAATTGTCAAAGAGGGGCTATATTTCAAACTTTTTTTTTTTTTGAGACAGAGTCTCACTCTGTCATCCAGGCTGGAGTGCAGTGGCATGATCTCGGCTCACTGCAAGCTCCACCTCCCGGGTTCACACCATTCTCCTGCCTCAGCCTCCTGAGCAGCTGGGACTACAGACGCCCGCCACCACGCCTGGCTAATTGTTTGTATTTTTAGTGGAGATTGGGTTTCACCGTGTTAGCCAGGCTGGTCTCAATCTCCTGACCTCTTGATCCGCCTGCCTCTGCCTCCCAAAGTGCTGGGATCACAGGCGTGAGTCAAGGCACCTGGCCCTCAAACCTTTTTATGAGGCTAGACCACTTCGACACCTGTGCTAGCAGTCCGCCTCTGACACGGTTCACAATGACCCCTGCTTCCAAATATGCATGCTCCTGTACACAGGCACACCCCATTTGACTGTGCCTTGCTTTACTGTACCTCGCAGATACTGTTTTTTATAAACCGAAGGTCTATGTCAACCCTACACTGATCAAGTCTATCAGCGCCATTTTTCCACCAGCATGTGCTGACTTACTGTCTCCATGTCATGTTTTGATAATTCTTGCAATATTTTAAACTTTTTCATTATTATTTTATCTGTTATGATGATCTGTGATCAGTAATGTTTGATGTTACTGTTGTACTTGTTTTGAGGCATCAAAAACCACACCCATAGAAGACGGTGAACTTAAATGATAAATGTTGTGTATATTCTGATTGCTCCGCCAACCAGCGTTCTCCCATCACTCTCCCTCTCCTCAGACCTCCCTATTGTGTCCCTGAGACACAACTTATTGAAATTAGGCCACTTAATAACCCTACAGTAGCCTCTAAGAGCTCAAGTGAAAGGAAGAGTTGCGTATTTCTCACTTGAGCCGAAAGCTAGAAATGATTAAGATTAGTGAGGAGGGCATGTTGAAAGCCAAGACAGGCTGAAAGCTAGGCCTCTTGTACCAGTTACCCAAGAAAAAGTTCTTGAAGCACAATTAAGTGCAACTCTAGTAAACACACAAATGATAAGAATGCAAAACAGTCTTATTGCTGATAATAGAGAATGTTTGACTGGCATAGACAGAAGATCAAAACTGACACAACATTCCCTTAAGCCAAAGCCTAATCCAGAGCAAGGCTCTAACTCTTCAACTCCACGAAGGCTAAGAGAGGTGAGACAGCTGCAGAAGGAGTCTGAAGGTAGCAGAGATTGGTTCCTGAGGTTTAAGGAAAGATGCCATCTTCATAACATAAAAGTGCGAGGGAAAGTAGCAAGTGCTGATGTAGAAGCTGCAGCAAGTTACGCAGAAGATCTAGCCAAGATCAGTGATGAAGGTGGCTACACTAAACAACAGGCTTTCAATGTAGATGGAACAACCGTCTATCGGAAGAAGACACCAGCTAGGACTTTCATAGCTAGAGAGAAGTCAATGTTTGCCTTCAAAGCTTCAAATCTTTTGTTAGGGGCTAATGAAGCTGGTGACTCTATTAGTTGAACTCGTTGAAGTCAACGCTCATTGACCATTCTGAAAATCTTAGGGCCCTTAAGAATTATGTTAACTCCACTCTGACTGTGCTCCAGAAATAGAACAAACCTGGATGGAAGTCAGCACATTTGTTTACAGCATGCTTCACTGAATATTTTAAGCCCACTATTGAGGCCTACTGCTCAGAAAAAAAGATTTCTTTCAAAATATTACTGCTCATTGACAATGTACCTGGTCACCCAAGAGCTCTGATGACCATGTACAGAGATTAAAGTTGTTTTCCTGCCTGCTAACACATCATCTTTTCTGCAGCTGCATGGATCAAAGAGTAATTTCAACTTTCAAATCTTGTTATTTAAGAAATACATTTCAGTCTCTACTAAAAAATACAAAAAATTAGCCAGACGTGGTGGCGGACACCTGTAGTCCCAGCTACTTGGGAGGCTGAGGCAGAAGAATGGCATGAACCTGGGAGGCAGAGCTTGTAGTGAGCAGAGATCACGCCACTGTACTCCAGCCTGGGTGACAGAGTGAGACTCCGTCTCAAAAAAAGAGAAAAAAAACAAAGACATACATTTCATAAGGCTATCGCTGCCATAGACAGTGATTCTTCTAATGGATGTGGACAAACTAAATTGAAAACCTTCTGGAAAGCCATCACCATTATAAATGCCATTAAGTACATTTGTGATTCATGGGAGGAGGTGAAAATATCAACATTAACAGGGATTTGGAAGAAGTGGATTCCAACCCTCATGGATGACCTTGAGGGGTTCAAGACGAGTGGAAGAAGTGACCTCAGATGTGGTGGAAACAGCAAGAGAACTAGAATTAGAAGTGGAGCCTGAAGATGTGACTTAATAGACTATAGTATACACATACTTTTATATCCACTGGGAAACCAAGAAATTTGTGTTACTTGCTTTGTGAAGACACTTGCTTTATTGTGTTGGTTTAGAACCAAGCCTGCATACCTCCAAGTATGCCTACAGCTCCCGCTCCCTGAGTGTAGGCTGGACTTAATGACCTGCTTCTGATGAGCAGAATAGGGCAAGAACGATGGAGTGTGGTCACTTCTGTGATTCAGTTACACAGGACCGTGGCTCTGTCTCGCTCCACTCTCTCTTGCTGGTGCTCCCTCCTGCGCCTCCCTTGCTCTCGAAATAAATGGGGGGAAAAAGCAGCTAATGAAAAGTGAAAATGGGCCAGGTGCAGTGGCTCACACCTACAATCCCAGCACGCTGGGAGGCCGAGGCGGGCGGATCAATTGAGGTCAGGAGTTTCAGACCAGCTTGGCCGACATGGTGAAACTCCAACTCTACTAAAAATACAAAAATTGGCCCGGTGTGGTGGCAACCACCTGTAATTCCAGCAGCTCGAGAGGATGAGGCAGGAGAATTGCTTGAACCCGGGAGGCAGAGGCTGCAGTGAGCCAAGATCATGCCACTGTACTCCAGCCTGGGCAACACAGCAAGACCCTGTCTCAGAAAATAAAATATTCATAGTCTTAATAATGGAAAATAAAAACATTTACTGAATGCCAAAAAATCTCCCTAAAAACCCCAATCAGTTGTGATCTACATAAAGAACAATTATGCTCTGCTTTCTAACCACAATTTTAAAGAACAAAAATATTCATCAAATGTGGGCCGGGTGCGGAGGCTCACGCCTGTAATCCCAACACTTTGGGAGGCCGTGGCAGGCAGATCATGAGGTCAGGAGTTCAAGACCAGCCTGGCCAATATGTTGAAACTCCGTCTCTGCTAAAAATACAAAAATTAGCTGGGCGTGGTGGAGGGCACCTGTAATCCTAGCTACTCAGGAGGCTAAGACAGAGAACTGCTTGAACCCGGGAGGCGGAGGTTGCAGTAAGCCAAGATCAGGCCACTGCACTCCAGCCTGAGTGACAGAGCAAGACTCCCTCTCGAGAGGAAAAACAAACAAACCGAAAATTCATCAAATGTAATAAATAAAACATATACTTTGGATTTTTCCATGTACTTAGCTTTTCTTAGAGCATCTTTTAGAATTATTGCTTCACAAAAAACACTTTGGGAAATGTTTTAATTTATTAACAAATACTGGAGGGCTAGGAAGAAGAGGTTAAAACTTTTTAAAATACACACAATGAATTACGGATACGTGAAAAAAATACAAAATTAGCCAGGCGTGGTGGCACACACCGTAATCCCAGCTACTCAGGAGGCTCAGGCAGGAGAATCGCTTGAACCCGGGAGGCAAAGTTTGCAGAGGGCCGACAAGATCCTGCCGTTGCACTCCAGCCTGGGTGACAAGAGCAAGACTCCATCTCAAAAAAAAAGAAAAAGAATATATAGTAAGTTTGCACTTGGGCAATAATGTAAATGGCTCCTTCTCCCTGTGCATCCTTGATTCATAGGTTAAGATAACAGTAGCTGCTACATTAAGTCACGTCACTCAAAACAACTAAGCATTTTCTACATGAAGAAAGGCTGTTTTTCTAAAGGTGTTTAAACATGTTGAAGTTTTTTTAAAACTTGAGTTGTTCAATAAAAAGTACACTTCATAAATTCACATTTTAAAATAATTAGAACTACCTCATAGATGCACAGTACCTTCTAGGTTGCTAAAGACAGGCCCTGCTCAGCACAGAAGCGCAAGCTCACACAGCTTCCTGGAAGGCAAACTTGAAGTACCAGAATCAAGTTCTTTCAAGTGCTAATGCTGGTGCTCAGTTCTAGTGAAAAGCCAATTTCCCTTATCATACAGTAACTGAGCACAAGTTCACCTACTGGTTTCAGCTGATTCATTGGGCAAACGCGACACGTCCGCATGTCAGAGAACTGCACGGTGATTTTGCCCTTCAGGGTGATGCGAGTCACGGTGCCTTCTCCAAACTCATCATGCACAACTTGGCCACCCAGGTGCAGGCGACCATCGATGCCTCCAATCACGGCCAGGACCGCCATGAGGCCCCCCACTTCAGGGTTCTCGGAGACGGGGAAGTAGTCCTCTAACTGGGCCTAGTGCAGACCAAACAGCGAGCTCGACCAGGGACACTCACGGAGCTGCCCAATCCCTACAGGTTTACCGTTCAACTAAATTAATTCTGAGACCACAAACCCACCCCTTCTGAAGGCCTTCCCGCAAAGCTGTGGGTGATGGAGCGGAGCTGGGAGTTGATGTACTTGTTGATGAACCCATTCCACTGAGTCAGGGAGTGCAGCGTGTGCAGCAGTGCCACCACCTCCTCCACCAGTGTGCTGCTGTGGGTGGCAGTCAGCGAGGCCTGAGGGCGCACCCTGCGCCGCCTCGGCGTGGACTCTGAGGAGGAAACAAGGGGAGAAGCTGCTGCACCGCTCTTCACCAGGGCATAGGGAAGGGAGACGGCCACCCACTTCTGAGTGACGGCACTACGCCGCTCTTCACCAGGGCACAGGGAAGGGAGACGGCCACCCACCTCTGAGTGACGGCACTACGCCGCTCTTCACCAGGGCACAGCGAAGGGAGTCAGCCACCCACCTCTGAGTGACGGCACTACGCCATTCTTCATCAGGGCACAGGGAAGAGAAATGGCCACCCACCTCTCAGAGACGGCATGTCAGAGGAGCAGGTAGTGAGCAAGCTCCCCAAGAAGTCAAACAGCTTCTCCATGAGGCATTTCATGTCCCTCGCCCTTTCGGTCTTGTCCCATGACGGAAGGACTTCTTGCAACAAATGCACAGCTAAGATCTGATGAAAGAAAGTTTAAAACGACAAGCATTAAAAAAAAATCTGATTAGGAAACTACAGATTGTTATTTTCTCTTTTTCTTTTGTTTTTGAGACAGAGTCTCACGCTATCACCCGGGCTGGAGTGCAGTGGCATGGTCTCGGCTCACTACAACCTCCACCTCCCAGGTTCAAGCAATTCTCCTTGCTTCAGCTTCCTGAGTAGCTGGAATTACAGGCACCCACCACCAAACCCGGCTCATTTTTTTTGGATTTTTAGTAGAGACAGGATTTCACTGTGTTGGCCAGGCTGGTCTCAAACTCCTGACCTCATGATCTACCTGCCTCGGCCTCCCAAAGTGCTGGGATTACAGGCATGAGCCACTGCACCCAGCCTCTCATTTTCTGTTCTCATAATGCAAGTAATCATGTGAAAATTTTGAGATTCATTACTTTACAGCCAAGTAATTACACTCAAGTTGATTAGTGATTAGGATTGTCAGGGATTTTAGAAAAAAGCAACACTACAGATGCATGTGTTTAATTAAAAAAGAATTATTTTTAGTTTAATTCTTAAGACAATTACACTACAGATTCTGTGAAGCAGATGAGTGAGTAGTTACAGGATTTACCACTTAAGAGAAAAGCAGGTAAACTAAAGGTTAGCAACTTACCAATTATCAAGGACCTCTGCCCCTTGCCTCCAGAAAATCTACCCTGTCACTTCTAGACCCTTTCTGCACTCGTTACTGAATAAAGGCCCCTGAATCTGAGGGCAGGGAACTTCAGTACATGGAGGCCTCTCTCAGGGAACTGGTTTTGCCTGGCAGCACATTACCTGTCTCTGCAGCGAGGCAGCAGTGAAGGGTGCGTGCCCTTCCACGACCTTCATGAGCAGCGTGATCTGCTGCGGGGAGCTGAGGGCGCCGCACACCTGCGGCGTGAGAGCGATGCTCCACACAAACCCCAGCGTGCACCAGCTCTGGTGTTGCTCCCTGTACACCAGCCTGTTTGGAGAAGCTGCAGGAGGGAAAATAGACATGCTTGGTAACAAGTCCCTAAAGACAAATCTCTAAAGATAAATCCTTATTTTTTTATCAACTTATTTTATTTTCTACAATAAGCTCCTTTAACATACATTGCAGTTTGTAAATTAATTCAAACTAATTCAAAGTGAGAAGTGGAAGAAAGCTTTTAAGTTAGTTCAAGAAACATTTCCGAATTTTTCTTTTTTTTTTTTTAGAGATGGGCTCTCACTATGTTGCCCAGGCTGTTCTAAAACTCCTGGGATCAAGTGTTTCTCCTGCCTTGCCCTGCCGAATAGCTGGGACTACAGGCATTTTTAAAACCTCCTAAGGATGTGTAGTAAAAGTAGTTAGGGAATTTTAGCTATGCATTGTTTCTAGGCAATAGGAAAATGATCTATAATTCAAATAGCAGTACTTTGCAACAGTGCATCTATTATATTTTTAATTTCATGTTTTAAATATCTCCACAATCTTACTTATATTTAATCTGCATCACTTACTTTTTTTGTATTTTCAGTAGAGAGTTTCCAATCCAAGTTTAATACATCTGCATTAACAAAATGAGTTTTTCATTAGGTTTACACCATTGGATTCTGGCACCAGTGGGCCCACCTCTGCTCTTCCTGGCTCCAGGACTCCACTACTCCCTGAATGGAGGCTGAGGCTTGGAGGCTGGGCCCCCCGAGGGACCCCGCCCACAGCCCCACAGGACCTGCTCTCCCTCCCACCTCCCCCACCCTGCCCTCAGCTATCCAAGCTTATGAGGACACCTGCCTTCCTTCAGCACACTCACATGAGCTCACACACACACACTCTCACACCCTCATATGCATCCTCACACTCACACCCATACTAAGTTATTCAGACACACTCATGGGCACTCACACACCCATCCTCACACTCTCAGGTGCACTCACACCACTGTCACAATCACTAACACACACACAATCCCAGTCACACGTATGCACACACAACCTACGATGCAAGCTGACACACACTCCTATGCACTCTCACATACACTTACCCCTCCCAATGCATACAAAAACTCACATATGTACTCACGCTCCTAAACACTAGTCACAACTGATTACTCACCTACTCACACCTTTACCCACACTTTCTCACTTTACACTCACACCTATACTGTTATAACCTCCCACTCACTGACATGAGCAAAATGCTCACATTCACTCACACGCATTCACAATAACGTCACTCGTGCTCACACTGACACAAGGCACTCATACACATTTACACAAATGCTTGCACTCAATCGCACACTTACACACTTGTGCTGCCACCCACTCATACTTCCTCACACTCACCAAGCCTGACTCACACTTCATCTCATTCGCACACCCAGTAATTCCCTCACACTCATGCCCCCCTCGTGCTCACCCTCACACACACACACTGGCTCAATGCACTGATGCTTTCACTCCCACTTCACCTGAATGTAGTCACCTGCCCACTCACACGCTCTCATGGACATACACACCACTCACATAAATGCACGCATACACACACCCACACAACCACATGCTACAAACACACCGTCACACTTGCAACACAAACGCTCAGCCACTTGCCCATCGACTGCTAACACACTCACTCTCATCAATATGTGCGGATGCTCCAGCACACCACTAATACACGCATGCTCTCACACACACTGGAGCACGCCCACATACCCACCCACACTCACATGTGCTCACTCTCAGTCACAGGCACACTCACCCCACTCCCTCAGCTCACATTTCTCATACTTACTCTCCACACACACAAACACTTTATGGATTAAACTGTGCCTGTCCCCCGACCTCACATACATTCGGAACCTCAGAATATGATCTTATTTAATGAGGTCTTTGTAGACATCATTAAGGTAAGAATTTAGGTGACATCAAAAGAAACTCAATGAAAGAGTCCTTTCAGAGACAGAAAAGGACATGCAGAACACAGGGGCAGAGGCCATGTGAAGACGCAGGCAGAGACTGGCACAATGAGTCCCCATACCGAGGAAGCCTGGAGCTCCCAGAAGCTGGATGAAGTAAAGAAGGACCTTCCCCTAGAGCCTGTGGAGGGAGCATGGCCCTGCCCGCACCTGAATTTGGGACTTCTGGTCTCCAGAACTCTGAGAGAACAAATTTGTTGTTTGAAGCCAGTGTTAGGCGTTGAATTCAGAATTGCAAAATTCGTATGTTGAAGCCTTAACCCCTACCATACCTTGGCAGGTGACCTTGTTTGGAAATAAGGTCACTGCAGATGTAATCAGTTTGATGAGGCTGAATGACGTCCTTATGAAAAGGGGAGATTTGGAGGCGACTCACACACAGGGAGAATGCCATGTGAAGATGACGGCAGAGATCGGGGTGTCACCTCTACAAGCCAAGGAACAGTAAAGAGACCAGCAAACACCAGAAGCTGGGGCAGAGCCCTGAAGCAGCTTCTCCCTCACAGCCCCAGAAGGAACCACCCTTGATCTCAGCCTTCCAGCCACCAGAACCATGAGAATTTCTACTGTGTAAGCCCCCAAGTTTGTAGTACTTTATAACAGCAGTGACAGGAAATGAATCCACACACATCCACACCCACCCACCCACAGGCACACCCAGACACGACAAGCTTGCGGCCCCCAGCGCAGACTCCCTGGGCCCTCGATCTCTCATTCCATACATGTCTGTCGTTCCGCTTTCCACTAACATTTGCAGCAGTCCACATAAAGTCTTGGCAGCTTCGCTCTGCATGATCTCAGCATGAACTCCAGCAGACAGACAAAGAGACTGCAGTAAGTTAACAGTGCTGGTAAACATCATTGCAGTGGGGTGAATGTTCCTTTCAGTTTGTTCGGCTTCTAAAAAAAAAATCAAAATAACAAATGATATTGGGAGCCCCAGCCTCTTGGATGGTCTTACCAAGCCCAGCCATGTGAAGCTTCACATGTCTTTTAGGAACAGCTAAGAAATGTCACGAAACCTCCTCCCACAACCTGGATCTCCACAGATAGGATCTAGCTTTCTTGGTGCACCCCTAAATTCTCACCTCTGCTTCCCTAGAAGTGATAAAGTGCTGACTAACTCCACATTACATGAAGAGTTCAGAGTCAGGGACCGCAGAGAAAAGGTAAAGGCAGGTAGAAGGTGGGGTGTGCTCCGGCGGGGGCTCTCACTGGAGGAGGAGGTGATGGACCGAGACTGCAGGGCAATTCCACCAGGCCTCGGCTCACTCGCTCAGATGCAGGCTCAGCACCAACCACATGAGACTCACTGGTGGTGCAGCTGCCCCCACCTGGCCACCACATTCTCAAAGAGGGGTGGGTGCACACATGAGAGGAAAATGCAGAAAGTCAGTTCAAGCCAGATTGTTGGATCCCACAGCCACTCCACACACCTGCATCGGAGGTGCCTCGGAGCTTACTTAAATTGCAGGCTCCGAGGACAGAGCGCCAGCTGCAGGTGCGTCCTGACATCCCATTCTAAGGCCCAGATGGCAGTGGTGGCAGCCAGCACCTGCACAGTTTGTGGGCTGCCTTGGACTAAATGCCTTCCTGAGTCACCCACCAGAGTCGTCCTCTGTGTCCGAGTCCTCTGCTGAGGGCTGCGCAGCGACTGGCAGCTCTGCCACCTTGAGGTCATATTTTCCTTCTTTCCCCATCCTGTAGGAGTTGGTGCTGTCCGTGTCCCACTGGACTCTTATCCACCCATCCTCTCCCAGCTCACCAATCACTCGGCCTAGGCCTGGAGGAGGCCCATCCTGAGAAAGACAAAGGAGAGATCAGTTAGGAGGGTGCGTGCCCCGCCCTGGTCCTTCCATGGCTCCCAGCAGACCTGCCACACAGATGTCGCCATATGCCACCCTGTCTGTCAGGGGCTGTCCCCAGAAACAGATTTCACCTCTCCTACAAAATGTGTGCTTGCATCATTTTAAATTAAATGGCATAAAATAACGTGATCATGCTGCTTTACCAAGGAAGTCAGGGAAATCTCATCTCAATGAGGATCCTCTAAGTCAATGCAGAGACAGGGCTTTGCAGCAAGTCCTGACCCCTCAGTCCCTCACAGGCCTTGCAAGAGCAGAAACCTGAAACAAGCACCAGCACCTCCACGTTCCCTTTGCTTCAGTTTCCCCCGGGCTCCAGGGGGAAGCTCTGTCTCTCACTTCTGCAGGAGAAAGCTGTTTCTAAAATGGATGCTGCTGTCTCCAGACACTGCTATTTCTAAGATGACTGTGACAAAGCCGGGGCTTACCAGCATGGCTGAGAAAAGCTAGACAGACCACGGGAAGGTGAACACTGCCCTAACTTAGCTAGGGCTGTGGTAAGTGACTTCCACCTGGGGGCACCCGGCAGAGATTTAGAAGAGGCCTGCGATGAGGGAAAATGGAGACATGGCCACAGGCCCATGAAGTATATCCCTAACTACTGGGTTCAGGGCACTTCGCAGCACATGCCATCAGCTCACAGGGGCAGCACCTGGGCTTCCTGCCGCAGAGCCTTCACTACACCAACTTTCAGAATGAGATTTACTCTCTTGCTCACTCTCACTCTTGTTCCAGTGACCCATCAAACTGAGCC
This sequence comes from Pongo pygmaeus, assembly GCF_028885625.2. Classification (NCBI taxonomy): domain Eukaryota; kingdom Metazoa; phylum Chordata; class Mammalia; order Primates; family Hominidae; genus Pongo; species Pongo pygmaeus. Next base: position 24,847,853 of record NC_072389.2, on the reverse strand, counting down.
TCATGCCAGTGAGTTTCCTGAAAAGAGCTGCCTCTCTTTCCAGACTTGATTCTGCTCAGATGCCCTACTTATGATTCCCTACTTGTGTTCACTCCCTTCAGCTGCTTGGGAACCAACACCTGTGTCATCGATCAACCGACACATCCTGGATTATTCCAATTTCCACCCACCAATATCATACACACCTGTGCAGAAGATAACTAATGGGTGGCTAATGTGTTCCCATCAAATCTCTGAGTACCTGATCACCCCATTTCCAGTCCACACCTCTCATGACCCTCGTTCCAATCTTCATCATGGCAGCCAGTTCTGGCCCTGAAACAGGGAGCTGCACAGGAGCCGTTTCCTTCCTTGTTTCTTCCAAAACTGTGGCAGAAGCACCTTGAGCAGAAGCATTCATATCTTCCTCAACATTGTCACAACTGGGGCCTGACAGAGCGTCAAAAACAATAGCTGAGCCAAGAAGTAGCTGCAATGTCCCCTGAATACACACAAAACATTTTAAAAGTACTAATGAAGATCATAATTTTGAAGAATCCATACTATATGCTTTATCAATTAATATAATACTATCAATATTTTACTGATGTAGGATAAAAAGAAGACAAACTGAAGAACGAAATACATAAATAGGCTAAGAAGATATAAAAGATATTAAAATGCTCAGTAAAGCTACTTTCTCTACTTCTAGGAGTTACTCCCCTGAAAAAGCAAAATAACTGAGTTAGAAAGATACTCATCACATTTTTTACTAATAGAAAAACAAAGATAACTACCTAAATATCTAACAGTGGGAAACTAACAAACTTTAATCATGGTTCTGTGCAGAAGACAGCTAACAGCTGGCCCGAGACACAACCTCAGACAGGATTGCTGCAGGCTAGCCCTCGGCTGGAGTCTGGATCTCAGGAGGACTCCCCCACTCCCTAGGTGGGAGGTGTGGTTTGCTGTGCCTGAACTGTCTGTACAAACAATGTGTTCTGTGCTGAAACCTGTTTTCCTTGTTCTGGAACTTGGTACGTGCCAGGCAGGGGGTACCTGTGTGATCAGCCCCGATGGAAACCCTGGGCCTGGAGTCTCTACCCAGCTTCCCGGCAGACAGCACTTGACACGGCTCAGTGCCAGGGCAGTTAAGCTTGTCCTGTGTGGATCCTGTGGAAGCTTGTACCTGCTTTCCTCTGGACTTTACCCATGTCCTTTTTCATGATTTTGCTCTGTGTCCCTTCACTGTAATAAACTATAGCCCTGGGTACAACTACATGCTGAGTCTTGTGAGTCCTCCTGGCCAACCATCAAACCTGGAGACCCCTGACAGTTGGTGCCCTGTGTGGCTACAGAGTCATCCATAGCATGAAACAGAAGCTGAGCTGCTGTCACCTGAGAGAAGTAAAACTTACCAATGGATTTGAAAATAGGAGGCTAACCCTAGGAGAGTAGGCTAGATTTTTAACCCCCCTTTTCCCACTTGCTAAACTGAGAGGGGGTGGGAGTGCGGTTCTGCTAACTCCCTTGATTTTAGTTTCTCCTCCAGGTGGGAGGGGAGAAGATCCAAACAGTCCCAAAGGTGGGCTTGGGTGGACCAAAAAATGTAAAAAAGTTTGTGTTTCTCTCTCTTCCAAGAGAGCAAAAAAGGATATTCAGTTCCCAGGGCTGGAGCAAAACTTTAGATAAACTAGTGGAGGAAATAGCCTTTCCTTTAGCCTAGCCGCTACTTTAGGGCCCCCAGGAAGGGGCCCCAAGGAAGGGACAGGAGTTGCATTCCAGGTGGATCTCCCAGTATCCCCTGGGCAGCTATACTCTTAACTCTGTAAAGACTGAATTTATTGCTAAGGGCTTGAATACATTTGCAGCCAAAACTGGGGGGAATTTTTTATTTTACATAGCTTTATGTTTTGTGGCTGTTACATGTGGATGTATACATTACGCTGGTATAAAATATTATATGCTTATAATTTCTTAAATGATAAGAAGGATACCCTGATCAGGGCAAGCTGCAAATATAGACAGATATTCATGAGACACAACCTCCTTGCTTTTTGCAGCTAGTGGGCCAGATGAAATTTAAACACATGAATACTATCAACAGAACAAGTCCCCATACTTAATGATTTGTGCTGTGATTTTCATTATTGGAACCTCCGGGGAAAAAGAAGACAACATAAAAAGGCCATTTCTCGATGGAGATATGCTTTTGTAATTTTTAAATGCAACTTTTCGTTGTTAATGAGGCCTCAAGAAATGAGATGTAACTCTTACTAGATGATTCTTTTCAGCTGTAATACACATATTAATATATATATTTAACACAACATATAAATATATAAATTAAAAAATAGTTATATATATATACACACACACACACAGAGAGAGACAGACAGACAGACTGACAGACAGATAGATAGAAAGATTCCCCCCGCCCCCAAGACAGGATTTCACTCCGTCGCCCAGGCTAGAGCCCAGGCTGGAATGCAGTGGCTTGATCTCCGCTCACTGCAACCTCTGCCTCCCTGGCTCAAGCAATCCTCCCACCTCAGCCTCCCAGGTAGCTGGGACCACAGGCACACACCACTATGCCCAGCTAATTTTCATATTTTTTGTAGAGACAGGGTTTCGCTATGTTGCCCAAGTTGGTCTCAAACTCCTGAGCTCAAGCAATCCACCCACCTCAGCCTCCCAAAGTGCTAGGATTACAGCCTGGCCTGATACATATTTTTGAATGGATTAATGTGAACTCTAAGACTGATGTGATTAAAAGAGCTTGGGAAAACCTTGCTTTTTCACTGTGACTTTGACAACTGGCCCTGCAGCATCTCAGTTTTAGCCAAAGAACACCACCATAAACCAATCAGATCTAACAGACATATACAGAACATCTCACCAAAAAGAGCAGAATACAGTCTTCTCAAATATACCACAGAACACTCTCTTAGACCGAACAGACCATATGTTAGGCCACAAAGTCTCAAATTTAAACAGACTAAAATCATACAAATTACCTCTCCAACCAAAAGGAAATGATGAGAAATTAATAACAAAAGGAAAAGTGGAAAATTCACAAGTATATGAAAATTAAACAACATACGGTAAACAATCAGTGGGTCAAAGAAGAAATCACAAGGGAAATTAGAAAATACTACGAGATGAATGAAAACACAACATACCAAAACTTCTGTGCTGCGCCAAAAGCAGGGCTAAAAGGGGCAATTATACTATAAAAGTCTGAATTTACAAAAGATGATCTCAAATCAATAATTCTACATCTGGAAGAACAATAAGAACACAATAAAAACCAAAGTTAGGCCAGGTGTGGTGCCTCACACCTGTAATCCCAGCATTTTTGGGAGGCTGAGGCAGGTGGATAACTTGAGCCCAGGAGGTTGAGGCTGCAGTGAGCCATGACTGCGCCACTGTACTTCAGCCTCAGGGACAAAGTAAGACCCTGTCTCAAAACAAAGACAAAAACAAAAACAAAAAAATACAAAGCAGAAAGAAGGAAATGATAGAGATTAGAACAGCCAAAAATTAAATAGAGAATAGAAAAATAATCTACAAAACCAAAAGTTTGGTTTCTGGCAAGAACAAAAAATCTGACAAGCTTTTGGTAAATTAAGAAAAAAAGAGGCCAGGCAAGGTGGCTCACGCCTGTAATCCCAGAACTTTAGGAAGCTGAGGTGGGCAGATAACGAGGTCAAGAGATCGAGACCATCCTGGTCAACATGGTGAAACCCCGTCTCCACTAAAAATACAAAAAAATTAGCCGGGCATGGTGGCAGGCACCTGTAATCCCAGCTACTTGGGAGGCTGAGGCAGGAGAATCACTTGAACCCGGGAGGCGGAGGTTGCAGTGAGCTGAGACTGTGCCACTGCACTCCAGCCTGGCAACAGAGCGAGACTCCGTCTCAAAAAAAAAAAAGAAAAAAAGAGAAAAGATGCAAATAACATCAGAAATGTAAGTGGAGACACTACTACCAACATAAAAATAAAAAAGAGTATAAAAGAACACTGTGAACAACTGTATGCCAACAAATAAAATAGCCTAGATAAAATGGTCACATTCCTAGAAACATACATTACCCAAACTGACTCAAGAAGAAATAGAAAATCTGAATAGACCTGTAACAAGTAAAGAGACTGAATCGGTAATTAAAAATCTTTCAGGCCAGGCACGGTGGCTCAAGCCTGTAATCCCAGCACTTTGGGAGGCCGAGGCAGGTGGATCACGAGGTCAGGAGATCAAGACCATCCTGGCTAACACGGTGAAACCCCGTCTCTACTAAAAATACAAAAAATTAGCTGGGTGTTGTGGCGGGCGCCTGTAGTCCCAGCTACTCGGGAGGCTGAGGCAGGAGAATGGCATGAACCTGGGAGGCGGAGCTTGCAGTGAGCAGAGATCGCACCACTGCAGTCCAGCCTGAGCAACAGTGTGAGACTCTGTCTCAAAAAAAAAAAAAAAACAACAACAAACCTTTCAACAAAGAAAAGCTTAGCTGGTCAACTCTACCAAACATTTAAAGCAGAATTGACACCAATCCTCAAACTCTTCTAAAAATAGAATATATGGGAACACTACCTAGTTCATTCTATGAGGCCATTATTACCCTAACTGTAAAACAATAAAATATTGCTGAAAGAAATTAAAGAGGACAGAAATAAATGGAAAGACATTCCACATTCAGAGAATGGATGTTAACATTGTTAAGATGGCACTATTCTCCAAAACAATCTACAGATTCAATCCCTAGCAAAAATCCCAATGGTCTTTTTTGCAGATATGGAAAAGCCAGCCTTGAAGTCCATATGAAAATGCAAGGGACCCAAAGTAGCCAAAATAATCTTGAGAAAGAAAACACACTTCTCAATTTTAAAACAGTACAAAACTACGATGTTTAAAACAGTGTGGTACCTGCATAATTATCAACATATAGAATGTGATAATGTAATTGAGAGTCCAGAAATAAACCTAAATATCTACAGCCAACTGATTTTTGCCAAGGGTACCGAGAACTTCAGGGAAAGAACAGTCCTCAACAAGTGGTATTGAAACAATCAGATCATCCAAAGAAAAAGGCTGGACTCTTACCTTACACTGTGTAAAAGAAATTACCTAAAAATGGACCAAAGATCTAAATATAAGAGCTAAAACTATAAAACTTACAGAAAAAAACATGAGATGAGGATAATCTTCATCAACCTTGTATTTGGAAATGGCTTTTTCCATCTATCAAAAGCATAGACGACAAAAGAGAAACAGATAAATTGAACTTCATCAAAATAAAAAACTTCTCTATCAAAGGAAATACAATCCAGAGAACAGGAGAAAATACCCTCAAATTATATATCTGATAAAGGTCTACAGATCTGTGAAGGTCTAGTATACACGAAATTTTTAAAGAGTCTGAGGACTGGTGTTAATTCTTCTTTAAATATTTGGCACACTTATATAGTGCATTTATTGGTACAACAAGAAGATGACGACAAATAACCCTATTTAAAAAGGAGAAAGGGGCTGGGTGCAGTGGCTCACACCTGTTATCCCAGCACTTTGGGAGGCCAAGGCAGGCAGATCACCTGAGGTCAGGAGTTCCAGACCAGCCCGGCCAACATGGCGAAACCCCATCTCTACCAAAAATACAAAAATTAGCCCGGTGTGGTGGTGTGTGACTGTAATCCCAGCTACTTGGGAGGCTGAGGCAGGAGAAGCGCTTGAACCCAGGAGGCAGAGGTTGCAGTGAGCCGAAACCCCATCTCTACCAAAAATACGAAAATTAGCCTGGTGTGGCGGTGTGTGACTGTAATCCCAGCTACTTGGGAGGCTGAGGCACGAGAATCGCTTGAACCCAGGAGGCAGAGGTTGCAGTGAGCCGAGATCGTGCCACTGCCCTTCAGCCTGGGCGACAGAGTGAGACTCCGTCTCAAAAAAATAAAATAAAAAATAGAGAAAGGGACTTGAATAGACATTTCTCCAAAGAAGATATACAAATGGCCAACAAGCACAAACATGTAAAGAAGCTCAATGTCATTCGTCATTAGTGAAATGCAAATCAAAATCACAATGAGATACCACTTCACACCCACTAGGATGGCCTTAATCCAAAAAAAAAAAAAAAAAAAAAAAAAAGAAAACCACAAAAAATAGTGTTGGCAGTGAAGTAGAGAAACTGGAATCCTGCAATCCTGCCCACTGGTGGTGGGAATGTAAAAATGATACGGCACTGTGGAAAAGTTTGGTAGTTTCTTAGTAAGTTACACACAGTTGTACCATATGACCCTGTAATTCCAGTCCTAGGTGTATAATCAAAAGAACTAGAAACAAGTGTTCAAACAAGTATTTGTATATAAATGTTCCTAGCAGCACTATTCACAAAAGTCAAAAGGCAAAACCAACCCAAATGTCCATCAACAGATAAATGAATAAACAAAATGTTATTACATATTCATACAATGAAATCTTTTTCAGCCATAAAAATAAAGTACTGATATATACCAAATGAAATAACCCAGACACAAAGGCCACAAACGGTATGATTCCATTTATATGAAATATCCAGGATATGCAAATCCATAGACAGAGAAAGCAGATTTGTGACTATCAGGGGCTGGAGAGCAGGGTGAGTCAGGACTGATGGCTAAATGGGGTGCATTTATAGTGATGAAAAAGTTCTACAACTAGACAGTGGTGATGACTCTAGAAAATTGTGAATATATTTAATACCGCTGAATTGCGATGTTAAAATGCTACACTTTCTGCTATTTGTGTCTTACCATAATTTACAAAAAGCTTAAAAAAAAAAAAAAAAGAAATCAAAGCAAAATCTTGACGTTTTCCCAAAGGCTCTCAAGCCGGTGCAGACCTACCAATCAGGCGCAGTGCCGTCTGAGCGAGGGCCAGCGTGCTGGAATTGAGCAGGAGGTCGACATTGTTTGTGCCGTGCTGCAGGGTGAGCATGCTGAGCATCACCAGGAGGAAGCGGGCTTGCGGGATGGTCCCCAGGCTCGGTCCTGACACGTTCTCATTGGTGATGGTTTGCAGGGGAACCGGCTGGATACCTAATAAGCATTGACACCCACTGACATTTCTTGTGATGGATACAAGAATAAACATAACGCAGAAAGCACGGGCTATTACTTTAAACATCTGACTAATAAGCATTGACACCCACTGACATTTCTTGTGCGTGGATACAAGAATAAACATAATGCAGAAAGCACGGGTGATTACTCTAAACTTCTGACTATTTTTCAGTGGTTCCACAGAGTGGGCAGCTCTGTCATGCTGCACGATGGGTCTACCCCCTGTATTCTATGCACAGGTCGTTCCATCTGTCTATAGGACTTAGCATGGTGCTCTCTGAATACCCTGGTGCCCTATTCCATTCCTTCCATTTCAAATATAAAAGTTATGCCTCACTTTTCCTCCACAAAACCAATCCAATCAACTCTCTGTAGATGCTCAAACTATACAGGAAATAAATATTAATATAGGACACAGACACTTTAGGATATGTGGTGATACACATAAAAATGTAAAAATGTAAAAATGTTATACTAGAGTACTTCAACATTGTGTCTCCTGCTAAATTTTAAAGTTTTGTTTAAAATCTGAGAAAGCTGACAGCAGCATAGATTATACAAGTACAAAGTACAAACACAGTCTTCTCAAAAGCAAAAATTGGCATTTGCAAGTTTCCACAACATATAATTAAAGGCAAACTATAAAATAACATTGATGCAACTGTTGACTCACCAAACTCTTTAAATTTGGCACTGGCATCCATCAAAACATTTCGAATGTTCTGAACAGCCCAAGCATACAGCTTGCCAAAGGTGACTTCCAGCAGCATCCGATTAAAAGGTGGGATCAAATCAACATCCTTTAAACAATCAGTAAGAGGTTCCCTTTCAAATAAAGATAAAGAATTTGACTCGGGACACTGCCAGACTTCTAACTGTTACAGAACAACATTTTGTTGCCGCAGCTTCCTTAATTAAGAAAAATATGCTAACGTTTTACCCTATATCGATCCCCTCAGGAATAAGTCTTTGCCATCCACAAAACATCGCATACTGCACAGATGGAAGTAAGAAATTCTTGCTCACCAGTTTTAAAATTGTATCTATCCCTTCCAGGCGAATCTCTGCTCTCTCCAACTGCAAAATATCAATGCATACAGTTAAGTGTTATGTATATTACCCAATGCAGACATGCGTTTCTCATCAAATGTTACCTGTTTTAGTAGACACTTTCTCATTTTTTCCACATCCACCGGTTCCGCCTTAAGGGCAAATTCAGCAATTGTACTGAGGAGTGGAGACTGCGGATAAAGACCCTGCACATTCTGCTTCAACCACTTGTATTTGTGAACACCTGTAACAGTACTCAACAGCAGCTGCCATTTGTCCTAACAAAGGAAAACCATTTTCATCATTTGTCTACCCTATTTAATATTAAACTGTGCTCTAAAAGTTATTCAAGTAAAATATAAATAATGCTCATAGGTTTAAATTGGTTAAAATGTTAAATTTCGTCATTAATACATGGTTTTAAAACTATGCTATAAATATAAGTGAATTTATAATCTCTATACTAATATATGTTGGAACAGGCTAGCTTGGCATACAAAGTTAAGTTATGGTTCATTTTAATGGCCACAGGGCCCAGCACTGTTTCTGGAACAAAGAATATATTTAAGGAACGAATGGTGAATAATTAATGATACAATCTAGTACCAAAAATAAAAGGAAACCCTTCTCCAGCTACAGCTCTGACCAAGACATCATAAGTCAAGTTCATGAAGCATCACTGGGGCCATATTTCTAACAATCGCCCATCCCTCCCTCTGGATGCTCAGGTACAGAGGTACGAGACTGTGGATTCCTTTGCTATGTGCTATGATTCTATTCAGCCAACCTCAGAATCACAGAAAATACTGCACCTTGGGTGATTTAATTGCAATGGGTCTCTTGTCCACATTTATTGGACTGTGAGGCAAAATGCAAGCTTCTTCTAAATCACTCCATTTCCAATTTTTTCTTCATCATCTATAGATTCTGGCTTCTTAGGAACTGTGTTTTAAAACATCATTCACTATAAAAATCATATACTTAAATATTAATTTTAAATTAAGAAATACTTAGATTTACATGAAGGACAAATATTTCATTCAAATAAACATCTGAACAACATTATAAATTGCAATGCTCAACAACAAGAGTGAAATGATCACCCTGGCAGAACAAAAAGACAAAGTGAGAGTGCGACGAGGGGAGAAGCCCCGAAGCAGGGGAAGCCCGGCAGCCAGCAAGCTCTTCCTCAAGTGCCAGAGAGTGAACATTTGAGTCTTTCAGGCCATGCAGTCTGTTGCAAATACTCAACTCTGCTGCTGCAGCACAAAAAGTAACCACAGATAAAGCAATAGGTGTGGCTGTGCTCCCGTAAAACTCTATTTATGGTGCTACAATTTTAGCTTCATGTAGTTTTCATGTGTCAAAAATAATATACTTCTTTTAATTGTTAAAAAACAATTTCAAACTGGAAAAAAAAAAAAAGGTCTTAGTCCATGGGCAACACAAAGCAAGCAAGAGGTGGAATTTGGCCCACAGTTCCTGGCTTGTCCACCCTGGTCCAGTTCAGTGGTTCTGTTAGTGTGTAACTGAATCAATTGAATTCACTGTGATATGTGGAATTTCCTCCCTATATTTTATCTTTTAAAATTTTTGGTCTAAATCTCCTCAGCATATAATATAAAAAATAAGCAACATGATAATACACCTGGGCAGTAAAGAGCTAACATAGCAGGCCGGGGTTGCTCAGACCCTGCAAATTCCCAAGGAAGGTCTGTCCCTTCAGGATTGGTCCTTCTTCTAGGAGCTGAGCTCTGAGCCCTTGGAACACCCTGCCTGATAAGTTTTTTGGTATACCTGACACCCAGGACCTTGTGGCAGTGGTCTGGCCAGGTAGTTTATGCTAATGATGTGACTTGCGAGGGACCACTTGTTTTTGCACCGGGGCACTGGAGTCTGAGTAATTGAGGTCAGTCACATGGGCACTGCCTGCATATGTGACTGGCCCCCAACAAAAACTCTAGACTCGAGGCTCGGGTGCGCTGGCCCGGTTAACATTTCTTCACACATGATGTGACACACTTGCTGGGAGAGCTAAGCACATCCACGTGACGCCACTGGGGAGAGACACCAAAGCTTGGGCCTAGTTTCCTCTGGACTTCCCTCCATTCACCCTTCCCTTTGCTAATTTTAATCTGTACCATTCTTGCGGTAAAAAAAAAAACAAAACACAGCTGTGAGTTTAACAGCTCTTCTGGGTCCTTTTAGTGAATCATCAAGCCTGAGAGAAGGCTCAGGGATCCCTGACACAGCAACAGGAATATTAATCACTTAATCTTTTCAAGTTACTTAATTTCCAAAAAAAAGAAAACCAGCTTGAAACAGCACACAATAAATCTATAAACCCACAAGAAACTCTAAGAGTGACAGTGTGGGCTCAGCACCCACGGATATGAGATGGCAAATGGTGGAGTCTCTCTCCCTCATGCCGAGGCAGCCTGTCTCCTCGGCCCGGGCTGAGTTCCTGCGTGCCTGGGTTAAAGGAATTGCAGCAGTGTGACTGCTGTTACTTCCTGATCCAGAGCACCCATCGGATCCAGACAGGCTGTTATGGTGTAGGGTTTGTTCAGGAACAATCAAATTAGGATGGCTTCTATCACACTTTAGTCTTTCATAAGCTTATTGTTCAAAACACCCATCAGAAACTCAGTAATTAATACTGTTCAATAAGCAGGTTTGTGAGTAAATCAGTATAAGTCTTAAGAATATGATCAGAGGCCAGGCGCGGTGGCTCACGCCTGTAATCCCAGCACTTTGGGAGGCCGAGGCAGGCAGATCACGAGGTCAGGAGATCAAGACCATCTTGGCCAACATGGTAAAACCCCGTCTCTACTAAAATACAAAAATTAGCCAGGCATGGTGGCACGTGCCTGTAATCCCAGCTACTTGGAAGGCTGAGGCAGGGGAATCGTTTGAACCCGTGAGGCAGAGGTTGCAGTGAGCTGAGATCGCTCCACTGCACTTCAGCCTGGCGATAGAGCAAGACTCCATCTCAAAGAAAAAAAAAAAGGATATAATCAGAAATTTCTGTAGTTTATTTATAATCACAAGTGACTAAATTCTAAGCATTTTTATTCAAATTTGGATTTAATGCAAAAAGATTTTTCTGTACCCTTACACAGCTACTTCCAGGAAAATGTCAGTAACTCTTTTAGCTTCCCTTTATAATTCTCCATGTATCAGAATACTCAATATTTCCAAACAAAAAACATTTCTTTAGAAGAATGGCAATAAGTTTAAATGTTCCCATTATATCTCATTACCAGGATAACTAATAAAATAAAAACACTTCCTCGTTCCCATCAATTTAGTAAAGATTATTTACATTTTCAACATCAATTTACTAGTAATCAAATCATACCACACTCAATTCCTAAACTGCCTCTTGGAAAAATAAGCGAGATTTCTGTATTTAATCATAACTATACATAAAAATGATGGCAGCAGGTAGAAATGTCACATGGAATTAACAGTAGAGAAACTTCACTCTGAAATCACAGGTCCAGCGCAGCAGGGTGAAGCACATGCTTTAATAGTATCTTCTGTCCTTTTACATTCTTACCTCTCTTTTTCCTTCATTCTCGAATTATCTTCTGAGCTATCCTCCTCCAACGGGGCAAAGAACTTAACGATTTAAACTTAGACATTATAGAGAGGTCATTACAAACACCAGGTCTCAGTTCATTAAAGGGGAATCTCAAACGTTCCATGACAGGAGCACAGACCTCCTTGTAAGAACGGCCCTGTTCTTGATGAGTCTGCAAAGTTAAGCAGGAAAAGACAACTTTAACAACAAATATTTCAGTAACTGTCTGCAAAGCACAGAATAAAAAGAATTAAAATCTATCACCTTAATGAGCGAACATTTTGCTTGGCAGACAACTCTACAAACATCCACCACTGACTTAGGCAACGTTCTGTGCTTTACTTGCTCAATACCAAGTGCACCTGCATGAACTAAAGATAATGCCACATGACCTGCAAAAAGACATTTAAAAGAAGGGCAGGGAAGGAATGAATATGTACTGCAGGTTAGTCGAGGGATCTGCAGTGTAGCTAAAGTACACAGATATTGAGCTCCTTACCTAAATCTTCATGTTTCGAGAGGCAACATAACAGCAAGCGACCGACCTCTTCCACGGGATGCTCGGGGGGAAACATGATCAGTGTGGTCAAATGGCACTGCCTACAGTACCTTTCTATTTGACACAAAAAGTCCTGCAACAGAAACAGCTGGAGGTAACTTCAGGGCCACCCAGTGAGTCTTCACAAATTTTAAACATGCCAAAGCTTCTGGTGCACTTGCAATCAGTAATGCTTCTGAAGCCTCGCTAGCATGTTAACACAATCAGGTTCTCACCTCAAAACCCTCCAAATAATACATGAAACAAAGTCTGTGCTATGTTAACCAAAGAGCACATAAGTATTCCCATGTCAAAGTCCCCAGATAAACAAAAGCACTGAGGTGGCAGTGGGGGCAGGCCTAGCTCACCTTCACGTTGTGATCCTGAATGTTATTGTCTGCAATGGCTGGCAGAAATGCCTGCGAATGGTCCCCCAGGGCCCGTCTGTGGGAGCAGGGTCGAGATTTGCTGGCAGGTGTGCCCACTGGGAGCTGCAGTGGTCCTCATCTTTCTCCTCGTTGTAGCTGTAGTGGATCTGGCTGGTCTGCAGGCCTCCAGAGAAGATGGATGACTGAAGCCATTCTAGAAAATGCACATGCAAACATGAAACAGAAACTCAAGTGCGCAACTCAAAATAAATGCTAAAAAAAAAAAAAAAAGATGCTCAACTAAACACTCAATTTAGAAGGTGAAATTCAGCATCATTCATATGAAAGAGCTCCACCTAACATGTTTACACAGCTTGACTTATAATTCCTCTATCTACGTGAACACACTTTCTGGTGATTCCACACACCTCAGGCATGGCATCAGAACTCAGGATCATAGTTCCAGTCCAACATTCTCTGGATACCTGTGCTCTGCCTGCAACTGCCTGGTTCCACATATACCGCGTGAAGACTGAGTTGCACATTCTAACAGGGAGGGCAGCAAAGGGCACTGCTGACACAATTAATCACAGGATTTCGAGTCTGAAACTATGTGCAACGGATGACTATGGGGGTACCAGGGAGACTGGAAGACAGACCACCGCTATTCTGAGGGTCAGTAAGGGACTTGTGGAAGCAACAACTGAGCTAAGATGAGGAATAAGACCTAGACGCTGAGTATCCAGGCAGGGAACAGCACCTCTGAAGGGTCTCTACAAAGAATTACATCCTCAGGGTAAGCTACGTATTCCTAGAGCCCTTATAAAGGAACAAAAAGGAGAAAATATTTAACAAACACACAATCTTTAATGAAGGATAGATCCTTGGAGATGGGAGGGCCGATGAACTGGAAAGGAGACCTGTGCGTGGTGCAAGGCACGGGATCGGCCAGTGAGAATGTTAATTACAACTGCTTATGGCAACTTGAGGGAGTGCACCACTACAGATCTCTAGTAACGATCTGTGTTATCAAATACTGCTCCAAATCCAAGCAATCAAAGCGGGCATGCACTTAGTGTTCTTTTACTGGACATTTAGATTTTAGAGCACTCAGGAGCATTCCCCAACCCACCACATTCGTTCTTCTGAAACACTAATCCAATGCCGACTCTCTCTGGCCCTCTCTCTTTAAGCACAGGACAGCCCCTCCTTACTGTTGCAAGATAAGCCTCTGAGCCTCCTGTGGATCGGACCCACCTGCCAGGGCCCATGGCACCCTCTGCCCTGGAGCTCGCCAGCCCTGCCCTCCTTGCCAATTTAAACAAAGCCCATCTTCTGGCAAGCAATGAGCCTTGAGGAGGAGGGAGGGAAGCAGACACCTCACAGGACACCACAGGCAGCCCAGCACCCAGCACTGCACAAAGGTCCACCCAACAGGGGGGCTGTGTGGACACCAAGATCCTCCTTCCCCGCAAGCCTCTGCCACACCCACTCTCGCAAGCAGCAGGAAAGCCCTGCTCCTCTCAGCAGTGCCCTTGACACTCCTGTGTTTTCTGCCCAGAATGCTCCCTCACACAATTTCAGGACTGCTGCCAATGCGAAGCCTTTCTTCTCCCAGAATCATGTATGAACGTCTCCATTTCACCATTCACCACCTTGTAACGTGACCTGCTTAGAATGCTGGCTCATCAACAAGCAGCAGCTGAAGGCAGAGGCATGTCCTATCCATCACTGCATCCTGAACACCTCGCATGGTAACGGCACCAGAAAGCAGAGGCGTGTCCTATCCATCATTGCATCCTGAACACCTCGCATGGTAACGGCACCAGAAAGCAGAGGCGTGTCCTATCCATCACTGCATCCTGAACACCTCACATGGTAACGGTACCAGAAAGCAGAGGCATGTCCTATCCATCACTGCATCCTGTACACTTCGCATGGCAACGGCACCAGGCAACTGCTCAACAGAAGCTGCTCACACGGACGGACAGACAGACAGACGGGAAATGCACAACTACATGAAGGAAAATGTAAACCCATCTTAGGAGACAGGAAGAAGCTTATTATTTTAGGTGGTTACAAAGGCTGCCATCCTGAACTATAACTGACTTGAGCCTGGTCTGGTAAAAACGCAGTCCTCAAGTAGAATGCTGTTCCCTGAGAGGACAGCTGATCCACATTCTGTGCAATTTCTGGGCATTCAGGCAGAAAAAAGCCATGCTGAGCCCATCAGGCAGAGGCTGCAATACGTGAGAACACCACAGGGTAGACGGGTAGACATTCCTGCACACTTTTTAGCTTCCTCTGCAGCAACAGACCATGAGGGCAAATGACAGCCACTCACAGCTGTTTCTACCTGATTCAGTCTCACTATCCTTATTATTATTATTTTTATCATCATCAACCGTGTTGAATCCTCCTCTCTTTTTTTTTTATTGAGATGGAGTCTCGCTCTTGTCACCCAGGCTGGAGTGCAATGGCGCGATCTCGGCTCACTGCAACCTCCGTCTCCTGGGTTCAAGCAATTCTCCTACCTCAGCCTCCCGAGTAACTGGGATTACAGGCACCTGTCACCACGCCCAGCTAATTTTTGCATTTTTAGTAGACATGGGGTTTCACCACATTGGCCAGGCTGGTCGCAAACTCTTGACCTCAAGCAATCCACATGCCTCAGCCTCCCAAAGTGCTGGGATTACAGGCATGAACCACTGTGCCTAGCCCTCTCCCATTCTTAATGGCACTTACAGTTCAAAAAAAATAATCTGCTGATCAGCAAAAAGCAAAGATTTTCTTACTGGCACATTCAATCTTGACAGGAGACAGCGGTGTGCTCATTGCTAAACAGGAAGCATGTAATCCGAGAAGCAGGCCCACATTCCTCTCTGTGTGTATCAGAGGTGAAGAGAGACTCCCCAGATCTGGTATGGTGACAACTTCTTGGTGAGGCTGGAAAAATAAATTCCATCATCAATCTGAGGAAACAGAATTAATTAAAAACATAAAACCAAAAGGACAGCTCTGTCCTGCAGCTGTACCTCCATGTGAGCCCAGGGGTGCTCTGGGCATTCTGCCTCTCCATAGTGTAATGAGTTGATGCTGCTGTGCCCAAGTAACAGCAGATACCACATAAACCCACATGCCCAATAAAGCAGGCAGCAACCGCACAGCCCTACTGCAGAAAAACTAAAGCACAGATACGTGATTTGGCTACAATATTCCTTAGGAATCAGTTTCCAAAGTGACTGTACACCACGCTTCAGAAAGTATAATGAATTGTTACATGCACAAAGAACACACTGGGCAACAAAACTATGACAAGTATTCGATGACAAGTATTAGCGGACTGTGACCACACATGTAGAGGAAATGAAATTTATTCTAACAAAAATCTGAAAAAAGCAAGAGTTCAACTTTTCCAGTCACAGAAGATATTTACAGCAAAGTTAATTCTCCCCTTCATAAAATGCTTTAAGCCCTGCCCTAATGGCATTTAATACATTTTATTACTTGTGGATACCTAGAAAGCTAATCCCAATATATAAATTCTATGTGTTCGTGAATACATAGTAAGGACAAATTTCTATTGTAAAGAATTACACTTGTACATAGTTCTTCCCAAAAAATACGTACCTCAAGATAATAAGCCATTCCAAATTTCTACATAAGACCAAAGTTTAACCTCTTTTCTTGTGGAACACTGTCTATATTTCTCACAATTGATCATTTAAAAAACAATCTTTCAAGACCAGTACATCACAGATCTCAACAAGAATAAATGTAAATTCATTTATGACAAAACTTCTAAAGGATCTTTATATTTATCTCTAATGCCCCCCAAAAGACTCAGATATCAGTACTTCTAGATCCAAATATTCCTATCACAAACACACAGAGGGTATCCCCTGCTATCCTCTGCATCACTCAAGGCATACAGCCTCACCTCCAAATATTGGCCAACACAAAACACGTGCATGGATTCCCGGGTGTCTTCAAACTGCAAAGCAGCTTCCAAAGCTACCACTGGGTCTTCCCCTGCAAACTGAGCTGAAACAAAAAGGGAAAAAGCAACATGAGTTCAATTCAGCTTGCCTGGAGAGCTATAGGAGAAATAGTGAGTAGGAAATAAGTTAGGTGCTTAACTCAAAAGTGAGGGTTACCAGAGTATAATGACCTCCCACTGTCTCCCAGGGTTGCCTGGGCCGACTCAGAACTTGAAATGAGTTCCAAGTATTAAAACAAAAATGCATAATGAAAGGAAATTCTTCAAATGTGCTCAATTTGTTGATAAGACAGACACCAAAGCCACCGATACATTAAAGTATGCAGGGGCTGGCACAAAACTAAAGAAATCATTTATAAGCCAAATACTCTGCTTAGAATGATACAGGCTGTAACTTTTAACCAGGAAATAAGAAGTGTAATCTTACCAAGAATACTATTTCCTGTTAACGACTGTGTCTGGAAGTCCTTTATATCATACACTTTCCCGTCAATCACAGTCCAGAAGCCTCCATCTTTATTATGGTTCTCCAAATCAGCTTTGCGTATAAGTGTCACTCCCTCATTATTTCTACAGTTCTGACCTGTAAAAAATGACTCTGTATATACAGAAACCAGAATCAGTCCATCGATCAATCAATAGGTAAAATGAAAAGAACTGTGTGAAAGAACTACAGCAGAAATAAAAAAATCCACAATCACAATGGGAGAAATACATATCTAGCTCTGAAACTAATACCACACATACAAATTCTATTAAATATAGAATGCTTTAAAAAAAAATCTAGGCAGCATGAGTATCAAATCGGGCCATGCCAGGCCACAGAGCAAATCTCAACAGATTTCAAAGAAATAAAGTTACAGAGCATGTGTGCTGACTACAATGCAGTTAAATTAGAAATAGGTTTTCAAAAATTCATTCAAAATAAAATAAAAATGACTGTATATACAGAAAATAAAAATATTCATCCACATATTTGAAAATTATAAAATACACTCATAAGTAACCCAAAATTCTAAGAAAAAATGACTATGAAAATTAGAAAATGTGTTCAATTAATAATCAAAATACTGCAGATCAAAATTGGTGACATACAACTAAATGCATGCTTGAAGGCATTTATGCCTTTAAATGTGTATATTAGAGGGAAAAAGCTAAAAAAGAAAAGAAACACCAAATCAATAAAAGTCTATTAGTTCATAAAAATACTCAAAAAAAGAAAACCTGAGTGGTGGTCACCTATGCAAGTGCTAGGATACCAACTCAATATTACGAAAAATAGTTAAAGGGAGGTGGCAGTTCAAGAAGTCAAGCTTAGACTATGTCCTTCCTGTACAGATTGTACCTCCTGCTAACCAGACAGCAGAGGGCAAGGTTGGTGGGGATTTTATAGGGGACACGCAACACATGAATTCCCTGGTCTAGCTTCACAGAACTAAAGCGGGAGCCACCAAGCACTACAGGCCTCCTGAGCCAACAGAAAGCACGCAGCATGACTCCAGACATAACACCACCCTAATGAGCCTGAATTCAAATCCAACCAAACCTCTAGATCTAACCAGCAGATTAATGGAACTAACAGAAGAACATGTTGGTCTAGAATAAGAGAAAGCAATCAACCAAATTCAGAAAATGTGAAGTTCTCCAAAATAACCAACCTGCTTCTTTGAAAAAGAAAACGGTATGATCAGAGACAGGGAGAGGAGGGCCTGGAGCCATGCTGTTTGGAGAAAGAGACTAGAAGCATATGTCAAGCAATGCCAACACAGAGAACGTGCTCAGGTCGTAATTCAAAATTACCACCTAAAAAAGGCATTTTTGAGATAGTCCAGGAAAATGTAACATGGACTGCATGTTAGATTAAGGAATCACTGTTAATCTTATAAAACAGGATAATGATATTGTAGGGTTTTTTTTTTAAATCCTTATCATTAAGAGGTAAAATGCCTTAAAATATTTTAAAGACAGAGTTATGCTTTAAAATAATCCAATCAGGCAGGTGCGGTGGCTCACACCTGTAATCCCAGCACTTTGGGAGGCCGAGGCGGGCAGATCACGAAGTCAGGAGATCGAGACCATCCTGGCTAACACAGTGAAACCCCATCTCATACCACGCCGTATTACCTCATTTAACAGATATGATGAAGCAACTGAACAGGCTATTTTTCCATTTCCATTGCATTTCAACAGAGCCCACTAAAAAGTAGTATAAATGGCCCTTAAATACTAATATATTTTAAAACGCTCAAACTATATCGAAGTCACCACTTTCTGCCTTAGCAGGCAAAATCCCAAAAGCCCACACACAAGGCTGGGAGGCCAGCAGCCCTATTGGTGGTGAGAGAAATCAAGACGTACAGGAGCAATCTGGTGACAACCAGCCCACACTAGATGCATCCCCACCTGTGCATGTGCACAGGCACACATGCGTGCACACATGGAGGACACATGTTCCAGGTCAGGCCTTGCAGAACTATTTGTGTTTTTTGTTATTGTTGTTGTTGTTGTTGTTTGAGTTTCACTCTTGTTGCCCAGCCTGGAGTGCAGTGGCACGATCTCGGCTCACTGCAACCTCTGCCTCCCAGGTTCAAGCGATTCTCCTGCCTCACCCTCCTGAGTAGCTGGGATTACAGGCATGTGCCACCATGACCCGCTAACTTTTGTATTTTTTAGTAGAGACGGGGTTTCTCCAAGTTGGCCCGGCTGATCTCAAACTCCCAACCTCAGGTGATCCACCCACCTTGGCCTCCCAAAGTGCTGGGATTACAGGCATGAGCCACCACACCCGACCCTCAGCACTATTTGTATAGCAACACTGTGGCAATAAGCCCAAGTGTCCACCAATAAGAGACTCACTAAAGAAAGATACATAAAAGACACATCCACACACTGAAGACTAAGCTGCTTTATAAACACAAAGAGCGACACTCTGATAAAATACTCCAGTATATATGGTTAGTAAAAAAAAAACAAGCAACAGAAGTAATGCAACATGCTACCACTAGCGTACTCATTCCAGAGATCAAGGAGGTTACAGAGGAGACTGAAAAGTCAGAGGCAGCAGGTGGGAAATGGGTGGAAGGCGTGGGCGGGGAAGCGACAGTGTGTCTCTGCCTAGGTTTGATTTTTAAACCATGTGACTGTATTCCTTTTTTTTTAATGACTGTAAAACAAAATAAATGCTCTTCATACTAGAAATAAAATGTTAGCAAAATCTGCATTCAAAACTAGGATTACTGTTCTACACTGACAAAGTTCACTACCATTAGCAAAAGCAGTTTTCTCATTGACATAATGAGATACAACAGCGTGCATGAGGTCCTCAGCAGGCCTGCACCCTACAGGTGCTCCACACGTGCAAATCACTACTATTACCATTACTATTACATAACAGATATAATATATAATTATACTGTCACTGCTATAACCAGCATTACATACTAACACAGCCCACGTTCAGAGTATAAAGAAGGCTGTGGAACCCCCTGCAGAAGGTGGGAGGGCCTGGGACTGTGGATAAAGGGGAGCTCTTTGGGACTGTGCCACCTGAACCTGGAACCTGGGCCCCCAGGTTGGGTCCCCAGGCCTGTGTGCCTCAGCTTGCTCATCATTCACTCTCAACACGGATAACACCTTCAACTGCAAACATGTTTAAAAACCACAGGCCAGCTCCCCCTACCAATATCAGAAAAAGCAAGTCTCCACACAGGCCCAGGATGAGAACCTACAAGTGGTACTAGCTACAAAACACATGGAGAACAGGGTTCTTGCACACACACCTTATGAGATGTTGGAGAGCTATACGGCAAAGGCATCTACAGGGTATAGCCAGACGGTCTAAAAGGGCCGTGACAAAAACCGCCATTTGTTGCAGATCAATGGCAAGCTCGTTGTCTTGTGGAAGGGTGAGGTACCTCAGGAAACTCTCACTGGGGCTCAGAGGGCCAGACAAAAGCTAGAAAGGAAAAGTAAACAAACATTCAGAAATGGTGGGAAAAATTAAAGTAACACAGTTAGCCTTTACCCACTCTTTATATGTTGGTATTGACTCATTTGACCCATCAAATGACAATGCTGATGATACAGTTATACTATACAGCTATGTATTTGTGCAGCATATAAACTGTGTAAATGTCTAAATTTGCAGTATACATGTACACAACATTGACTGTGCGTGTATACATTTATGATACCACAGGTAAGTTGAATCCACACAGATTACTAACATGAGCAAACCACCCTACAGGCCTAGGAGCCCTGGAGAAAGGCAGAAGCACCTCTGTGGGAACCCAGCACAGCATATCAAGCTGGCCTTGAAATCTAAAACCAAAACCTTTATTTTAATCTAAACATTGCCCACTCTGGAGAACGCCGACTTTCATTTGCAAATTAAATCATAGTTCTAATTCTTCTAAAGGCAGAAGAGTCCTATTATCATTAGCTTAAAGACTGCCAAATAATAGAAAAATTAAACCAAAGCATGATATTGAAATGCCTAAGACTTTCCCAAAAAGATGCAAAATCCAACTTGTACTTGACCTGTAAAGACCAGCAGTCCTGGAGGTTTAGGCCCAGGGCCCCACACGCCTGCTCCTCCCCCAGCTCGGCATCCACACCTGTTAAGGGGGGAGCTGGTACTAAACAGAGTGACAGCTCAAGTGATATGCCCTTCACAGAGCCCAGTACATAGGAAGGACCAACAAAGCAGGCCGCTCTTTTCGTCATTCTTTTCTGGTATTGATTTAAAAGTGCGTGTTTCAAGCTTGGTTCTGTGCTGACAAGGAAGTCGGTGCTCACTGATCCGAGTCTTCTCCACAAACAAGTGACCTCCTATACCTGTCTAATCTGACTCGCTGCTGTTACCACCAAACACACACATGCCAGAGAAAAACACTGCCGCGGACACACACGCTGGTCTTGCGTGAAAAATAAGTAGACTCAAGTGCCACCTACACACAAAGTTCCATCATGACACTCACGTACATGTCGCCGTTGGAGTGAGGCATATCCTTCCTGCAAATGATGCTCTGGAACCTTTGCAGCAAGGGCAAAAGTGGGGCACTGGTGCCCTGGGCAGAACGCTCATTGTCAGTCTCCTGTGCCCCGCTGTCCCACAGCTGAAGCAACAACAGGATGGCAGACAACATTTGGCTAAAGGAGAAAACATATTTATTCCTTGTAAAAACAGATTAACTTCTTTTCTTCATGGTTGATCAAAAATAAAAGCAAACAGCTAGATAGAAGTGAAGCAATACTTGGGATATTAAAGGAAATGAAAGTAAAGCCGTGGTAATTAAATCACTGAATTGACACCGAGACTTTAGCATAAGACATTGCCTTCTGCTGATAGGAAAGACCAGTTAAGAAGCTCAAAGAGCACGTTTACATGGAACTTCTAGGATCTTAAATTCATGGAATAAAAATAATTAAATGAGAAAAACTGAAAGAAAAAAAAAAGAACAGTTCCCAGGCTAGAAAACTGAGCATAAAAGAGGAAGAGAAGAAAAGGTAAAGAGAGAGCGAGCTCTGGGACATGGTTCTCTGGTTACAGAGCACCACATCTGCTGCAGTCACACACGATTTAGTGAAATGCACACAACGCAACAGGTATTTGGACACAGAGGTGCTTCCCCAAAGCATTTCCAGTCTGCGGCAGCCCTCACCTCAACGTGCCTCTCTGCACAGCCAGCTCCAGCAGGATGGCCAGGGCCAAGTGCTGGTCCTGCAGGGGGATGCTTCTGGCCCTTTCGTGCCTGGTGTTCCATGAACATCCCTGAAATGAAAGCAGTGGATGCAGGAACAAAGCGACCTCCAGAAAGACAGTATGCTTACAATCACACTTAACATGTTTACTACACGCTCCCTCCCAAGGAAGGATATATTTTTAATATTTAGAATCAAGTTTCTGAGACTTGCTACTCAAATTTTTCAGAGATTTTTAAAGTATACAATTAACTTACAGAAATGTATTTTATTTAAAGTGTTCATTCAGATACTATATTACAGTAGATGACATACTCCAAGTGTGTGAAGCATGAAATAATTTATCTCATTATCCAAAACATAAGCAGAAGAATAGCTATCTTTTCCAGTTTCAATGATGCGTAAGACTATACCAGTATCAACCTCCTCCTACAGAATTAGAGAACCAATTTCTAAAACCACCTGAGGATCTGGAGGCAAAATGTCTATACTAATTTCTATCTCTGATCAAAGATTACCTGGTTGCTTACTCCATACCCAGCTCTCCAGAATTGACTTGGCCCTATATACAGGTGCAGGAGTTTCATCTTTTTTCTCTTTGTCATCCAGATCTTCTTTCTTTGTTCCACTTGATTCGACACTATCATCTGCAGAATTAAAATTTTTTTAATCTGTAATCGCTTTTCAGAATGCCATACCATTAGTCTCTGCAAATGTCCCTCCCCGAAAAGTTACAACACACATCATTAACTGAATGTTTGACAACTTAAAAATAAAATACATCAATCATACCTGTAACAGATCCAGTATAATTTTCATAAACAAACCAATATATCGGCCAGGAGTGGTGGCTTACGCCTGTGATCCCAGCACTCTAAGAGGCCGAGGTGGGTGGATCACGAGGTCAGAAGATGGAGACAATGTTGGTTAACACGATGAAACCCTGTCTCTACTAAAAGTACAAAAAAATGGCCAGGTATGATGGTGGACGCCTATAGTTCCAGCTACACGGGAGGCTGAGGCAGGACCATGGCGTGAACCTGGGAGGCAGAGCTTGCAGTGAGCTGAGATGGCACCACTGCACTCCAGCCTGGGAAACAGAGCAAGACTCCATCTGGAAAAAAAAAAAAAAAGAAACCAATATATCAAATTATTTAAAGTGTGTCTTCCAAAATGATATTTCATTAACTTCCTAGTAGATTTCACAACTGAGAAACTTAGTTTTTGATATTTACCTACTTCAATTTCACACCAATTGCTTTTATCCAGTGAGTCCCAGTGCTTGCGTACCCATGGGAAAATGGAGGGTGTAGAAAAGGAGTACAATTCAAAAATCTTTTAACTCTTTACAAGGCCCTACTCCACTGCCAACCGGGAAGCACTGCTATGCAGGGGCACTGTCACTGATAGCATAATTCAAGAGCACTGGGACAAAAAGGAAAAGCTGAGAAAAATGACTTTAGGCCACTGAATGTAAAGTTTCAGTCAAAAACAACTGTCATAAAACTCCTTACATAGTAAGCGAAGAGAAGAGAGAAATAACCTGAACCTTGAAGTCTAAACACCTTCCATCACAGAAGGCTGTGACTAAACATCTAAACAACATAATTAGAAAAATGTATCTCAGTCGGTGAAAAACATGATATCCCATCCAGATTACAAATAATGAGTATCTAAAAATCTCTAAGGAAACAGTTCCTCTGTTTACAACATTTCTGACACCAAATGTATGGAATTTTGCACCAAGCAATTCTCCAGTTCTCTGCGACACCCAGCTGTGTGTCCCACAGTGCAATTCAATTTTGAAACTAACTACCTAGAATTAGCACAGACCCCACACGTTAATAACAGCAGAGAAAAGGTGAATGCTGAAAAAAATATCCAAAGAACTAATGGCTGAAAACTTCCTAGGTTCGGCAAATGACATAAACCTAGGCAGATTGAAGAATCTGTGCAAAGCCCACACAAGATATCCTAAAGGAAGCCATGACGAGGCACATCATGATCAGCTGCTAAACACTAAGGACAAAACCTTTTGAAAAGTGCCACAGAAAGTAGATATAGAAGAATGTCTTCTGTGGCCTGAAATTAAGACCAAATATTATGTGCTGCCTTGAGATCGGTAAAATCAAGAAGGCCTCAATAGCCTAACCACAAGGTCTCCCTGGAGCTCTGCTCTCAGGTATAAGATCCCAAAGCCAAACAACCTCCTTATCATGGAGACCCGACCCCAGCCTGCTCATCCCTGCCGGCCCAGAGATATTCAAACAAGCCAATCACATCTTCCCATGGGAAGCAAGGTCACCTCACCCTCCTGTTACTACAAAATATGTCTCCCACAGCCCCTGGTGGTTCACTCTGTTCCCAAGTGCAGCCCCCATGTGGCATGCGGTGTCCCCCACCCCCAGGGCTGTGAGCATGTGTGACTAATAAACCGCTATTTCATCTGTGCAATGTCGGTGTCCTATGTTCAGCCATCCCATATCCCTAGGGCAGGAATCTTCTAGGGTTATAAACAGAACTTTAATCAACCTCTCCTTGGTTATTTTACTGGTTCCATGATACAGCTTTTTCTGTGCAAAAGATCTGAACAGGAACTTCACAGAGGATACAAGAGTGGCAAAAAAGAACATGATATTCAGCATCCTTAGCCATTACGGAAGTGCAATTAAAACCGCAATGAGATCCCACTAGACTTGTTAGAATGGCTCAATTGAAAAACACTGATAACATCAAGTGCTAACAAAGACACAGAGCAACAGAAACGTGACAGATTGCCAGTGGGAATGCAAGCTAAAACAGCGTCCAGTTTACCAAGGTAGACACCTCATGTCACAGAATACAGAGTAGAACCCAGCCAGGAACACAGCTCAGGTGAGAACACAGGTGCTGGCTCTAAATGCCACACTCTGCCCTATGTGTGTGTGTGTGTGTGTGTGTGTGTTGTGTGTGTGTGGTCACTAACCACAGCCCACTGGCCAAACCCAGCCCACAGCCTCTTTGTGTATGGTCTGAAAGCAGAGAAAGTATTTTACTTTTGTTGTTGTTTTGAGACAGAGTCTTGGCTCACCACAACCTCTGCCTCCCAGGTTCAAGCGATTCTCCCAGGTTCAAGTGATTCTCGTGCCTCAGCCTCCGAGGAGCTGGGATTACAGGCGTGCATCACCATGCCCGGCTAATTTTTTGTTTTTAGTAGAGATGGGGTTTCACCATGTTGGCCAGGCTGGTCTCGAACTCCTGACCTCAGGTGATCCACCTGCCTCGGCCTCTAAAAGTGCTGGGATTACAGGTGTGAGCCACCATGCCCGGCCACCGTATTTTATATTTTTTAATAATTGAAAAACAATCAAAAGGAAAACAGTGTTTTGTGACTTGCAAACATTCTGAGGACTTCATCTTTTGTGTCCATAAATAAACTTTACAGAATGAACGTCCCCTGCCCGCTGACGCAGTATTGTCTGTGGCTACTTTGGCACTACAGCTGCAAGGTCCCATGGCTATGACAGAGACCATAGGGTCCATTGAGGCCTTAAAATATTTACTATCTGGCCCTTTAGAGAAAGTAGGCCACCCCTACCCTACATCTGGCTATAAATTTTACACATTTGACAAATTCTGAGACCCTGTCTCAGAAAATAAGATAAAATATTCATAGTCTTAATAATGGAAAACAAAAACATTTATTGAATGTCAAAACATCTCCCTAACACCCCGAATCAGTTGGGATCTACATAAAGAACAATTACGCTCTGCTTTCTAACCATGATTTTTAAAAGAACAAACGACAAAAAAATTCATGAAATGTGAGCCATCCATGGTGGCTCATGCCTGTAATCCCAGCGCTTTGGGAGGCCAAGGTGGGCAGATCATGAGGTCAGGAGTTCAAGACCAGCCTGACCAAGATGGTGAAACTCTGTCTTTATTAAAAATACAACAATTAGCTGGGCATGGTGGAGGGTGCCTATAATCCTAGCTACTCAGGAGGCTGAGGCAGAGAACTGCTTGAACCCAGGAGGCAGTGGTTGCAGTGAGCCAAAATCATGCCACTGCACTCCAGCCTGAGCGACAGAGCAAGACTCCCTCTGAAGAGGAAAAAACAAAAAAATTCATCAAATATAATGAATAAAACATATACTTTGGATTTTGCCATGTACTTAGCTTTTTTTCTTAGAGCACCTTTTAGAACTATTGTTTCACAGAAAACACTTTGGGAAATGTTTTAATTTATAAACAAATACTGGAGGGCTAGGAAGAAGAGGTTAAAACTTTTAAAAATATACAGAATGAATTACTGATACAATAAAAAAAAAAAAAAGGTTGCTGATTCCTGTCTTGGAAGACACTGTCATATGGACACTCTTAGCCTCAGCATCCACAGGTCCAGAAAGGGAAAATTTCAAGTCAGAGAGAATTCTCTATATATATACCATTTATTTGGAACATTCAGCCCTCAAGATCCCAACATCATGACCTCAGTTTCAACACAACTGTCCTTAGTCCTCATGTCACTGCTTTTGGTGCTGCTTGTTATCAAGGCAGTGGAAGCCAGTGATGCAACTGCTCTCTCGTTAAAAGGTGTGGTTCTCAGTATTACAGGCATTTGTACTTGCTTGCGGGTATACGCACAAAAGAAAAAACTGAACAGATGTGACTTTGAAGGGCCTAATGAATGAAACCTCACTCCGAAAACCTTTGTGCTACTGAAACTAAATGTAAGCTTTGGTGTCTGAAAGTTTCCAAGAATTAGTAAGTAGGAGAGTTTTACTTTCTGAGTTGTTTCCATGAAATGGGAACAAATTGGTACATAAACGGATTTTGCCCAGAATCCTAGGAAATCACCACTGTTCAGTTGTAATCACCGCCTCCTAAATCACTGAGTCTGTTCTCTGTATTTTATTAGACTTTTGTCATCTCCCAAGTTAATACTGTATTTAGATATCCAATAGTCAGCCAAAAAGGGAAACATTTATCTCTGGGAAGAAAAAGAATCATTTAGAAAAATGTATTCAGTGTATCTAACACTGAAATGGAGAAAAGACTTAATGTTAAAGGGAAAAAAAAACACTACAGACATTGACATAGAAAAGAGATTTAATGTTAAAAAAAAAACTTTATATTAACTGAGTAACACCTCCTGATGAGAAGTGCTATATTAAATATAAACCCAATATGTTGTTTAAAAAAAAAAAGATGAAAATCAAAAGCACTACGCAGAGTGAAAGAAGCCAGACACAGAAGAACCTGACTACATGATTCCATTTATGGAGTTCTAGAACAGGCACAATTTGTCAATGCTGGAGAAACATCAGGCCAGCTATTGCCTCTGGGAAGAAGGGGCAGGACACCAGAGAACTTTCTGAGCAAGAGTCATGATAAAGATGTGGGTTACACAGGTTACATTTGTCAAAACTTGTGAAATGGTAAACTCAAAATAGATGCGTTTCATTATATATAAATTTTACCTGAAAGTCAAAAACAAAGTTGAACTAGAATCAATTACATACATGAGTGTCTAAGGAGCTAGGTGAGACAAACAGTAGATGGACAGACAGCAGGATGTGGAGCCAAATACAGTGGCAGAACATGGAGGTGGGTCTGCAGCCACTCACTGTACACGTCAGTTATTGTGTGTGTGTGTATGAATGTTTTCAAACAAATATAAAAAATAAATTAAAAAAAAACACGGGTAACTCTGCTTGACACTGAAACTGAAAAGGGAGACTAATACTTTTTCCCATGGTTTGTTTTGTGTTTTTTGTTTTTGTTTTTTTGAGATGGAGTGTCACTCTGTCGCCCAGCCTGGAGTGCAGTAGCACAATCTCTGCTCACTGCAACCTCCACCTCCTGGCTTCAAGCAATTCTCCTGCCTTGCCCTCCCAAGTAGCTGGGATTACAGGCGCCCACCACTATGCCTGGCTAATTTTTGTATTTTGTAGTAGAGATGGGGTTTCACCATGTTGGCCAGGCTTGTCTCAAACTCCCAACCTCAAATGATCTGCCCACCTCAGCCTTCCCAAAGTGCTAGAATTACAGGCATGATCCACTGCACCTGGTCCCCATGTATTTTCAAGTGGACACCATTCCAATTCATTCCACAAAAGAAGAAGAAATACTTGCTGGGTGCGGTGGATCATGCCTGTAATCCCAGCACTTTGGGAGGCTGAGGCGGGTGGATCACGAGGTCAGGAGATCGAGACCATCCTGGCTAATACAGTGAAACCCCATCTCTACTAAAATACACAAAAAATTAGCCGGGCGTGGTGGCGGGCGCCTGTAGTTCCAGCTACTCAGGAGGCTGAGGCAGGAGAATGGCGTGAACCTGGGAGGCGGAACTTGAAGTGAGCCGAAATCGTGCCACTGCACTCCAGCCTGGGTGACAGAGCAAGACTCCATCTCAAAAAAAAAAAAAAAAGAAGAAGAAATACTTTCTTCAGTCTAACGCTCTCCCAACTGAGCTATTTCAACTTAGAATAAATACTTTCTAAACTGGTAGCTTTATCCACATTGATGACTCTCAAGTAGGGGGACCAACAAACTTCAACAATGGTTCTCAACCAAGGATCTTTTCAGATTCAACAAGTTTAGGGTGTATACAAGCACCCATTTCTTTTAAACCTCAAAGGGGACTCTGAAACACAGCCACTGTTATGAACAACCTAATGATAGTATTATTGAGCATTCAAAATTACAATGCTAAATAACATCGTTCAATGGCATTTCCTTGCAGGCCAAAGGCTTCCAAAAAGTGTTTAATACACTCCCAAAGAACACCACAAATGCAGCAAGATGGTTTTGCAATAAAAATGCCTTCAAATCACATAAAACAATAAAATCCAGGCAGCTTGTATTAACTACCATTTTAGACAACAATCTCCAAAGTAAAAAGCAAAACTTCAAAGAGTTAAGCTCAAAGCTCTTGTTCCTATAGCACATTACAAAATTTCTATAAAATGCATTTTATAACGGTCTTTACAAAATAAAAAACACTAGTTAAAGTCCCTTACCTTTTCTAGGAGGGAGCTCTCCATTCTGGGTTGATTCGGTTCCAGTGTATACAATTTCTCCATCTTTAACCATTTCATTCCACAGACCACACAGCCCATTTCTTGAGAATACAAGCTGGAAATGATAAACGAGATAAGCTTACAGAGTGCTCACACTCACATTGCAATTTTTAAAGAATGATATGGAAAAAAAATCTCAATCCCCCTTATGTATTCAATCATTCGGTAATAAAATCAATGATTTACTGAATTAGTGACTTAATCATTTTACATTTCATGGAAGTCATTCAAGAAATATAAATGAAAAGGTGCATAATAGTGTAAATACTATGCTACCTCTTATGTAACATACAAGAAAAAAGACACATGGTCGGGCGAGGTGGCTTATGCTTGTAGTCCCAGCACTTTGGGAGGCTGAACAGGGCACATCACCTGGGATCAGGAATTTGAGACCAGCCTGGCCAACATGGTGAAACCCCGTCCCAACTAAAAATATAAAAAAATTAGCTAGGCGTGGTGGCGGGTGCCTGTAATCCCAGCTACTCAGGAAGTTGAGGCAAGAGAATCGCTTGAACCCAGGAGGCATAGGTTGCAGTGAGCTGAGATCGCGCCACTGCACTCAGCCTGAGTGACAAGAGCGAGACTCGGTCTCAAAAAAAAAAAAGAAAAAAGAAAAAAAAGACAGACACACAAACACACACAGGTGCATGTGCTCTGAAAAGATAAACCAAAAGCAAGTACCAATGACTACCTTTGGGGAAATGGGGAGGGGACATGGACAAAGGCAGCAGGACCAGAAAAAGCAACAACATTGTGAGTATACTTTATAAGTCTTTACTTCTGAAACATACATGACTTTCATCCTCAAAAATTAAAATTAAATCATAAAAAAGCAAAACCTACAACTGGCAACAAGCAAATTAACCCATGCATATACAAAGAAAAGTAGGTCAAGGGACTTTTGAACTATATATCATTAATAGAATATACTATAATGAAAAATAAAATCTTTTATTTATTGGTATTGATAATATTGTCACAATTTTAGAACTACTTCATGTTGCACAATAAAGCAATGTAAATACAACAAAACATGTTTATGATAAAGTATTAAATGTTATTAGAAATTAAGACTTTAGGCTGGCCATGGTGGCTCACACCCGTAATCCCAGCATTTGGGAGGCCAAGGCAGGTAAATTACTTGAGGTCAGGAGTTCATGACCAGCCAGGCCAACACGGTGAAACCCCATCTCTACTAAAAGTATAAAAAATTAGCCAGGTGTGCTGGTGCGTGCCTGTAATCCCAGTCACTCAGGAGGCGGAAGCAGAAGACTAGCATGAACCCAGGAGGCAGAGGTTTCAGTGAGCCGAGATTATGTCACTGCACTCCAGCCTGGGTAAACAGAGTGAGACTCCATCTCAAAAAAAAAAAATTAAGGTTTCCAGTGGAAAAGAGGAAAAAAATCATAGAAATTTTGAAAAACAAGTTAAATTGGAAAGCTATGAACTTTATTTTTGAATATATTTGCTTACTCTGTTTTTGAAAGGACTAGAATCAAAGGCAATCGGACAGCACGCACCCAGATTTTGGTTTCTCAGAACCATTTCCCAATAAAAGATGCTAGGGCTCTTGGGAAAATAAATAGATTCAAGGGCTAGGGCAGACAAAGATGAGCCTGGAATATCTTGTTTCCTCAAAGAAAAAGCTGTTAATGTCCAGGTGCGGTTGCTCATGCCTATAATCCTAGCACTTTGGGAGGCT
This sequence comes from Pongo pygmaeus, assembly GCF_028885625.2. Lineage (NCBI taxonomy): Eukaryota > Metazoa > Chordata > Mammalia > Primates > Hominidae > Pongo > Pongo pygmaeus. The sequence goes on along the minus strand of NC_072389.2, from coordinate 24,816,771 downwards.
GAGGTGGGCAGATCACTTGAGGTCAGGAGTTCGAGACCAACCTAGCCAACATGGTGAAACCCTGCCTCTTCTAAAAATACAAAAAGTAGTTGGGCATGGTGGCAGGTGCCCATAATCCCAGCTACTCAGGAGGCTGAGGCAGGAGAAGAGCCTGAACCCAGGAGGTGGAGGTTGCAGTGAGCCGAGTCTATGCCACTGCACTCCAGCCTGGGTGACAGAGCAAGACTTTATCTCAAAAAAAAAAAAAAAAAAAGCAGCTGCTCAAAGACTGATAGGGACTCCTGGCTAAATTTATAATAATTATAATATCTGTGAGCATCAAAATCAAAAACGCCTTTGCTTGCTAACATCTGTGAGTCAGAAAAGGCTTCCCACAACAGGAAAAGGGAGCATTTCAGACACTGGGGGAAGGCATCCATTCTGAAAACTGCGTATGTGACAGAAGCTCCCTTGTCTGGCAAAAAAAAAAAAAAGCCATTTTTAATCAAAAGAGGCACAGATGTTTGCCCATCTTTTTTTTTTTTTTTTAACTTCTGTGGATACACACTAGTTGTATGTATATATACAAATGGGTTACATGAGCTATTTTCACACAGGCATACTATGGGTAATAATCACATCACCGTAAATGGAGTACTCAATACCTAAAGCATTTATCCGTTGCATTACAAATAATCCAATTATACTGTTATTTTTAAATGGACAATAAATTGACTGTAGTCACCGTGTAATGCTGTCAAGTACTAGATTTTATATATTCTATCTAACTCTTTTTTTTTTTTTTTTTGAGACGGATCTCGTTCTGGCACTAGGCTGGAGTGCAGTGGCACGATCTTGGCTCACTGCAACCTTTGCCTTCCGGGTTCAAGGGATTCTCCTGCCTCAGCCTCCCGAGTAGCTGGGACTACAGGCTCACACCACCACACCCAGCTAATTTTTGTATTTTTGGTAGAGATGGGGTTCACCATGTTGGCCAGGATGGTCTGGGTCTCCTGACCTCATGATCCACCTGCCTCGGCCTCCCAAAGAGCTGGGATCACAGGTGTAAACCACTGTGCCCAGCCCTATCTAACTCCATTTTTATACCCATTAACCATCTGCACTTCACCCCCACTTTATCCTTCCCAGTCTCTGATAACCATCATTCTACTCTATCTCCATGAGTTCAATTACTTTCATTTGCTTAGCTCCTACAAATAAGTGAGAACATGCAAAGTTTGTTTTTCTGGGTCTGGCTCATGACATTCTGTTCCTGACTTAGCATAATGACCTCCAGTTCTATCCATGTTGTTGCAAACGACAGTATCCCATTCTTTTTTATGGCTAAATAGTACTCCATTGAGTATATATGCCACATTTTCTTCATCCATTCATCTGCTGGGAACACTTAGGTTGCTTCCAAATGTTGGCTATTGAGAATAGCGCTGCAGTAAACATGAGAGTGTACATATTTCTTCAACATACTGATATTCTTTCCTCTGGGTATATACCTACCAGCAGTGGGATTGCTGAATCATATGATAGTCCTATTTTTAGTTTTTTGAGGAACCTCCAAGCTAATCTCCATAATGGCTGTGCTAATTTACATTCCCACCAACTGTGCACAAGGGTTCCCTTTTCTCTATATTCTTGCCAGCATTTGTTCTTGTCTTTTGGATATAAGTCATTTTAATTAGGGAGAGACAATATCTCGTTGTAGTTTTGATTTGCATTTCTCTAACGATCAACCATGTTCAGCACCTGTTCATATTGCCTGTTTGTCATTTGTATATCTTCTTTTGAGAAATGTCTGTTCAAATATTTTGCCCATTTTCATTGGATTATTAGATTTTTTTTCCTACAGACTTGCTTGAGCTAATTATATATTCTGGTTATTAATCCCTTGTCAGATGGATAGTTTGCAAACATTTTCTCCCATTCTGTGGGTTGTCTCTTCATTTTGTTGATTGTTTCCTTTGCTGTGCAGCTTTTTAACTCGATGTGATCCCACTTGTCCATTTTAGCTCTGGTTGCCTGTGTTTACGAAGTATTGCTCAAGAAATCATTACCCAGTGCAATGTCCTGGAGAGCCTCCCCAATGTTTTCTTTTAGCACTTTCATAGTCTGAAGTCTTAGGTTTAAGTCTTTACTCCATTTTGATGTGATTTCTGTATATGGTGAGAGATAGCGGTCCAGTTTCATTTTTCTGCATATGGGTGTCCCATTTTCCCAGCACCCTTTATCAATGAGGCTATCCTTTCCCTCATATATCCTCCGGGCACCTCTGTCAAAGGTGAGTTCACTGTAGATGTATGGATCTGTCTCTGGGTTCTCTATTCTGTTCCATTGGTCTACGTGTCTGTTTTTATACCAGTACCATGCTGTTTTGGTATACCTTTCTAGCAAACTTTGCACTTGATCTAAGCCAAAAAAGACTAGGAAGTGATTGTAGTATAACTTTAAGTCAGGTAATGCAATTTCTCCAGTTTTGTTTTTTGCTCAGGATGGCTTTGGCTATTCTGTCTCTTTTGTGATTCCATGTAAATTTCAGGATTTTTTTTTCTATTTCTGTGAAGAATGTCATTGGTATTTTGAAAGGGATTACATTGAACGTGTAGATTGCTTTGGGTAGTACAGACATTTTAACAATATTGATTCTTCCAATCCATGAACACGGAGTATCTTTTCCTTTTTTGTGTGTCTCCTTCAATTTTCTGCATCAATGTTTTACAGTTTTCGTGGTAGAGATCTTTTCACTTCTTGGGTTAGGATTATTCCTACGTATTTTCCTTTATTTGTACCTATTATAAATGGAATGATTTTTCTTGATTTATTTTTCATATTGTTCACTGTCGACATATAGAAATGCTACTGATTTGGCCAGGCAGAGTGGCTCATACCTGTAATCCCAGCACTTTGGGAGGCCGAGGCAGGCAGATCACCTGAGGTCAGGAGTTCAAGAGCAGCCTGGCCAATGTGGTGAAACCGTCTCTACTAAAAATACAAAAATTAGCCAGGCCTGATGGCAGGCGCCTGTAATCCCAGCTACTCAGGCGGCTAAGGCAGGAGGATCGCTTGAACCCAAGAGGCAGAGGTTGCAGTGAGCCGAGACTGCGCCATTGCTTTCCAGCCTGGGCCACAGAGTGAGACTCCATCTCAAAAAAAAAAAAAAAGAGAGAGAGAGAAATGCTACTGATTTTAGTATGTTAATTTAGTATCCTGCAATTTTACTGAATTTATCAGTTCTAATCATTTTTTAGTGGAGTTTTTAGGTTTTTCCAATTATAACAATCATCTGCAAACAAGAATAACTTGGCTTGTTCATTTCCAATTTGGATGCCCTTTATTTCTTCTTTTTTTTTTTTTTTTTTTTTTTTTTTCTGAGATGGAGTCTTGCTCTGTAGCCCAGTCTGGAATATAGCGGCACAATCTCAGCTCACTGCAATCTCCACCTCCGGGGTTCAAGTGATTTCCCTGCCTCAGCCTCCCAAGTAGCTGGGACAACAGACACCCGCCACCACGCCTAGCTAATTTTTATATTTTTAGTAGAGATAGCATATCACCATGTTGGCCAGTCTGGTCTCAAACTCCTGACCTCAAGTGATTCACTCACCTCAGCCTCCCAAAGGGCTGGGATTACAGGTGTGAGCCACTGCACCCGGCCTTTCTGTCTCTTATCTGACTCCTCTAGCAAGGGCTTCCAGTATTATACTGAATAATAGTGGTGACAGTGGGCATCCTTGTCTTGTTATGGATCTTAGAGGAAAGGCTTTCAGTTTTTCACCTTTCAGTATGATACTAGCTGTGCGTCAGTTGTATATGACTTTTATTGCGTTGAGGTGTGTTCCTTCTATAACCAGTTTTTTTCGAGTTTTTATCATGAAAGGATGTTGAATTTTATCAAATGCCTTTTCAGCATGAATTTAAATGATCATATGGTTTTTTATCCTTCATTCTACTGATATGATGTATCAAACTGATTGATTTGGATATGGTGAAACATCCTGGCATCCCTGGGATAAACCCCACTTTGGTCATGATGAATGATCTTTTAATGTGTTGTTGAATTCGGTTTGCAGGTATTTTCTTGGGTATTTCTGCATGAATGTTCATCTGGGATACTGGCCTGTTTTCTTTTTTTTGATTATGTTTTTGTCTGGTTTTGATATCAGGGTAATACTGGCCTTTTAGAATACGTTTGGAAGTATTCCCTCCTCCTCTATTTTTCAGAATAGTTTCACTAGGATTGGTAATAGTTCTTCTTTCAATGTTTGGTAAAATTCAGCAGTGAAGTTATTGGGTCCCGGGCTTTTCTTTGATGGAAGACTTTATTATTACAGTTTCAATCTCACTACCTGTTACTGTTACGTTCAGGTTCTGGATTTCTTCATGGTTCAAACTTGGAAGGCTGGATGTGCCTGTGAAATTATCCATTTCTTTTTTTCTTTTTTTTTTTTTTTTAGACACAGTCTCACTCTGTCACCCAGGCTGGAGTGCAGTAACATGATCTCAGCTCACTGCAAACTCCATCTCTCAGGCTCAAGTGATTCTCGTGCCTCAGCCTTCCAAGTGGCTGGAATTACAGGCATGCAACACCATGCCTGGTTAATTTTTGTATTTTTAGTAGAGATGGAGTTTCACCATGTTGGCCAGACTGGTCTCGAACTCCTGACCTCAAGTGATCCACCCGCCGCAGCCTCCCAAAGTGCTGTGATTACAGGCATGAGCCACCGCGCCCAGCCTGCAAACTTATGCATTTCTTCCAGGTTTTCCAAGTTATTGACATATAGCTGTTCACAGCCTCTAATGACCCTTTGAATTTCTGCAATATCAGTTGTAATACCTACTTTTTCACCTCTGATTTATTTGGGTCTTCTTTTTCTCTTAGCCTGCCTGAAGGCTTGTCAATTTCATTTATCTTTTAGAAAAACCAACTTTTCATTTCACTGATCTTTTGTATTATTTTCTTCATTTCAACTCCATTTTATTTCTGCTCTGATCTTTATTATTTCTGTCCTTCTAATTATGGGTTTGGTTAGCTCCTTCTTTTCTAGTTCTTTAAGATGTATCATTAGGTTATTTATTTGAAGTTTTTCTACTTTTTTCATTTTCCTCTTAGTACTGCTTTCACTATATCCTACAGGTTTCGTATGCTGTATTGCCATTGCCATTTGTTTCAAGAAATTGTTTAATTTCATTCTTAATTTCTTCACTGACCTGTTGGTCATTCAGGAGCATATTGTTTAATTCCCATGTGTTGGTGGAGTTTCCAAAATTCCTTGCTATTGATTTTTAGTTATAGTCCATTGTGATCAGAGAAGATACTTAACATAATTTTTTTAACTTATATATGGCAAAAGACAGGAATCTACCTTCATTCTTCTGCATATGAATATCAAGTTTTCCCAGCACCATTTATTGAAGAGTCTGTCTTTTCCCCAGTGTATGTTCTTGGTACCTTTGTTAAAAATGAGTTCACCGTAGGTGTGCGGATTTGTTTCTGGATTCTCTATTCTGTTCCGTTGGTCTATGTGTTTGTTTTTATGCTAGTACTATGCTGTTTTGGTTACTATAGCTCTGTAGTATAATTTGAATTAAGGTAATCTGATTCCTCCAGTTTGTTTCTTTTTAATTATGAGAGCTTCGGCTATTATGGGTCTTTTGTGGTTCAACATGAATTTTAGGATTTTTTTTTTTCTGTTTCTGTGAAGAATGTCATTGGTATTTCACTAGGGATTGCACTGAATTGGTAGATTGCTTTGGGTAGTATGGACATTTTAACAATATTGGTTCTTCCAATCCATGAAGATGAAACATTTTTCCATTTTTTGTGTCCTCTTTAATGTCTTTCATCAGCGTTTTAGAGTTTTCATTACAGAGATCTTTGTAATGATCTTCTTTGGTTACTTCCTAGGCATTTAATTTCATGTGTGGCTACCGTAAATGGGATTACTTTTCTAATTTCTTTTTCATATTGTTTACTGTTGGCAGATAGAAATGCTACTGATTTTTTATGTTGATTTTGTATACTGCAACTGTACTGAATTTATCAGATCTAATCATTTTCTTCTGGAGTCTTTAGGTTTTTCCAAATAATAAGATCATATCATCTGCAAACAAGGATAATTTGACTTCTTCCTTTCCAATGTGAAGGCCTTTTATTTCTTTCTCTTGTCTGACTGCTCTAGCAAGAACTTCCAGTACTATGTTGAATAACGGTGGCCACACTGAGCATCCTTGTCATGTTCCAGATCTTAGAGGAAAGGCTTTCAGTTTTTCACCATTCAGTATGATACTAGCTGTGCGTCTGTCATATATGGCTTTTATTATGTTGAGATATGTTTCTTCCATAACCAGTTTTAAGAGGTTTTATCATGAAAGGATGCTGAATTTTATCAAATGCCTTTTCAGCATCAATTGAAATAATCACATGGTTTTTATCCTTCTGTTGACACGATGTATCACACCGATTAATTTGCATATGCTGAACCATCCTTGTACCCCAGGGATAAACCCCACTTGGTCACGATAAATGATCTTTCTAATGTATTGCTGAATTTGGTTTGCTAGTATTTTGTTGAGGATATTTACATCAATATTCATCAGAGACACTGGCCTGTAGTATTCTTTCTTTGATGTGTCTTTGTCTGCTTTTAGTATCAAGGTTTGAATTTTTAATGACTTATTTTGTGGCCTAACATATGGTCTAACCTTGAGGATGATCCATGTGCTAAAGAGAACAATGTACATTCTGCAGCCATCAGATGAAACGTTCTAGAAATATCTATTAAATCCATTTGGTCTACAGTGCAGATTAAGTTTGATGTTTCTTTGTTAATTTTGTCTGGATGATCTGTCCAATGCTGAAAGTGGAGTGTTGAAGCCTCCGTCTATTAATGTATTAAGGCCTATGTCTCTCTTTAGCTGTAATATTTGTTTTATGTATCTGGGTGATCTAGTGTTGAGTGCATATACACATATATTTATAATAGTTACAGCCTCTTGCTGAATTGGCCCCTTTATCATTACATAATGACTTTTTTGGTCTCCTTTTATAGTTTTGGTCTTGAAATCTATTTGGTCTGATATAACCACTATGCTTTTCTTTGATTTCCATTTGCCTCTCCCTTTTTCCATCCCCCTGCACCGTCCTGAAGAGGTGGTCTCCAATTTGAAGAAGCATGCAGCCAATGAACTGCCTGTAGGGAGGGGCAGCCTCCAAGGGCCCAGGGTTTCAGTCCCACAACCACAATGGATCCAATTCTACCAACGAGGACCTGAGCTCCAGGTGATAGTGTGCCCTAGCCAACATCTTGACTACAGTCTGTGAAACCTGAAGTAGAGGACAGAACTAAGCTATGGCCAGACTCCTGACCCACAGAAACTGTGAGAGTGTAAATGCTTGTTGTTACAAGCTGCCAAATTTGTGGTTGGTAACTTGTTCTGTAGCGACAGCAAGCAAGCCAGCATCCTTCAGTTTTTGTAGAAGGAACAGCTTTCTCTCAGCACTCTTATTTTTTCTGTTCACATCACTAACAGGATAACTGCCATAAACATACTTGAAACCAAAACATATGACTTTTGGTAAAAATATCAGCTGGTGGGGGAGAGGTAAACTCCTTCCTAAAAAGTGAGCCCTGGCCAGGTATAGTGACTCACATCTCTAATCCCAGCACCTTGGAAGACTGAGGCAAGAGAATCACTTGTGCCCAGGAGTTCAAAACCAATCTAGGCAACATAGCAAGACCCTGTCTCTACAAAAAAATTGTAAAATTAGCCAGAAGGCTGGGCATGGTGGCTCACACCTGTAATCCCAGCACTTGGGAGGCCAAGGCAGGTGAACTGTTTGAGCTCAGGAGTACAAGACCAGCCCTGGCAACATGGCAAAACCCCATCTCTACCAAAAATACAAAAAATTAGCCAGGGGTGGTGGCGCACGTGTACTCCCAGCTACTTGGAAGGCTGAGGTGGGAGAATTGCTTGAGATCAGGAGGTAGAGGCTGCAATGAGTTGAGATCACTCCACTGTACTCCAGCCTGGGCAATAGAGCAAGACCCTATCAAAAAAATTTTTTAATTTAAATTTAAAAAATTAAAATAATATAAAAAATAAAATTAAAAAGGAAGCCGAAAGCATTCAGGGCCCCTGAAGTTTAACCAGTGAATGGAAAGGTTTGACTCTTCTACTCATTCAGAGGAGGGCAGTGAATACGTGCACTGGGGTTCAGTCCAAACCCTACCACAGTGCACATGATAAGAGGCTAACAGTGGCCAGAACTCACAGCCCCATGTGGGCCGTGCTGCAGGAGTTACAGACTATCTTTAGGCACTCAAGGGAATATGACACTTGATCTGCGTCTTAAAGTGTTTCAGAAAACAGAAACAGAGAAGATGAATTAAGAAGCTATTACTGGCTGGGCGCGGTGGCTGACACCTGTAATCCCAGCACTTTGGGAGTCCGAAGCGGACGGATCATGAGGTCAGGAGATCAAGACCATCCTAGCTAACACGACAAAACCCCATCTCTACTAAAAATACAAAAAATTAGCTGAGTGTGGTGGCATGCGCCTATAGTCCCAGCTACGTGGGAGGCTGAGGCAAGGGAATTGCTTGAACTTGGGAGGCGGACATTGCAGTGAGCAGAGATCCCACCACTGCACTCCAGCCTGGGTGACACAGTGAGACAGCATCTCAAACAAAACAAAACAAAAAAGGCTATTACCAAGGGTCCAAAAAAGAAAGGATGAGAGTCGAAGTCAAGACAGGGAGGTACAGTCTTTAAGATTATTTCAGGCAGGGCACGGTGGCTCACATCTGTAATCCCAGCACTTTGGGAGGCCAAGGTGGGCAGACTGCTTGAGCCCCAGAGTTCGAGACCAGCCGGAGCAACATGGTGAAACCCAGTCTCTACAAAAAATACAAAAATTAACCAGGCGTGGTGGTATGCACCTGTAGTCTCACTACTCAGGGGACTGAGGTGGGAGGATCACCTGAGCCTGGGGAGGTTAAGGCTGCAGTGAGCCGTGACGGTGCCACTGCATTCCAGCCTGGGCAACAGAGTGAGACCCTGACTTAAAAAGAAACTATTTCAAATCACATCAGTTAAATCAAATGTGAAAGGGAAAATAAGGGAGGGAACAGAAGAGGAATGAGAATTAGTTCTGTTTTAACCACTAAGATTTGCACTAACTACTGAACATAAACATGGAGCTCCTCCCCACTCCACCAACCCTCAGTAAATATAGATCCAGATCTTAGCAGAGTGTTCAGGGCTAGAGACTCAAATCTGGGAGTAGTCAACAAATGGACTGTAGGTGATGTCCTGGAGAAGATGCCAACACCCAAGCAGAGAGGGGAGACCCCTGCCCAGCCCTGAAAGCACTCTGAGATCGCCCCAGACTGGCTGGGATCCACACACCAGTGTTCTGCGGTACAGCCTAGATTGAGAAACATTGGTGTTACCGAGGTACCATTTAAAAAAAAAAAGCCAAAAGATGAAACATTTAAAGACTAAGCCAAGGAGGAAGCCCAGTTTACATGGAAACAAGAATAATTACCACCACCTTTCAATTATTACCTGGGAAGGAAGAGGATAGGCCAGACCTTGTCCTTCTGAGTGACAAGGAATTCTTTTTTGGAAGGTGGAGACTGGACTCCTGGAGGGACAAGCACTATGGAAGCCTCCTAGGAACTGATGACCAAAATAAATGGTAAGCACCATTCAAAAAACAATTTGGGCACCTTAAAGGTGGAACATTACTAAGGCAATAAAGCAAGCCTCACTGGAGGAAGTCTCCAGAGAGTTAGACTGTGAACAAGCAAAAGTGAAGCCCAGGAGAAGAGCTCTCCAGATGACACACAGTACAGGATCCTGACTGAGGAAGCAGCAGCCTGGGAACAACTGGAAGACAGCCATGGCACTGATAAGAACAGGGACTACAGGCAGGGCGTGGTGGCTCACGCCGTAATCCCAGAGATTTGGGAGGCCAAGGCAGAAGAACTGCTTGAGTCCAAGAGTTCAAGAGCAGCCTGGGCAACATGGTAAGACCGTGTCTCTACAGAAATATAAAAATTAGCCAAGTACATGGCACACGCCTATAATCCCAGCTACTGGGGAGTCTACAGCAGAAGGGTCACCTGCACCCAGGTGTTTGACTCTGATCACACCACAGCACTCCAACCTGGGTGACAGAGACCCTATTCATTAAAAAAAAAAAAAAAAAAGAAAGAAAGAAAGAAAAAGAAAAAAAAGAATGAGACTTTCCATTTGTAAAGTGAGAGTATTTATTTCTACAACTGTCTCCAATTAGCTTTTTATTAGTAGCTGACTTACCTAAACGTGCCCAGTAGGTTTTCAACTTTTGACTTTTTTGGTTCAGATCCCAGATGCTTCTAATTAGGTTATTTGGGCTGAGAACTCTTTTCCAATTTTTTCCAATCTCACATTCCTATCTCACACCTCTGAAATGACATGCCAAGTAAAGGCACTTTCATCATCAAAAGACCCCAGCAAAAGAGGCAGTAACAGGCTCACTTTTTGTAAGTTAGTAAACTGAAGCTCAGAGGTTCAATGACTTGACCAAAGGCCACACAACACTGAGGCTGTGAGAGGTGGGATTTGGGAAGAGGCCCAACTCCAAGGCTTATTCGCTTCCTACCAACACCATAACACGCACCCACACCTGCAGCACGGCAGCCAGGGCAAGCCTTCACGCTCCCATACGTAGGCCACCAATACTTTAATACCAATCAGGACTAGGCAAGCAAACCGTTAAGGCATTTTTTTTTTTTTTTTTTTTGAGACGGAGTCTCGCTCTGTCGCCCAGGCTGGAGTGCAGTGGTGCCATCTTGGCTCACTGCAAGCTCCACCTCCTGGGTTCATGCCATTCTCCTGCCTCAGCCTCCCAAGTAGCTGGGACTACAGGCACCCGCCACCAGGCCTGGCTAATTTTTTGTGTATTTTTAGTAGAGTTGGGGTTTCACCGTGTTAGCCAGGATGGTCTTGATCTCTTGATCTCGTGATCTGCCCGCCTTGGCCTCCCAAAGTGCTGGGATTACAGGCGTAAGCCACTGCATCCGGCCCGTTAAGGCATTTATTAAAGTGCCTTCAGAACAATAGAGTCAGGCAGTAAAATCCAAAACTGAATAATATAACAAATGAATATCTGATTAATGTATAGGTTAGAAAATGTTTCTTTTTCATGTCCTTACAATTTGACAGAAAAGTAATAGCTTCAAATATTTGCAGATGAGTAGAGGTATATGGCTTTTTTTCTGAAATCTACAGAAAAATACTAAACACCTACTGAACACAGGACAACATATGAAAAAATGTTAAGAACAGATTCCTGGAACAATTAGAAAGGTCAGACAGGAACATTAAGTACGTCGATTTGAAGACATCTGAGAAGCAGCAAGGGAGTGACGTCTTCCTATAGCCTAAGACCCACGAGAGGAAGAAAGAGGCCCAGACAACCTAAGCAAGCAGGGATGAGACTGAGAAGCAAAACAGAGCTTCTGAGAGACTCCCAGGGCCCTCATACAAGAGAAAGAGGCCTGGAAGACCCCATGCTCTGAGCTGGAACCTCAAAGGGCCACACACCAGAAATATGGGCGAGATAGAAGTAGACCAGCCTTCACAGAAAACCAGCCCAGTTCCGCATTCTCTCAATTTCCAGCAGGACTGCAGTGACCTAGGATTGCCTAGAACATCCTCTCTGGAGGAAGATATTGCTCCTCGATTTATTGCTACAATATTGCATATACAATATCTGGAAGTCAGGCAAAAATAATAATGACAAAGATACAAGACCGCATCATTGTAAAATGAAAAAAAATAGAAGTCAATAGGACAGACCAAAAGTGGATCCTGAAAACAGAAATATAAAGACTTCTGTCACGCAAGAATAGCCTGAGGAATGAACTGAAGTGTTGACACTCTGCTCAGCAGATGCCAGCTCGGGGCAATGGGGTGAGGGAAGTGGGAAAGCAAGACAAGATCAATGAAGCAATGGTATGTGGTATATGACTTCACAGTCAGCTAAGCGTGATTTTAGCCTACTCTATGTAGGAGCCATTCTTATTTCCTTTAATTTCCTAAAAAAAGAAAAATATATATTAAAAAAGAGTGATTTTATATTTTTCAATGGTTGAAACATACTCAAAAGAATCGTATGTCAGCCAAGCACAGTGGCTCACACTTGTAATCTCAGACTTTGGGAGGCCGAGATGGCTGGATCATGAGGTCAGGAGTTCAAGACCAGCCCAGCCAACATGGTGAAACCCCGTCTCTACTAAAAATACAAAAAAAAAATTAGCCGGACATGGATACATGCCTGTAATCCCAGCTACTCCGGAGTCTGAGGCAGGAGAATTGCTTAAACCCAGGAGGTGGAGGTTGCAGTGAGCCAAGATCGCGCCACTGCACTCCAGCCTTGGCAACAGAGCAAGACTCCCTCTCAGGAAAAAAAAAAAAATCATATGTCAACACATGAAAATTATATGACATTCAAATTCTGGAATCCACAAAGTTTTCCTGGAATATAGCCACACACACGTTTGGCGGCTTCTCACAGGACAATGGCCAAGGTGAGTTGTTATAAAAGAGCACGTATGGTCCACATAAACATTTACTAGCTGGTGCTTTACAGAAAAAATGTGCTGACCCCTATGTTAGTGCCCCCTCTTCTCAATGAGCTGCAAATACAACCAACTGTTCAGCCAGCACATTCACTAGGCATATGTAGCTTTTCCAGAAGGTTTGCAAGAAGAAACTACACCATAAAATAGTCCAAGGAGGAAAGAAAAAGGGAGGAATAAAAACACTCAGTTCCCTCATGTCTCCTTGTAAAGTGGTGAATGTTCATACCACAGGGAATTCACACCCACACTCGCCACACCTTCCAGGCTGTGTCACTGACTCCTTGTAGGCAGTCAGGAAGCCATACTCCAACTCTCTTGTGTGACATCACAGCGGAGACTGGAGCCGAAGGGCAGCTCACAGGCATGAGTCAACCAAGAGGGACACAGAGAGGCAGCTAAGGAATCTATGGGGTTGGACGAGGTTTATAAATACACTTTTAAAATAACTACCTTTAATAGGGTCAAGCAATTAAAAGATCCTATTAACAGCCAGGCACGGTTCACGCTTGCAATCCCAGCACTTTGGGAGGCCAAGGCAGGCGAATCATGAGGTCAGGAGTTCAAGACCAGCCTGGCCAATCTGGTGAAACCCCATCTCTACTAAAAATACAAAAAATAGCCAGGTGTGGTGGCAGGCACCTGCAGTCTCAGCTACTCAGGAGGCTGAGGCAGGAGAATTACTTGAACCCAGGAGGTGGAGGTTGCAGTGAGCCAAGATTGTGCCACTGCACTTCAGCCTGAGCAACAGAGCAAGACTCCTTCTCAAAAAAAAAAAAAAAAAAAGATCATATTAACAATTCCAACACAGAAGTTTCAACTAGAAAAAAGTACCTAAAGTGGCAGTTAAAGAAACTGTCAAACATTTCAAACTAAACATTTTAAAGGGATGTGTTTAATATAATTATACCTCAATAAAGTTGATATTTTTTAAAAATGGAAATTCTGGAATAGAAAAATACAATAATAAAATTTAAAACTCAATGGATTTGATTAAAAACAGATTGGGAAGGCCTGTGCTTCCTCCACCTATAAAGGATTAATTTTGTAGAAATTACTTCCTTGCTATAATCAACTAGAAAACGGGACAGAATATACCAAAAAGCTGTTACCAAAAACTGGACAACAGAAAGCCCAGAGCTGGGATCCCTCAGAGAAGCAAAACACTGCCCAGAAGCAGCTTCCAGGCTGCAGCACAGGAAAGGGGAACCCAAATAGAGCCCAAAGAACTTGCTGAGCTCAGGAGACAGATCAGCTATACGTAGGCCAAATGACAAGAATACAGCAAGCTCCAGAGATGAGTCGAGGGGCCCCTTGAGTATCTGTCTGAGTACTGCTCTGAGCATAGGTTAAGAAAACTACAGAATACTGGGGAAAGAAGCACTAGAAAGTAATAAGCAGCATCACCATGATGCACAGTCTTGGAAAAGCCTGTGTTTCCACAAAGAAGGACAGAAAGATCTTCTCATACACCAAGCATCAGGTGGAGTCCTGAGAAGAGTATTGCCTTCGTAATATGGATAAATGAGCCCAAGGGTAAAGGCTGTGTGGATCAGCCCTAACAAACCTCAGAATCAAGCTTTGAAAACATCAAACTGACCCCATGTAACTTTCATGTATGGCAGAACAAAACTAAGGCTCTTTAAAAAAATAAAACAAAATCCTGCACAGAACATAAAATTAACGTCTAGCATTCAATCAAAAATTAGCAGGCATACAACCACGCTCCCATAACTAGGGCAATCAATCAATAGAAATGACAGAATCAATCAACAGAGATGGATCTAGAAGTGATCAGAGATTACGGAATTCACAGACAAGGACATTAAAACCTCTCTTACAGAAATGCTCCCTATGCTAACAGAAGGAAAGCATGAATGTTATAAAGAGTGAAACAGAAGATATAAAAAGGACTCAAATGGAATCTCTAGAAATGAAAATACAAAAGTGAAAATTGTGATGGAGGATATTAACAGAAGAAACACTGCATAACAGTTACAACCATAATCTACAATATCTAAGCACATAGCTATGCCATGCTCTCTCCCTTAACACTCATGCAGTCTAGGTTTAACAAATAACTGTTTCACGCCCATCATCAGTTGCAGGTTGATCTACAGTCATCCAGTTGTCCAAAGATCTTTCTCCACTCCATTCCTAAGGAAGGGCTCATGAGAACAATACTTCCAAAGTTACAGCTCATTGAGAAGTTTACATGTTTTTCATCTGAAAAGTTGGTTTTGCTAGAACAAAAAATGCTTTACTCACATTTTCTTTTCTTGAGTGTCTTAAACAGGTTACTCAATTTCTTCTTCATAAAGAATTGTCATCTGCTGGGCTCAGTGGCTCACTGCTGTAATCCCAGCACTCTGGGAGGCCAAGGTGGGTGGACTGCCCGAGCTCAGGAGTTCAAGACCAGCCTGGGCAACATGGTGAAACCCTGTCTCTACTAAAAATATAAAAAATTATCTGGGTGTGGTGGTGCACGCCTGTAATTCCAACCACTTAGGAGGCTGAGGCACAAGAATGGCTTGAACCTGGGAGGTGGAGGTTACAGTGCGCTGAGATAGTGCCACTGTACTCTAACCTGGGCAACAGAGTGAGACTCTGTCTCAAAAAAAAAAGGAATTGTCATCAAAGTCCTATGACTAAACCCTTTTCCTTAAAAAAAAAAAAAAAAAAAAAAAAAAACTAGTATTACTAGTCTTTTCCAAGAACCAAAGTTAAAAGTTAGTTCTTTAAAACACCAGGCCAGGCACAGTGGCTCACGCCTGTAATCCCATCACTTTGGGAGGCTGAGGCAGACGGATCACGAGGTCAGGAGATCGAGACCATCCTGGCCAACATGGTGAAACCCTGTCTCTACTAAAAATACAAAACAAATTAGGCGGGTGTGGTGGAGTACACCAGTAGTCCCAGCTACTCAGGATGCTGAGGCAGGAGAATCGCTTGAACCCGGGAGGCGGAGGCTGCAGTGAGCCAAGATCACGCCACTGTACTGCAGCCTGGTCGACAGAGCCAGACTCTGTCTCAAACCAAAAAAAAAAAAGAAATTCTTCTAGTCCCTCCCGCACTTTCCATTAAACACATTTCAATTGTGTTATAGAAACACAAAGAGGAATCTAAGAGATATTTCATTAAACATTCTAGGATATTTCTGCTAGTTAACAATATGAAAGCTGGAGTTTTGAAGACTGCCTCAGTGAGCTCTTTTTTTGACTGCCTGATTGAGTTGGAGAAGCTCTGCCATCAAAACTGCTCACAGCCTAACACTATAAGACAACTTAATATGAGCACAACAGAAAGGTTTGAAATTCTCATAAGCTGGAACACTTCCACAAAATTTATAATGGATAAAGTTCATGTTGTAGGTTTTATTTTAAAAACGAAATATAAAAATACAGGAAAAGAGCTGATGTTATTATTATTACTACTATTATCTTAAGAGACATTGCCTCTTACTGTTGCCCAGGCTACAGTGCCCGGTGTGAGCAACAGCTCACTGTAGCCTCAACCTCTCTGGCCCAAGGGATCCTCCCACATCAGCTTAACAAGCAGCTGTGACTACAGACATACACCACCATCCCTAGCTAATGTTTTTTAAATTGTAGATAGAGACAGGGTCTCACTAAGTGCCAAGCCTGTTCTGGATAGAACACCTGGCCTCAAGTAATCCTCTTATCTCAGCCTCCCAAAGCGCTGGCATTGCAGTTGTGGGCCACCATGATCGATCGACCTGATATTATTTTGAAAGCTGCCTATTTTTAAATCTTACAAGCAAATTGACCAACCTATGGGATTACAATTGCCACACGGCTAAATAAGCTAACATATTGCTAGATTTACTTGTTAGAAAATTTAATAATCATAGGTCATATGAAATATCATCTTCCCATGATACTCTTTGCTAGCACACCATGTCTGCTGCAGTGTGCTCAAATTTGGAATAATATTTCAAAAATGACACTAATCAATAAATGGCATTGGCAGACAAATGAAGAGTGGAAGACAGGAGTGGCATGGAGAAAACCTGGGGTGGATAAGAAGACAGGAATATGACCATGAAATTGGTCAGATGTGGATTTAGTTCCCTGATCTTGCTACCTTGTTCATCTTCACATTTCTTCTAAAAAACAGGAATACTATAGATAATAACCGAACTCTCTGTAATGCTTTCAAGAGATTACAGGTAGCATTCCTACTAAAAGTCCTAGTAGAGTAGATGTTCAATTTATGAATGTTTTATCTGTTTCAGGAAGCAGATTTTGGGCAAACCAGTTTGAAAACTTGTACCTCACTGGTCTGGCTTACACATGAAACAATTTTTGTGGTTAACGGACAAAGTGCTTCAAACTCACTACTGTATTACATTTTTTAAATCTCAAAAATACTCACCTTCACCAAAATCTTTTAATAAGATGCGGCACAAGATTCAGTTAGTCCATTCTCCAGGTGACCAGCTTCATAAGCACTACAAATAAGTGAAAACAACACCATTTACAGAGGAATGAAAAAAATAAACCCGTTACCTTATATGCCAAAGTCTGAATCATCAGCCGCCATGGATATACACTTTTGACTTCTTTCAGCAATTAAAAAAATCAACATGACCACAGTAAGGGGTTGAACAGAAACTTCAGGGGGAAAAGGAAGCAGATTTAAAAATGCTCCAACAGACCAGGCACAGTGGCTCACATCTGTAATCCTAGCACTTTGGGAGGCTGAGGCGGGTGGATCACCTGAGGTTGGGAGTTCAAGACCAGCCTGACCAACATGGAGAAACCCCGTCACTACTAAAAATACAAAGTTAACTGGGAATGATGGCACATGCCTGTAATCCCAGCTACTTGGGAGACTGAGGCAGGAGAATTGCTTGAACCCGGAGGGAGGAGGTTGCAGTGAGCTGAGATCACACCATTGCACTCCAGCCTGGGCAACGAGAGAGACTCCATCTCAAAAAAACAAAAAACAACAACAACAAAAAAAAACTCCAACAGACCTGTGAACACCACAATAAAGACTGGCCAGAGATTTCCAACATATAGACTATATAGACCAGATACACAATGCTTTCTGTGACTGAAGTAGAGAAAGAGAAGGGATATGTACCCAGAGACCCACAGGTTCAATGTTATTGCACTCCACCCTGTACTTAAAATCCAACTTCCTGGCCAGGCATGGTGGCTCATGCCTGTAATCTCAGCACTTTGGGAGGCCAAGAGGGGGCAGATCATCTGAGGTCAGGAGTTTGAATCCAGCTTGGCCAACCATGGCCAACATGGTGAAACCTCGTTTCTACTAAAAATACAAAAACTAGCTAAGTGCAGTGGCACACGCCTGTAATCCCAGCTACTCGGGAGGCTGAGGCAGAATTGTTTGAACCCAGGAAGCGGAGGTTGCGTTAAGCCAAGATTGCGCCACTGTGCTCCAGCCTGGGAGACAGAGCAAGTCTCAAAAAAAAAAAAAAAAAAAAAAAAAAAGAAAAATAATCCATCTTCCTACAATTGCATTCACAGCTATTAGATTTGACACAGACCTGTATACTTGGTGAACTGTACATTAAACAGTTCTGAAATACTGAATGGCATTCCAACTTAAAATGACTTCAGATTAATCCAAATTAAAGCAACATTAAAACTCAAAACAAATACTCAACATCAGGAGTCTAATCAAGGGCCAAACATTTGATTCACCCACTACTAATACTTGTACTTGTATGAATTAGTTCAACCCAAGCAAATGTCTTTTCCTACAAGAATGATAATATTCCTCATCATAACTGTAAAACAACATTTAGTGGTCACAAAAAGTCAATACAATAAAGGCCCTTCTGTCCGGGCATGGTGGCTCACGACTGTAATCCCAGCATGTTGGGAGGGTGAGGCGGGTGGATCACCTGAGGTCGGGAGTTCGAGACCAGCCTGACTACCATGGAGAAACCCCATCTTTACTAAAAATACAAAAAATTACCCGGGCATGGTGGCACATCCCTGTAATCCCAGCTACTCGGGAGGCTGGGGTAGGAGAATCGCTTGAACCTGGGAGGCGGAGGTTGTGGTGAGCCAAGATCGCGCCATTGCATCCAGCCTGGGCAACAAGAGCAAAACTCCATTTCAAATAAATCAATAAATAAAAAATAAAGGCCATTCTTGCTGTAGAGCTCCTAATGTTTGGGACTAAAACAAAATAAAATACAGCTGTGAATTTCTCAATGCTCATTTTATCATATTAATAAATCATAAGACTGCAATTCTCCTCATGTTCAGTATATATCAGAAGTCTAACCACGTGAAGTAAAATGAATGGGCAAATGTTAGGTATCCAATTCAACAAAACGAGACTCCTAGACAAATCCACAAAATACATTTCCGTATTTTTTTTTAAATACCAATCATTTTATTTAGATAACAAATTAGTTCACTGTTTAACAGTTACCCAAAAACTGTGGAACAAAATAATTACAATGCTCCCCAAACTACAGTCAGAGAATAATGCAGGAAATATTCTCATTTCTATTCTGATCAATTTTATAAATTAAAATAAAAATTAACAGCACACACACACACACACACCCACACCCATGCACACACACAAGAATCATACCATATGAATAAAGATCAAACTGTTCTGTTTAGAATGAAAAAGACAAAAGAACTTCTTAGAGGATGTGACTAAGATGCCAGTGACTTACTGTGTATATATAGTCTAGTGTGGATATACATTCAGCCAGAGTACCCTTAAAGCACTACCAGAACAGATCATCTCTCATTCTGTTACTGATTAATCCACCTGCAGACAGGGTGGTGGTGTGCCTGGTAAACTAAAATGGAACTGAATCATGGCTTTAGCCTTATGACAAAATATACCTCAGGGTAACCAGGACTTCAACAATGAAGTAGACCAGGTCAGATGGCAAGACAGACTCCCAAACAGACAAGAAGGCACTTTTCTCCAGAGTTTGGTGCTAGCCATAACCAATAATTCTGATTTTCTCTTGCTCTGATCCCAAATTTAATGGCAATCCCCTCTCCCCCAAAGTAAAAATTCAACAGTGACAAAGAGTTATTAAGCATAATTAATACTTAAAAGAGATTAGGAGTCTGAGAGATGGTGAGGATAAATATCAGGGAATTTTTTTTTTTTTTTTGAGAGAGAGTCTGGCTCTGTCACCTAGGCTGGAGTGCAGCGGCGTGACCTCGGCTCACTACAACCTCTGCCTCCCAGGTTCCAGCAATTCTCCTGTCTCAGCCTCCCAAGTAGCTGAGATTACAGGCAGACACCACGACACCTAGCTATATATATATTTTTTGTATTATTAGTAGAGATGGGGTTCACCATGTTGGCCAGGCTAGTCTCCAACTCCTGACCTCAAGTGATCTGCCTGACTCGGCCTCCCAAAGTGTTGGGATTTACAGGTGTGAACCACCGCGCCCAGCCAATATCAGGAATTTTTTGGTAAATGGTGGTAAAACAACTGGACATCAACATGGGGGAGAACAAAACTCCGTCTCAAAAATTCAAAATGGAACAAACATCTATATGTGAAATCAGAACCAAAAAGCTCCTAAAAGAAAACACAGGAAGAACATCTTTGTGTCCATGGGGTACACAGAGATTTCATTAACTGATCGATTGATCGAGACAGGGTCTTGCTCTGTCACCCAGGGTGGAGTGCAATAGCGCACTCATAGCTCACTGCAGCCTTGACCTCCAGGGCTCAAGACATCCTACCACTTCAGCCTTCTGAGTAGCTGGGACCAGACACACAACACCACACCCGTTTCCTGGAGTTTTTTGGCATTCTTTTTTGTTGTGTAGAGACAACGTCTCCTTTATTGCCCAGGCTTGTCTCAAACTCCTGAGCTTAAGCAATCCTACCGCCTCAGGTTCCCTGAGTCCTGGGATGATAGGCTTGAGCCATCACACTAGATTTCTTGAATAAAACACAAAAAGTATGAATCACACAAAAAAATTGATACCCCGTCTCTACCAAAAAAATACAAAAAATTCTCTGGGGAGCCTGGGAGGCAGAGATTACAGTGAGCCAAAATTATGCCATCGCACTCCAGCCTGGGTGACAGAATCAGACCCTGTCTCAAAAAAAAAAAAAAAAGGGCTACGACAACATGGCAATAGGATAGAATAGACTAGTGATGTTTGAGAGAGTAGTTTAGCAGAAAACAGGTAAGAGGATTTGAACCCAGAAAAGAAATTATAACAAACACAAACTTAATCTTAAAAGCATTGAAACATTTTTTTCACTTGGAAAGGACACCTGAAACCAGTTTATACACATACATGGTCACACAACTGCAAAACAGCCTTTCCTGTAGGAAATCTCAGATCATGTATGCCTGCTGACACACACACTAATTTCTATATGTATGTACATCAATGTTATAACTACTACTCAAAATGTCATTTTTAAAATTCCTCATTTCCTGAGTTTATTTCTTTTAGAACTTACAAAAATAACATACCTTTTTAGAAAGGCCAAGGTCCCCCTTCTTGGGCATAAATCCAGGGTCTAAATCTTTGGATTCAAGAAGTTTCTTAGTTGGTTTTCTTTGACATTTACTTTCATAAAGTCCTGAAATGCATGTATCTTTACATTAAATGATTTAGAAACTGGGCACAAGTTAATTTTTTAAAAATCTGTATACCACACAAAATGAATGTCAATGTTTTTGATGTTTTCTCCATCATCTTATGGGAAGAGGCAGGAAGGTAATTTGATTATAAAATATTAGTAAACAAAACAAGTAAATAGTTCTCAATGCAAGCACAAACTAATGTGAGGGATGTGTGTGTTGACTTTAAATCATAAAATAACTAAGGGAGAAATCAAAGGGACAGAACTATCTTTATAACAACTGATTTTTGGGAGGACAAAATAAGGAGAAAAGGAGTGAAACAGAGCTTGAATAATGGTCATAAATGGACCAAACTTACACTTTCTGCTCTGCCCCTAAGTAAATAAAATTCAATAGGTAAAAGATAATTCATAGGATGACTCAAGAATTATATAAAAGAGCTGACTTAATAAATCGAGTTTGGCACATAATAGGTACTGAAACAACAACTATCTTTACTATTCTTTCAAAAATCTTTTTTATTATACCCAACTAGTTTAAGCACAATTGGAATCATTTCTTTAAGGAACAACATCAAAAGCTCCTGTTGATAATGTAAAAAAGTTACATCCAAAATTTAAAGGGGTACAGAAAAGAGGATTCTTCCCATTCCTTGACTGCCTATAATATTCAATAGTTACAAGGTGAATTAGAGACAATGTGTTTAGATTCAACTCTCCCCATGTGATATATAAAGAATGATCAAGTGAGAAGTAACTGGTAATTAACTTCGAATGAACTGGTAATTACTATGTGGTCAGGTATACAACATCATACATTAATACATTATGATCTCCATTTTATAGATGAGGAAACAAGTTCAGAGACTAAACAACTTCCCAAGTAACACAAGGACTGGTGGAGCCAGCACTTGAAGCATAGTGCTTATTCCACTAATGTGCGGTGCCCCTCTTGAAGCCCTGTTATCCTGGTTGTAATTTACACAGTGGCTGATCAACAATCATGAAGAGCAACACTGGAGCAAGGAGCATAGTTATCAAAAATATGTCTTCTTGATAGCGTGCCACAATTCATAGTTAGTAACTATATCTAATTAGCCATCATTGTAAGTATTTCCCAGGACAAAAGGGAGTAGTTTATTGTATATAGATACTATGTTGGCTTTACATCAAAACATACTAAAATCTCCTGCTTCCTCTAATCATACCTGCTCAAATACTGAGACCCCAACCCCACCTTACCTGGCATTTTAACCAGCAATTCCTCAGACTCAAGGGCAGGCCGTGGAGAGACTTCCGGAGCCACAGGTACAGACAAGGTCAGCTGCGGCAACTCAGCATGTCCACCTCCAAGTTCTGACTGAGCCAAGGGGCCTTCCAAAAACGGAACTTCCTTTTTTTTTTTGAGATGGAGTCTCGCTCTGTCACCCAGGCTGGAGTGCAGTCGCAGGATCTCGGCTCACTGCAACCTCTGTCTCCTAGGTTCATGCCATTCTCCTGCCTCAGCCTCCCGGGTAGTTGGGACTACAGGCACCCGCCAACACGCCCGGCTAATTTTTTGTATTTTTAGTAGAGACGGGGTTTCACCATGTTAGCCAGGATGGTCTCAATCTCCTCACCTCGTGATCCACCTGCCTCAGCCTCCCAAAGTGCTGGGATTACCAGCTTGAGCCACCATGCTTGGCCAACGGAACCTCCCTTTCAAGAACCGGAGGCTCTTCCTTGGTTGAAATCAAAGAATTCTCGTCCACCTGCTTGTTCTGAGCACTAGATCGACCTCAGGCTAGAAGGCTTTCCTCTTCACAGCGGGAACTTACCTAAGAACAAAAAATAAAAATAGAGTCCACAGGCCAAAACTGTTGCAATTTAAGTGTCAAAAAGAATAACGCCCTTTAAAAGGAATGAAATTCTGACAAAGGCTACAAAAAGTGGATGAACCTTGAAGACATTATGTATGCTAAGGGAAATTACTTAGACACAAAGAACAAATATCATATGATTTCAAGTATATGAGGTATCCAGAATAAGAAAATTCTTAAGATAGAACACAGAATGGCAATTGCCAGGGGCTGAGCAGAAAAGGGAGTTATTGGTTAATGGGTATTGACTTTTAGTTTGGAAAGATGAAAAAAATTATTGAGATGGATGGTGGAGATGGTTGCACAACAATGTAACTGTGCTTCATGCCACTGAACTGTACACTTAAAAATGGATAAAACAGGCCCAGCGCTGTGGCTCACGCCTATAATGCGAGCACTATGGGAGGCCAAGGCGGGCGGATCACGAGGTCAGGAGATGGAGACTATCCTGGCTAACATGGTGAGACCCCATCTCTACTAAAAATGCAAAAAATTAGCCAGGCATGGTGGTGGGCACCTGTAGTCCCAGCTACTTGGGAGGCTGAGGCAGGAGAACAGTGTGAACCCAGGAGACGGAGCTTGCAGTGAGCCGAGATCATGCCACTGCACTGCAGCCTGGGCAACAGAGCGAGACTCTCTCTCCAAAAAAAAAAAAAAAGGGATAAAATAATAAAATGTTATATATATATATTTATATATATATATAGCATATATATAACATATATATACAAATATATATAACTATATATAACATATATAAATATATATAACATATCTATATATATAACATATATAACATGCAAATATATATAACATATACATATAACATATATAAATATATATAACATATACATATAACATATATAAATATATATAACATATACATATAACATATATATAACATATAAATATATATGTTTTAACCAAAATTAAATAAAGAAAACAATGAAGTTGACTGAGATACACTGAAGCTATAATATTGATAAGTCCACAACAGTAATTCAAAGGCAGGGGAAAAGACTGCTCTAATGTCTCCAATTAAAACAACTACTAATGAACTCCTTAATGTTACAATTGGTAATTAATGGGAAAGAAAGAAGCACTTATTCTGCCTTTCAAGTATTTCAGGACAATAATAGAGTCCAGTTAATGAAAGAGACTATCACTTAATAAAAATAGAGAAAATAATAAAACCTGAAAGTCTGCATTTTGTAACCTCTAATAAAATTATTAATATAGGTAAAGATCTTCAACTGGCATTTTCAAGAAACCATCAGGGAAGCTGGGCGTGGTGGCTCACACCTGTAACCCCAACACTCTGGGAGGCTGAGGAAGAAAGATCACTGGAGCCCAGGAATTCCAGACCAGCCAGGGCAACACAGTGGGACATTGCCACTACAAAAAACTTGTTGTTAAAAATTAGCCAGGTGTGGTAGTGTGCACCTGCGGTCCCAACTACTCAGGAGGCTGAGATGGAAGGATTGCTTAAACCCAGGAGGTCAAGGCTGCAGTGAACCGTGTTCATGTATCTCTGCACTCCAGCTTGGGCAAGACCCTGTCTCCATTTTAAAAAAAGAAAAAACAAACTGTCAGGGAATGGCTGATGGGAATAAAATATTCCTTTTTTTAACCCTCCATATGCAATATGTTACACATTATCATCTCTGGTATAGTCTAGCTAAAAATGTTCAACTTCAATCTATCAAACTGATAGGTTCTATCTTCCACTTCACAGAGAACAGGAGATAGAGAAAATCTAAGTGACACCTATGGGGAAGGAATTACACAAATATAGAGAAGTAGATAACTTTACATGTCACTCTCTTAAAGACATGATCTTGATCAGGAAAAAGAGATTGCTCTGAATTCAAAGGGATTTGAGAACCATAACAACCAGTTACAATGAGTAGTCCTAGACTGAGACCTGGTATGAATAATCCAAAGGTAAAGGTTAGGGGATAACTGGTGAAATCTGAAAGGCAGTTGATGTCAGATAAACAGATCTTATATAAGATGTAAGTCTGTTAAATTGATTATAAAGGAAAATGTTCCATTTTTTAACTACATATTAACCTATGTAGGCGTAGAAGGTCAAAATGTCTCTAAATACTTCATTTTAAAAAAACCGAATTAAAAAATAAGACAAATAAGATGTATTTATTTTTGAAATTAGGGTCAGATTATATATATTTCACTTTATATCCCATATTTTTACTTAAGATTAAATCATAACAATATTCCTAAGTCATTAAATACTCTTTGAAAGCAAAGAGGGAAAAATATATACATAAAGAAATATAATATGTAGACTCATTTATATATTTCCTGAATAACCACTAAATCCTAAGTACTGTGCTAGAAGCTGAGAATAAAAAACAAGATCCCAGTTAAGGAAATTACTGTTTCATGAAGCTGAAGTATGACACTGAAGATAAAATTGCAGTTTCCTAAGGACCAGTGAAAGTTTGCCGAAATTTTGCAACACACCTTGTGCACCTGCTCCTGTACCTTCTTTTGTTTTTTCTTAGGAGTAAATATTGGATCATATTCTTCTGTATATTCCAAAAGCCACTTGCTTGGCTTCCTAAGGCGTTTCTTCTCTGACCGCACAGCTAAAAGATGATAAACAAGTTCAATATTAATCCAAAAGTTTCAGGAAAACCCACTGTTTTTATGAGACCATCTGGTACTCCCAAAAGTAACCAGATGGGAAACCACATAGTAAAATAGACTATGGCTTAAGATGCAAGAGGCACAAAATGGCTTATGTTTTCTCATATGCAAAAGGAACTGGGGGAGACAAAAGGACTTGTGTTACCTTATATACACATACAACAGAATATACGTGGCCCATCCAATATTAAGGAAAAGGTTAAATTTAAAGCCAGGTCTTATAGTCACTGACACCTGTACATATAAAGCTAATATATACCTAACAAAAATATAGCATCTAGATCAGGTAAACGGGTAAAATACATCTTGAGTTACAGGTTAAGTATGCCTTATCTGAAATGCTTGGGATCAGAAGTGATTCAGAATTTTTCATATTTTGGAATATTTGCATACACATAATAAGTTATCTTGGGGATGGGACCCAAGTTGAAACAGCAAACTCATTTACGTATTATATACATCTTTTATACACATAGCCTGAAGGTAATTTTACAAAACATTTATTTTCTACATTACACAAAGTTTGTGTACAGTGAACCGTAAGAAAGCAAAACTGTCATTATCTCAGCCACCCACGTGGAATATCTGTGGTTGTTTGGCATTACCATCATTCCTGCCTCTGAATTTATATGCTACTGATAGGCAAACATTTCCTTACACTTATTCACACATAAGTACTTAACAGTAAAAATATGACATACCCTTAACACAGTGAGAAAGTAGTGTGTTCAGGGTAGCTACGCAGCACAGCAGCATCACTAGAATACTTGTACCGGCTGATAAAAAACAGTAATAACAACGTCGGGCTTTGCGTCTCCATCTATGATGCTGTGTTTTGATTAAAAGGTTACTGTAAACTGTTTTATTTTATAAGGTAAGCAGAGGCCGGGCGCGGTGGCTCACACCTGGAATCCCAGCACTTTGGGAGGCCGAGGTGGGCAGATCACAAGGTCAGGAGATCGAGACCGTCCTGCCTAACACGGTGAAACCCCGTCTCTACTAAAAACACAAAAAATTAGCCGGCCATGGTGGCGGGTGCCTGGAGTCCCAGCTACTCCGGAGGCTGAGGCAGGAGAATGGTGTGAACCCGGGAGGCCGAGCTTGCAGTGAGCCGAGACCATGCCACTGCACTCCAGCCTGGGCGACAGAGCGAGACTGTGTCTCAAAAAAAAAAAAAAAAAGACTTTCTAATCATATTGGAAATGTGTAACAAGGGCCAAGTACTGTGTATTAAACTTAATAAATCAAAACAACAGGCCCTCTAAGACATAAATGGTGCTTCACTGTATGTTTATCCGCCTAACCCATCACAGGAACTCAATTCAGCATTAAACTGGTTTTAGATCAAGACACTAGAACTCATGTTTAGCAGTTATTAAATTACAATTATTAAGAAAAAAACTTCATTAGGTAAAGTCCTTTACTCCAAAAAGTTTCTCTAAATACATAAACACTAATATAAAAACAATCATTAAAACAACTTTGCCTGAATCTCAGGATTTCAGAAATATGAAAGTACTCATCTCTCACCTCTCCCATCCACTTAAAATGACAAAAACAGACCATTATAGCTAAATCAAAGGAAATGTTTAAAGAGAAACAAACCCAAAGAGTAACTACACCAATTCTTGACCCAATTCTCTGTGCTCTGTCTTATGTAACATTACACTATGAATAACAATCCCATCATCCACGACAGCTTTTTTTTTTGAAACAGTTTTGCTCTCATTGCCCAGGCTGGAGTGCAATGGCATGATCTTGACTCACTGCAACCTCCGCCTCCTGGGTTCAAGCGATTCTCCTGCCTCAGCCTCCCGAGTAGCTGGGATTACAGGCATACACCACCACCGCTGGCTAATTTTGTATTTTTAGTAGAGATGGGGTCTCACCATGTTGGTCAGGCTGGTCTCCAACTCCTGACCTCAGGGGATCCACCCACCTCGGCCTCCCAAACTGCTGGGATTACAGGCGTGAGCCACTGCGCCCGGCCACACAACACAGTTCTAAACACTGGACTCTCATATCTACCAACACTCAATACCTGTTTAAAAAGAAAAAGAAAAATTAGGAAGGGGCAATAACATTTCAGTTTAAGTATCCATGATCAACTACTGCTTAACAGCCTACACGACTTTCGATGAACAGTCAAGGCAGATTACTTAATACTTAAAATGGTTAACCTTAGGGAGTAGTAAAATACACAGACACACACAAGATATTTCAAACACTTCTTTTTGCTGCTGATAAGGAGTTCCAAAAGTAGTTTTTCCAAGCCATTTCCAAATAAAAGTAGATTGGGTGTAAAGAATTGTCTATCGAAATATTACTGTTAGTATTTATTTAATAATGTCCTGACAAGCTTGCAATTACCACGTTAAATAAAAAAATTAGGATCTAAGGCCAACACTCTTTCCTCATATTCTTGATGTGAAAATCTGAGCACTGCTCTCAATAAGGAGTTACAAATACAAAACAAACAGCTCAACTGAACTAACTCTTCTCTCTCCAGAAACACAAACACAAGACCTCATAAAATGAGTGAGTTCCTAGCGGCCATAATTACTGCAACTTACTTCTCCAATTTTCCCCTCCACAGTTAACTCAACAGCTCAAAAACTATCAGTAACAAACAGCAGTCACCATGATATGGTTAGGAGTGTGGCAGATTTCTTAACCAGTAATAATAGGAAAAAAATTTTGCCTATTAATAGATCTCAAGTTTCGTGCACTTGCAAGAAACTAATTAAAAGGCAGCCGTGCACAATCTACAAAAACAGCCATAAAAACTGTTACATTTTAAGTTACAGGAAACAAACCTGCTCCTCTAATTCAGCAAGATACAACTGATCTCCCTTTACATACCCTAAAAAAAAAAAGCCTTACACAAGAAATTTAAACATGGAAGCAGAAACACACCAAGAAAAAGACATGTCAAACCTCACCTGTATGTCTGTTTTCGACCATTTGGAGTCAAGGCGAGCCTGGGCAGCCAAACAGAAAGATTCAGAGGGCATCTTTTTTCCAGCTTCCTCCCAGGTCTCAGGCCTGCAAGTAAACGTACATGTTGAAGACCTAACGCTTTTTAATAGTTTACAAAGACACTCCCGAACGGTTTAATGCAGAAAAGGAAAAAGAGAGCGAGAGAACAGAAAGGGGGGAGAGAAGAGCTGGGGAGGTGAGTGAAGGGGGGAGAGGGAAAGAGGGAAGAGATGGAGGGAGAGGGAGGTGGGGAAGGGAAAGCCTCCTTCCAAGGTAGGCAGGGTGTGCCGAGTTTCTGCACCACGCTGACAAGACCTTGAGGATGGACGGTCACAGGAAGCCAAGTCACAATGTCATCCCCCTGCCCTCAAATCGAAAAGGTACACACACACGACAGGGAGCCCATCGTTTTAACGACAAATGACAGCAGCATGAATCTGCCGCTTTACCCCACAGCAGGGCGCGTGCGTGAAACAAATCACTCAAAAGGATCGCCTGCAGAAAAACCCACAGCCGCCACCACTTGAGAGATGGAGAGAGGCCGGAGGCTGCGCCGCGGGCGGTCGGCGCAGGCCGCGGTGCGGCCGCCGCGCCCACGCCCGCCTCCGTGCTCCGCCGCCCGCCAGCCCCGCGCCCGCACCGCCCCCGCCACCGGCCGCCCAGGTGCCCCAGGCCAGGACCTGAAGCGCAGGGCCCGGCCGCCTCGCCCTGCGGGCGTCCGGACGCAGCCTCCCAGGAGCCGCTTGCTCAGCCGGCGCCTGCGATCCCGGCGCCTCTCGCGGCCCGAGGGGCGGGCCGACGCGGGACTGCCGCCCCCCTGCGTAAGGCCAATCGCAACGAGGCTGCTCCGCGGGCGCAGCCAATGGGGAAGAGGAGCCCTTCGCTGCTCCTCCCGACTCTCCCGCTTCCAGCAATCCCGCTTATCTTCCTACTTGGAGCGCCCTGGCCGCGGCCAAGGCCAACAGCGGGAGCCGGAAGGCGGGATTTCCGCCGCACGCACGCACGCCCTCACTCCCACGGAGACTGCTTGGCCCGGAGCGCTCTTAATCACGCGGCTGCGGGTGGTCGCGCTCACACAAACTGGAGCTATCCAGGGCGCGGGTCGAGTGGCGAGACCAGCTCCCCTGGGTATGAGAACAGATCTTTGTCTGGTTGGCTGACTCGGGCCTAAGAGCTTCCTTCCTCTGTGTTGAACTGAATGCAGCAGAAGTCTTGAGCAGATTACATGGAGCAGCTGTAGAAGCACGGTGCGGGGAATCAAAGAAGGAAACAGATCTCCAGCGACCACAAAATAAAATTGAAGAAATATAAAACAGTATAGGCCGGGCATAGTGGCTCACGTATGTAATTCTCAGCGCTTTGGGAGGCCGAAGCGGAAGGATCCCTCGAAGCCAGGAGTTGGAGGATCCCATGTTGCCAGACTAGGCAACATAGCAAGACCCCATCTCTAAAAAATAAAAATAAAAAAATTTAACAATTACCCAGGTGTGGTGGCACACACCTGTGATCCCAGCTGCTCGGGAGGCTGAGACAGGAGAATCGCCTGAGCCTGGGAGATCAATGCTACAGTGAACTGAGATCGTGCCACTGCACTCCAGCCCAGGCGACAGAGTAAGATCCTGCCTCTAAGAAAGAAAACTACCGGCCGGGAGTGGTGGCTCACGCCTGTAATCCCAGCACTTTGGGAGGCCGGAGCAGGTGGATCATTTGAGGTCAGGAGTTCAAAACCAGCCTGGCCAACATGGTGAGACCCCTCCTCTACTGAAAATACAAAGATTAGCGAGGTGTGGTGGGCGCGCGCCTGTAATCCCAGCTACTTGGGAGGCTGAGGCAGGAGAATCGCTTGAACCCGGGAGGCAGAGGTTGCAGTGAGCCGAGATTGCACCACTGCACTCCAGCCTGGGGGACAGAGGCTGCGCCACTGCAGCCTTGACTTACCGTGTTCAGGTGGTTCTCCACCTCAGCCTTGCCAGTAGCTGGGACTGCAGGCATATGCAACCACGCCTGGCTAATTTTTGTATTTTTTGTAGACAGGGTTTTGCCATGTTGCCCAGGCTGGTCTCGAACTCCTGGGCTCAAGTGATCCGCCCGCCTCAGTCTCCCAAAATGCTGGGATTACGGGTGTGAGTCACTGAACTCGGCTAATAGTAATGAACTTTGAACAGAAGGAAAGATGTTATTATTTTCTTGGTTATGTTTTATCTATATTTTCTAATTTTTCTAAACATGTAAAGATAAAATTCTAAAAACTCAGTAAAACCTCAGAACAAAAAAGTTAGAGTATAAATATTTATTTTAGTTAACTTGTACAAATTTGGTTTCTGGAAAAAGAATGGAATAGATTTTCTGAGAAAAAAAATCCACCACTTTGGCCGGGCGTGGTGGTTTACGCCTGTAATCCCAGCACTTTGGGAGTCCAAGGCGGTGGATCACCTGAGGTCAGGAGTTCAAGACCAGCCTGACCAACATGAAGAAACCCGTGTCTCTACTAAAAATACAAAAATTAGCCAGACCTGATGGCACGCACCTGTAATCCCAGCTACTCAGGAGGCTGAGGCTGGAGAATCCCTTGAACCCAGGAGGCAGAGGTTGCAGTGAGCTGAGATCGCACCATAACACTCCAGCCTGGGTGACAAAAGCAAAACTCTGTCTCAAAAAAAGAAAGAAAGAAAAGCAGACTGGCTGAAAGGATTAAAGAACAAAATATGATCCACCAATGTGCTATCTACAAGATAAACATTTTAAATACAGAAACAGATTGAAAGTAAAAGGATACAAAGATACAATTAAAATAGTAACCAAAAAAGAGCTGAAGGGGCTGTACTAATATCAAATGTAATACACTTTAAATTAAAGCAGGGCTGGGCATGGTAGCTCACGCCTATAATCCCAGCACTTTGGAAGGTGGAGGCAGAGAGATACTTGAGCCCAGAAGTTCGAGATCAGCCTGAGCAACATGGCATAATCCCATCTCTACAAAAAATACAAAAATTAGGCGGGCATGGTGGTACCCACCTGTGGTCCCAGCTATTTGGGAGGCTGAGGTGGGAGGATCATGTGAGCCAGAGAAATTGAGGCTGCAGTGAGCTAAGATTGGGCCCCTGCACTACACCCTGGGCAACAGAGCGAGACCCCGTCTGAAAATAAAAAAAATAAAAAACGGGGTTGAGAGACAAAAAAGGACATCCTTTTTTTTATTATTATTATTTTTTGAGATGGAGTTTCACTCTTGTTGCCCAGGCTGGAGTGCAATCGTGTGATCTTGGCTCACTGCAACCTCCGCCTCCCGGGTTCAAGTGATTCTCGTGCCTCACGCTCCCAAGTAGCTGGCATTACATGTGCCTGCCATCACGCCCAGCTAATTTTTATATTTTGGTATAGACGGGGTTTCACCATGTTGGCCAGGCTGGTCTCGAACTCCTGACCTCAGGTGATCCGCCTGCCTTGGCCTCCCAAAGTGCTGGGATTACAGACGTGAGCCACCATGCCAGCCGAAACCTTCATTTTAAAAAAGGCCGGGTCAGGCACCATGGCTCATGTCTGTAATCCCAGCACTTTGAGAGGCCAACGCAGGCGGATCACCTTATGTCAGGAGTTCGAGACCAGACTGGCCAACATGGTGAAACCCCGTCTCTACCAAAAATATAAAAATTAGCTGGATGTGGTGGCATGCACCTGTAATCACAGCTACTCAGGAGGCTGAGGCAGGAGAATTGCTTGAATCTGGGAGGCGGAGGTTGCAGTGAGCCGAGACTGTGCTACCACACTGCAGCCTGGGTGACAAGAGTGAGACGCCATCTCAAAAAATAAATAAAGGCTGGGTGCCAGATGTGGTGCATAGGCCTAGTTTGTTCACTCCTGTACTTAAGATATAAAACTCTAAAGAACAGTGGGAGGAGGGAGCTTCCCTCTAGAGGCACAGGAGCAGGCAAGTTGGTCCCTGAGCAGTGACTTTATAATAACATGTTACACTGTGTTTTTTTGTTTTTGTTTTGTTTTTTGTTTGAGACGGAGTTTCGCTCTTGTTGCCCAGGCTGGAGCACAATGGCATGATCTCGGCTCACAACAACCTCCACCTCCCAGATTCAAGCGATTCTCCTGCCTCAGCCTCCCAAGTAGCTGGGATTTCAGTCATGCAACACCACGCCTGGCTAATTTTGTACTTTTAGTAGGGACGGGGTTTCTCCATGTTGGTCAGGCTGCTCCCGAACTCCTGACCTCAAGTGATCTGCCCGCCTCGGCCTCCCAAAGTGCTGGGATTAGAGGCGTGAGCCACCACACCCGGCCTATTTTTTTTTCTTTTTTAGACAGAGTCTGACTCCGTCACTCAGGCTGGAGTGCAGTAGCGCAATCTTGGTTCACGGTAACTTCTGCCTCCTGGGTTCAAGCGATTCTCCTGCCTCAGCCTCCCAAGTATCTGGGATTACAGGCATGCACCACCACATCTGACTAATTTTTGTATTTTTAGTAGAGATAGGGTTTCACCATGTTGGCCAGGCTGGTCTCAAACTCCTGACCTCAAGTAATCCGCCCACCTCAGCCTCCCAAAGTGCTGGGATTATAGGCCTGACCCACCGGGCCTGGCCCTGTGTGTTGTTTTATGTACGTTTCTATATGTGTTATATTTCACAATAAACTAAATATTAAAACAAAGAATAACTGATAGCTATGCACAAAGGTATTTAAATTTCACCCTCACAAATAATTATTTTTTTTTTAAACAGGGTCTCACTCTGTTCCCCAGGCTGGAGTGCAGTGGCACCACCTTGGTTCACTGCAGCCTTGACCTCCCAGGCCCAAGTCGTCCTTCTACCTCAGCCTCCCGAGTAGCTGGGACTACAGGTGCACTCCATCACACCCGCCTAATTTTTGTGTTTTTGGTAAAGATGGGGTTTCACCATGTGGGCCAGGCTGGTCTTGAACTTCTGGGATCAAGGAATCCACCAACCTTGGCTTTCCAAAGTGCTGGTATTACAGGTGTGAGCCACTGTACCCGGCCAAGAATTGTTTCTTCTCCTTACCTAGGTAGAGACCTCTGCAGAAATGCTGGGAGATCTTTGGAGAGGGGAGATTTTTCAAATAAAAAATTTAATACTTGGCTGGGTGTGGTGGCTCACCCGTGTAATCCCACCACTTTGGGAGGCCAAGGCGGATGGATCACGAAGTCAGGCGATCGAGACCATCCTGGCTAACACGGTGAAACCACATCTCTACTAAAAAAAATATAAAAAGTGAGCCAGGCATCGTGGCAGGCGCCTGTAGTCCCACCTACTCGGGAGGCTGAGGTAGGAGAATGGGGTGAACCTGGGAGGCAGAGCTTGCAGTGAGCCGACATCAGGCCACTGCACTCCAGCCTGGGCGACACACCAAGACTCCATCTCAAAAAAAAAAAAAAAAATTTAATACTTTGGGATGCCAAGGCGGGTGGATCACGAGGTTAGGAGTTCAAGAACTGCCTGGCCAATGTGGTGAAACCGTCTCTACTAAAAATACAAAAATTAGCCGGGCTTGGTGGCAGGTGCCTGTAATCCCAGCTATTCAGGAGGCTGAGGCAGGAGTATCGCTTGAACCTGGGTGGCAGAGGTTGCAGTGAGCTGAGATAGTACCACTGCACTCCAGCCTGGACAATAAGAGTCAGACTCTCTAAAAAAAAAAAAATTGATCTAGTTCTAAACCTTATTTTGAATCCACCCATATTGCTCTGAAATACATTCATCTTTTCTGTGGCTAAAACCTTAAACCCTAGCCAGTAACTCGTATTGCACTTAAGGAAATCCAATCTTGCTGTGGCCCCTGAACAGGCTGCTGCTTGCCCATCATGGTGCCTCTAGTTTGTGTAAAATGCATATGTTATTTTATAATAAATCATACAAGGCTTTTTTAGTTCTAAAAGGCTATTATTCACTAGTTGCTGTGTGAATCAGTATTTCTGGGTGCATTAGAAATTATTAGAGTTGATGCCCAAGACTCATCTCCACCAGCACAGGGGAGGCATCTGCTTGTTTTATGGTCTGTGACTCTGGGCCTCCTTCTGCTGGGCTCAGTCTTGAGGTGGGTCTGACTCAGCTCAGAGCTGTGCACCCCAGCCGTCCTCCCCAACTTACATGAGTGCTCTTTAGGATGGAGCTGAACAGCGGCTTCTCAAAACCACTTGGCCCCATCACAGGCCCTGAGAACTGATTGGGTCACTCTGGTGGGCTCCCCAGCCCTAGCCAAGAAGGGTTTCTCTAGGGAGCCTGGCCCCCACTCATGAGACCTGGAGCCCCAAAGATCCTGACCAGGGGCCTGCCTCCTCCAGAGAGGGGCCACTCACCCCCACCAAGCTCCCTTCACAGAGACCCATCCAACAGAGCTGAGGAAAATCATGCCTCATAAATGAATAAATACATAAATAAGGATGCCGGGGGCCTATGGATTTTGTAATTCCTGAAAGAGGGCAGAGTGGCTGGCTCACAGCAAGCGCAGTAGGAGATACTGCTCACTGGCCAGGCTGTGCTCTGTCTCTTTGCAGGGAGCCCTAGGGGACAAGAAAAGCCAGAGGAGACCAGCTTGCCTAGAAGGTACCTCTCCACCCCTTCTCTGGAGTTTCTGGGACATGAAGCCCACCCGAGGGACACGTGCCTCCTTGGGAGTTGTACCAGGCCTCCTTCCTGATCTGGCCATCCAGTGGTTTTCAGTGCCAGAAATAGAAGAATAAAATAGGCCCTTTATTGGATGTTCTTCAGGAACATGCACACTTCTTTGGATATTTCCATCGGTTTATCTCTAGTTAAAGTTAAATGCTGTGTTATACCGAGTATTGGTGAAGATGTAGAGCTACAAGAACTGTCAAGCTGGCAGTAGCATAAAGTTGTATAAGCACATTGGAAACCTGTTTGGCAGCTTCTACTAAAGCTATATCTATGCTTACCTTCAGAAATTCCATCCTAAGCATGTACACAAGAGAAATGAGTGTGTATGTCCACAAAAGGACATATAAAAATGCTCATTGCCATTTTTATTCATAAGAGCCCCAAATGAAAACAACCTAAATGTCCATCAACAGGAGAGTGAATAAGTGGTGATAGTCACATCATGGAATACTACACAGCCAAAAAAGAAAAATGAAGTGGTAGGAACGTTCAATGACATGGGTGAATAGAGGGAGCCAGGTATGAGAGACAGTGCACTGTACCAGCCCACTTAGATGAAGCGCAGGAAGGCAGAACTGACGATGATTGAAGTCAGAAGAGTAGTTTCCTTTGTGGGAAAGTTAGATCAGGAAGGAGCTCTCTGGGGTACTAGAAATCTGCCGTATCTTGGCTGGGTGCAATGGCTCACGCCTGTAATCCCAGCACTTTGGGAGGCCTAGGCGAGAGGGTCACTTGAGCCCAGGAGTTAGAGACCAGCTTGGGCAACATAGCGAGATCCCATCTCTACAAAAAATTAAAAATTAGCATGGCATGCTGGTGTGCGCCTGTAGTCTCAGCTACTCAGGAGGCTGAGGCAGGAGGATTGCTTGAGCTCAAGAGTTTGAGGCTGCAATGAGCTATGATTGTGCCACTGCACCGCAGCCTGTCACTTCAGTGACTAAGCCAGACCAGTCACAAAAAAAAAAAAAAAGAAAGGAAAGGAAAGGAAGAAAGAAAGGAAAAGAAAAGAAACAGCTGAGTGCACTGTTTCACATCTGTAATCCCAGCACTTTGGGAGGCCAAGGCAGCTGGATCACTTGAGGCTGGGAGTTTGAGACCAGCCTGGACAACATGGCAAAACCAAAAACACAAAAATTAGCCAGGCATGTTGGTACATGCATGTAATCCCAGCTACTCAGGAGGCTGAGGCATGAAAAATCCCTTGAACTCGGCAGGCGGAGGTTGCAGTGAGCCAAAATCGCATCACTGCACTCCAGCCTCTGTGACAGAGTAAGCCTCTGTCTCAAAAAGGAAAAAAAAAAAAAAGAAATCTGCTATATCTTCACCTAGGTGAGGCTATCACATACATTGATATATATTGGAATATGTGTGTGTGTGTGTCTCAGTGTATATACCAAAATGCACATTAACAAAGATTCTGGCTGGGCGCTGTGGCTCATGCCTCTAATCCAAGCTCCTTGAGAGGCTGAGATGGGTGGACCACTAGGTCAGGAGTTCGAGAATAGCCTGGCCAATATGATGAAAGACCTCTCTGCTAAAAACACAAAAATTAGCCAGGCATGGTGGTGCGCTCCTGAAATCCCAGCTACTCAGGAGGCTGAGGCATAGGAATCGCTTGAACCAGGCAGGCTGGGGTGGCAGTGAGCCAAGACCGGGCCACTGCACTCCAGCCTGGGTGACAGAGTAAGACTCTATCTCAAAAAAAAAATATATATATATATTCCATTAGTAAACGTAGAATTACTGAACTATAAAAATCAGCATTTTGGCTGGACGCCATGGCTCACACCTATAATCCTAGGATGACACTTTGGGAGGCTGAGGAGGGCAGATCTCAAGGTCAGGAGATCGAGGCCATCTTGGCCAACATGGTGAAACCCTGTCTCCACTCAAAATACTAAAATTAGCTGGGTGGGGTGGTGCGTGCCTTTAATCCCAGCTACTCGGGAGGCTGAGACAGGAGAATCAATTGAACCCGGGAGGCAGAGGTTGCAGTGAGCCAAGATCGTGCCACTGCACTCCAGCCTGCCAACAGAGTGAGACTCCATCTCAAAAAAAAAAAAAAAAATCACCATTTTGTGGTATTTAATTAATTTATTGAGGCAAAGTTGGCAATGGATGAAAATACCGTATTAGATGAGAGGATGATGGGGGATGTTTGCAGTGAAGGAGTCAGTTTCTCACCACCTGAATTATTTGAACTTAGCACCACTAAACGTGGAGCAATCAGGTACAGAGCGCCTCCAGACCTGATGCAATAGAAATCACTGACACCATCTAGTTTTTTTTCTTTTTTGAGACAGAGTCTCGCTGTGTCACTGAGGCTGGAGTGCAGTGGCATGTTATCGGCTCACTGCAATCTCAACCTCCCTGGTATAAGTGCCTCAGGCTTCCGAGCAGCTGGGATTAGAGGAATCTGCCATCACACTCAGCTAATTTTTGTATTTTTAGTAGAAACGGGGTTTCACCATGTTGGCCAGGCTGGTCTCCAACTCCTGACCTCTAGTGATCCGCCTGCCTCAGCCTCCCAAAGTGCTGGGATTACAGGGGTGAGCCACCGTGCCAAGCCTATTTCATGTTTTAAATATTAAAAAGTAGAACCTGGCCGGATGTGGTGGCTCACACCTGTAGTCCTAGCACTTTGGGAGGCTGAAGTGGGAGGATTGCTTGAGCCCGGGAGTTCAAGACCAGCCTGGGCAACAGAGTAAGACTCCCTAGCAGGGGAAAAAAAAAATTAGAAATTTTGTCTAGGATGCTGTTCAGAAGAATTAGAATAGCAGGTCTGAGACTACTGTCCTCAGAGAGGGCTGCTTGCAAAGCTGGCATCTGGGAACTTGGGTTTAGAGAGGTGTGTCACCATTCCCTACCTAATAAAAGTGGCTCACTGTGCCTAAACTGTTTGTACACACAACACAGTTTATGTTGCTTTCCTTTATTTTATTTATTTATTTATTCATCGAGACAGAGTCTCCTTCTGTCACCCAGGCTGGCGTGCAGTGGCATCAACTCAGCTCACAACAACTTCTGCATCCCAGGTTCAAGCGATTCTCCTGCCTCAGCCTCCTGAGTAGCTGAGATTACAGGCATACACCAACACACACAGCTAATTTTTGTATTTTTAGTAGAGATGGGTTTTCACCATGTTGGCTAGGCTGATGTCAAACTCCTGACCTCAAGTGATCCACCCACCTTGGCCTCCCAAAGTGCTGGGATTACAGTCGTGAAGCACTGCGCCTGGCTGCCGCTTTTGTTTGGAATGCTGCTGTTCTTTAGAGTGAGACAAGGGTGAACACTGGTGAACACTGTCTGGGGCGGCCTGGTGGACAAGAAGGCATTGGCCCAGGCCCTGAAGGAGGGTCAGATCCGCGGCGAGGCCCTGGTCTTGCATGAGTCAGAACCCTTTAGCTTTAGCCAGGGCCCCCGAAGGTTGCACCCAATCTTTTCTGCACCCCCCATGCTGCGTGGTACAGCGAGCAGGCATCCACCGAGATGCCAGAGGAGGCGGCGCAGGAGATCCGCAGAGCCGTATCCCAGACAGGCTGAAGAACTGTGTCAACAAGAACCATCTGACGGCCGCCACCCACTGTGCCAGCGTGGACCCCGCCATCGTGCACCCTGAGCTCAACGGGGCCACCTACAGGTACCCTCAGGGCGTGGTGGGAGTGGCTCCCACTGACATCCCAGCTGCTGTGAAAGGTATCCTGCACATCGCCGTGTCCCTATCCCACAGCCTGCCCCCTGTGGCCCACCCGCCCCACAGGGGCCCCTTCTCCTGGCCAAACCGTCAAGCCCCAGGCAGATAGAGAGCACGCCAGTGACCAGTTGTAGCCCCGGAGGATCTCTCCAGCCCGGGCGCCTGGGCGGAGGGCCCGGAAACCCTCAGACCAGAGTGTGTGGAGGAGGCACCTGTGTGGCAGCCCTGGCACTGCAGAGACTGTCCGGGCTGTCAGGAGGTGGGAGGGGGCAGCGCTGGGCCTCGTGTCGGTTGTCGTCGTCAGTCTTATGAGCACTCTGCCCTGTGTCCTTTGCCTTCCTCATTAAGCAGAAGTCAGTAGTTATTCTCCCACGAACATTCTTGTCTGTATCCAGTTTTTAGAACATTACAAAGATCTGTTTGCTTAGCTGTCAACAAAAAGAAAACCTGAAGGAGCATTCGGAAGTCAATTTGAGGGTTTTTTTTTTTTTTTTATGTTGGAACATGCCCCAGAATGAGGCAGTTGGCAAACTTCTCAGGACAATGAATCCTTCCCGTTTTTTTTTTTTTTTTATGCCACAGAGTGCATTGTTTTTTCTACCTGCTTGTCTTATTTTCAGAATAATTTAGAAAAACAAAACAAAGGCTGTTTTTCCTAATTTTGGCATGAACCCCCCCTTGTTCCAAATGAAGACAGCATCACGAAGCAGCTCCAAGATGAAAAGCTTGGGCGCTGCCCAGCTTGCCCGCTGCCCATCGACTTCTGTCCTGGGGACACAGAGGGTGGCAGCATCCCGGCTTGCACCAGTGCCATCCTGCTGATGTGGTAGGCTAGCAAGATTTTGGTTAAAATCATGTTTGTGATTGTAACCATCTGTATGAATTATTTTAAAGAAATAAAAATCTGAGAAAAACAAACAAAAAAAAGAGACAGACAGTGAGGCTACTAAGCAGGGTGGCCTCAGGCAGTGGCCTCACAGAACTGCCTGTAGACCTCTTAAGAGCGACTTGGCCACTGCAAGACAGGACACAGTCAGCTGGGTGGGCCAGGCCCAGGACAAGTTGAGGCTGAGACAATGGAACTTGCACCAGAGATCCAGAACCCTTGAAGGAGTGGACATCTCAGCCAACACCAGCATCCAGGGCTGAGTAGGCACAAGAGAAGACCCCACACAGTGTGGTCAGAGTGAGCTGGAGGACCTGAACTCAGGCCCCAATGCCGCTCCACCTCTGCCAACCTCACTCTGGTCTAGATCCATATTGAGCTCTTGGGCTGCGAGGTGTTACTATTTCACAGAGTAGACAGACAAAAGCAGTCCACTGTTGGCCGGGCACGCTGGCTTATGCCTGTAATCCCAGCACTTTGGTAGGCCGAGGCAGGCAGATCACCTGAGGTCAGGAGGTCAAGACTAGCCTGTCCAATATGGTGAAATCCTGGCCCTCTAAAGATACAAAAATTAGTTGGGGATGGTGGTGGGTGCCTGTAATCCCAGCTACTCAGGAGGCTGAGGTGGGAGAATCACTTGAACCCGGGTGGAAGTTGCAGTGAGCCAAGAAGGCGCCACCGCACTCCAGCCTAGGCCACAAGAGCGAGACTCCGTCTCAAAACAAAAAACAGCAACAACAAAAATTCCACTGTCAAGACAGCAGCGTGACCACATGCTACATCTCTTTCTTCTATAGAACATCATTAGACATAGTAAAAAAAAAATATATGTATTTTGAGACAGAGTTTCGTTCTGTTGCCCAGGCTGGAGTGCAATGGCGCGATCTTGGCTCACTGCAACCTCCACCTCACAGGTTCAAGCGATTCTCCTGTCTCAGTCGGCCGAGTAGCTGGGATTACAAAAAATACATATATTTTAAAGCAGAATAACAAATTCATAACTAAGCATGGAGTGAAAGAGGGGACCCCCAGGGACTTGAAATGGTAATGTTTTTCTTTAAAAAAAAAAAAACAAAGAAAGTGTGCAAAACGGATGTCTTCCTGTCACTTCGCACAGCCTACTGTCATAGCGCCCCAGCCCCAGACCCCAAACTCACTGTCCTGCTCGGGGACCCCCAGAACACACTGAACATTGAGGACACACCAAGTACTCTCCTATCCTCACCTCATTCCTGCAGTAAATGGCTAAAAGAATAACTCAGAAGAGAAGCCAAAAAGAAAATGCACACGGGGAACAGAAGAGGCGAGCAGAGGCCACAGCCTGGAAGCCTGGGCTGATACGCTGTGAAGACATGTATCTGGGGGCTGCCTGCGGGGAGCAGTCTGCCATTCGAAACACACATAGACAAGCCTCTCATAGCAGACAGGGGCAGAACCAGAAATTAACACATGTGGGGGAAGTTATACACCAGAAATAGACAGTAAAATCCGTGGAAGAACCAAGGGAATGGTGAAGCAGAATGTCAGGAAAGGACTTTATAATGCACAGACCTTAGAGAAATAGAGAAGGAACTGAGACAAGAATCAATTTGAATCCTTGGAAATAAAAAATGTCATGACTGAAATTAACAATTTAGCAATTACTGAACTGACACCTGAACAGAACTTGTAAAGCGTTGTGTGTGTATGCCTGTATACACATGCTCACACATACATACAGAATGAAACTTCAGAATATCAAGGACAAAGAAAAAGAGAAAAAAAGTGCCAGGGAGAAAAGATGATGAATGATGCATATAACAATGAAAATCAGGCCAGTCTCAGTGGCTTCTGCCAGCACTTTGGGAGGCCGAGGCAGGTCGACTGCTTGAGCTTAGGAGTTCAAGACCAGCCTTGGCAACATAGCGAGACTTTGTCTACACTAAAAATAAAAAAATTAGTCTGGGCGTGGTGGCTCATGCCTGTAATCCCAGCACTTCGGGAGGCCAAGGCGGGGAGATTACGAGGTCAGGAGGCTAACACGGTGAAACACTATCTCTACTAAAAATACAAAAAAAAAAAAAATTAGCTAGGCAGTGTGGTGAGCACCTGTAGTCCCACCTACACAGGAGGCTGAGGCAGGAGAATGGCATGAACCCAGGAGGTGGAGCTTGCAGTGAGCCGAGATGGTGTCACTGCACTCCAGCCTGGGTGACAGAGCAAGACTCCATCTCAAAAAATACATAAAAATAAAATTAAAAAAATTAGCCAAATATGGTGGTTTGCATATGTAGCCCCAGGCTGAGGTGGGACAATCGCTTGAGCTCAGGAGTTTGAGGCTGTAGTGAGCTATGATCATGCCACTGTACTCCAGCCTAGGCAACAGAGTGAGACCTTGTTTCAAAAAAGACCCCAAAACCAAACAACAAAATAAAATCACAAAAATGAAAATATATCAGATTTCTTTTCATTTCTTAGATGTATTCTGCATATGAAAGACACACATTAAAATTGCAGGTCCAGGCCAGGCGTGGGGGCTCACGCCTGTAATCCCAGCACTTTGGGAGGCTGAGGGAGGTGGATCACCTGATGTCAGGAGTAGGAGACTACCCTGGCCAACATGGTGAAACCTCGTCTCCACTAAAAATATGAAAATTAGCTGGGCATGGTGGTGGGAGCTTGTAATCCCAGCTACTCAGGTGGCTAAGGCAGGAGAATTGCTTGAACCTGGGAAGCAGAGGTTGCAGTGAGCC
This sequence comes from Pongo pygmaeus, assembly GCF_028885625.2. NCBI lineage: Eukaryota > Metazoa > Chordata > Mammalia > Primates > Hominidae > Pongo > Pongo pygmaeus. The sequence goes on along the minus strand of NC_072389.2, from coordinate 24,774,106 downwards.
AAGATTGCACCACTGAACTCCAGCCAGGGCGACAGAGTGAGACTGTCTCAATAATAAATAAATAAATAAACAAACAAACAAATAAATAAATAAAATACAGGTCCAGGTAGCACTCCCAGTGGTCCCACACATCTGTCCCTTATTTCAACAGTGTTAGGACAGACCTGAGCCCTCCCTCTCTTCCAGCCTCTCCTAACCTCCAATCTCCTCTCCAGTTACAACCTCCAGGACCATCTTCTCAGCCATCTCCTGCCTCCAGGACCAGCCAACCCCATTGTTGTTAGAAATAAGGTTAGCTCCTTATTGCAGAACAACCACGACCTCCCAGATTCGTCAGAATGATTCCACCAAGAAGGAAACTGTGGTCAGCTGCCTGGTCCATGTGTATCGGTGGGTCTCCAGAACTTACAATTCCCTGGGTTTCTATCTCAACCACAATGAGTGGCTCTGGAGGGCTTTGGCTGCTTCTTCCATGAGTTGGTTTGATAGAAGCACAAGGGCACAGTGTGTCTCTTGGAAGTGCAAAACCAGCTGCACCATCTTCCAACGTGCACAGAAGCCATCTCTAGATGAGTGGGGAAAACCATGGATGCCATCAAAGCCACCATCGCCTGGAGAAGAATCTGAATCAGGCCCTTATGGATCTGCATGCCCTGGGTTCTGCCCACACAGACCTTCATCTCTGTGACTTTCAGGACAGCCATTTCCTAAATGGGAAGATGAAACTCTTCAAGATGACGGGCAACCACTGCAGTTACCTTTGCTGGCCAGCCAGCCCCCAGGCCCGCCTGCACCAGTCTCCTCTTTTCCAAAAGCCTACCCGCAAGCACAACCAGGGCCTCCAGAGCCCAGCAGTCTTTGAGGGGCTCCTCTGCACCTCCTGGTATCAAGGCTTCTGCCTGACCCTCTCCCTCCAGCCAGTAGGCAGCTTTTTAACCACCCTCCAGGCTTCTCCCAAGCCTTGGACCAAAGGGGAAGAAAGTTTTTAAAGCAAAAAAAAACAACAACAACAAAAACCAAAAACAAAGAAAAATAGGATATGGAAAAATTGACAGTAATACAACAGAGAGCTCAGAAATTAATCCAAACATATCTGGTCAACTGACTTTTGACAAGGGCATCAAGAGGACACAATGGAGAAAGAATAGTCACTTCTTGGCTGGGTGCAGTGGCTCATGCCTGCAATCCCAGCAGTTTGGGGGGCCGAGGCAGGTGGATCACCTGAGGTCAGGAGTTTGAGACCAGCCTGGCTGACACGGTAATTACGTTTTTTATTTCCAAGAATTCAAATGGATTCTTGTCTCAGTTCCTAATTTCTCTAAGGTCTACACATTATAAAGTCCTTTCCTGACATTCTGCTATCACCATTCCCTTGGTTCTTCCATGGATTGTACTCTCTTTTTGTGGTGTATAATTTCCCATGTGTTAATTTCCAGTTCTGCGCTTGTCTGCTATGCTAACGTTGAAGCAAGGATGATAATAGAACCTCCCTAAAACTGATCCTGTCCTTGTCCAGGAGCTGAACCCACTTTTGTAAGATGAATGAAAGGCCACAAGATTAGGATTTGGGGTGGGGATCCTGAATTCTGTGAAAATACAGGCATAGTTTCTGTAATCCCTTACTGCTCAGGAGTCATGTGGCCAGAGGTCACAAGATTTGTGTCTTCCCCAATGACTCCTGTAGATAACGTCACTCTTGTCTAAGATTGGCCTTTTGGGATGTTTTTCAGACTCACCCCACCTGGACTCAACCTGTGGCCTCATCCAGACATGGACTCAGTGCATGAGGACCATTTCCACACCCCTATGATTGCATCCCCAACCACTTGGGATAACATCATTCATTCTTTTGCATGTGGAAATCCAGTTTTCCCAATACCATTGTAATTCCCCGGTGGGTTCTTCCTGCTTGCTGCACAGACAAAACCAGTTCACTGAGGCCATGGTATTGCAGTAAGGAGTTGAATTAACTCAATGCCAGCCACATGGAAGGACTGGAGTTATCACTGAAATCCACCTCCCCAAAGGCTGAGGTTAGGGTGTTTCAAGGCAAGTTTTGTGGGCAGGGAGGGGACTCAGGAATGGGTGCTCTTTAATGGTTAGGGCTTCTCTAAGTGTGTTCTGAATGGCAGACTGCACCCCGCAGGCAGCACCCAGAGACATCTCTTTGCAGCATATCAGCCCAGGCCTCCAGACTGTGGCCTCTGCTCGCCTCTCCTGTTCCACATGTGGATTTTATTTTTGTTTTTGGCTTCACTTCTGATTTATTCATTTAGCCATTTACTGCAGGAGCGAGGTGAGGATAGGAGAGTACTTGGGGTGCCCTCAATGGCCAGTGTGGTCTGGGGTCCCCGAGCAGGACAGTGAGTTTGGGGTCTGGGGCTCAGGCGCTATGGCAGTAGGCTGTGCGAAGTGACAGGAAGACATCCACTGCACATATTTTCTTTGGTTTTAAAGAAAGACGTTACCATTTCATATTATATTTGTTTTATGAGACAGAGTTTCATTCTGTCACCCAGGCTGGAGAGCAATGTTGCCATCTCAGCTCACTGCAACCTCCACATTCTAGGTTCAACCGATTCTCCTGCCTCAGTCTCCCGAGTAGCTGGGATTACAAAAAAAAGTACATTTTAAAGCAGAGTAACAAATTGATAACTAAGCATGGAGTGGAAAGAGGGGACCCCCAAGGACTGGAAATGGCAACAATAGACTATGAACTAAATTTCTCCCATGGTTGATTTGGCCTATGCCCAGGAATGAGCAAAGACAGCAGGCCTGTGAGACTGGAAGCAAGATGGAGTCAGCCATGCTAGACTTCTCTCACCGTCGTCATCTTTGCAAAGCTGGTCTCACCATTTATTGAATTTTTTTTTTTCTTTTTTTGAGACAAAGTCTTGCTCTGTTGCCTAGGCTGGAGAACAATGGTGCGATCTCAGCTCACTACAACTTCTGCATCCCAGGTTCAAGAAATTCTCCTGCCTCAGCCTCACTATGCCTGGCTAATTTTTGTATTTTTAGTAGAAACGGGGTTTCACCATCTTGGGACTCACAACACACATCAGCCCATCTCCTCTCCTTCTTGGCAGGGATGGTCACGATCCACATTTCCCAGTGAAAGAAACCAAAACTCCATTATAGGGTTTCACCATATTGGCCAGGCTGGTCTCAAACGCCTGACTGCAAGTGATCCAAGCGCCTCGGCCTCCCAAAGTGCTGGGATTACAAGTGTGAGCCACTGCACCCAGCCAATTAGGAGGAAATATCCAACATTTAGCCAGGTGCAGTGGCTCACTCCTTAATCCCAGCACTTTCAGAAGCTGAGGTGGGAGGATCACTTGAGCCCAGGAGTTTGAGTCCAGGCCGGCCAACATAGTGAGACCCTGTCTCAACAAAACATTTAAAAATTAGCCAGGCATGGTGGTGTGCGCCTGTAGTCACAGCTACTTGGGAGGCTGAGATGGGAGAGTGTTTCAGCCCAGAAGGTCAAGTAAGCTGTGATTGTGCCACTGTACTCCAGTCTGCATAACAGAGCAAGACCCTGTCTCAAAAAAAAAAAAAAACCCAAAATATATAAATAATTGATACAACTCAAAACAAATAACCCAATTTTTTAAATGTTTTAAAAAAAGAACTTGAATAGACCTTTCCTTAAAGAAGATATAAAAATAGCAAGTGGGTATCTGAAAGGTGTTCCGCATTATAGATCATTAGGGAAATGCAAATCAAACCCACTGAGATACCCCCTCACACCCCTTATGACCATTATCAAAAAGTCAAAAGATAAATATTGGCAAGAGTGCGGAGAAATGGGAACTTTTGCATACTATGGATGAGAATACAGATTGATACAGCCATTCTGGAAAAGTGTATGAAGATTTCTACAGAAATTAAAAATAGAACCACCATATGACTCAGCAATCCCTCTTCTGGGCATACACTCAAAGGAAATGAAATCATTACTTTGTAAAGATATCTGTATTCTCATGTTCATTGCAGCCTTAATCACAATAGCCAAGATATGGAAACAATCTAAGTGTCCATCAATGGATAAATGGATAAAGAGACTGTGGCACACATACACAATGGAATATTATTCAGCCCTAAAACAAACAAGGTCTTGCCATTTGCCGCAAGATGGATGAGGCTGGAGGACGTCATGCTTAGTGAAATAAAGCATACACAGAAAATCAAATATTGCATAAACCCATTTATATGTGGGATGTAAAAATGTAAATAAATAAATCTACAGAGATAGAGAGTAAAACATTGTCTACCAGGAGAGGTAGGAGAGGGGAGGAATTGGGGACATGGAGGCCAAAGGATACAAAGTAGCAAGTATGAAGGATGAACAAGCCTAGAGATGTAATGTATGACATGAGGACTGCAGGGAACAAAATTGTTCTGTATGTGAAATTCATGCTCAATGAGTAGATTTCAACTGCTCTTGCCACAAAAGCAATAAGGAAATGGGGAACTATGTGAAATGATTGGTGTGTTAATTTCTTTCAGTATAGGAATCTTTTACAATCTATATATAACCTTTAACATCATGTTGCAAGCCTTAACTATACACAAGAAAATTTATTTTTAAAAAAGAAAAATTGACAGTCAAAGACTGACAAAGCAAAGACTAAGTAAATAAAAACAGGGGTAACTGTATTTATATCTGTTAAACAAAACAAAACAAAAAATGAGCCACCCACTGAGGCAAGTGCCTGCATCAATAGAGCTTTGTGGAGGCACAATTTGACAACACCCCCAGAAAAAACACAAGCCACAGAAACTACTGTAACCATGCTTTCCAAAGAGGGTTTTGGGAACTCAGCATGTAAAGGGAGAAAGCAGGCAGGAGAGAAGAAAGGGAGGGGGAGCAGGCAGTGAAGGGGTGGTTACATTCTTAGGAAGCTCTAATTAGTGCTCAGTAAATCTTTTACAAAGATAAGGTAAACATTTGAAAAGAGGGAGGAAAGAGTCAATTATGCAGCCATCTCAGGGTAGCCTGAAGAGTGACTGATCTCATTTTCTTGTTCTGTACCTGGGAAGATAAGCCTATAATCAACATTGTCAGTGTCAGATTGAATAGAACTCAGTTTTACGTCTTAAACTGAGGTTGCAGAGCCAGGGTTACAACTGGCATATGCTTATTTTATAGGGGGACATGGATCCTGAAATATTTAGGGGCTAGCAAGGAATGTCCCTGTGAACAGTTTGTAAGGGGGGCCATATGGAGAGGTACGTGGCCTTTGTGGTAGTGGGGACCTGGCTTATGTCTAATGCCATCACACAGGATTGTGAAATGGCAGCTATCTCTTTGGGGAGAAAGAATGGCAGTGTTGCATGACTAAGATCCCAAACTTATGTCTCCCTTAGCATAACAGGTTTGGCAGTCCAAGACTTTATTTTCTTTTACATATTAAAAAAACTCTAATGAAAGAGCTATGTGAGAGATATAAAGAGGGTATTTCCAATGAAAAAAGGGTGCAACCAGCAGGGAGAAAAAGGAATTCTAAATGTGTTTATGCTTGGTAACTTAACCTTAAAACACACAGAACAAAGCTTAACAAACTAAAAAAAGAAATAAGTTGACGATCATTGTGGGAAACTTTAATATCTGTGTCTCAGCCACTGAAAAATAAACAAACATCAGTAAGGAAATAGAATCATTAAAGGATGCATTTAACACGCTCGATCTAATTGAGAGACGTGGTACACTACACTCAACATGCAGAATACATATCCTTTTCAAGTGCAGAAGCAATATTTATAAAAATTAGCCATATTTTTGATCATTGAGAAGACACAAATTCCAAAGAGTTTTAGTTATACAAATATTTAATCAGAGTGGAACTATAAGTTTGGAAATTAAGCAAAACATTTTCAGTATGGTAAAGGGATGAATAAAATCAAAGTTTGCTTTTCTGAAACACTAATAAAATTGATGGCCCCCAGCAAGACTGATTAAGAAAACAGACAAAAGGCAGAAACTCTAACTGCAGACCTTATAAATATTTAAAAAGATAAATGAATAATAGAACAACTTTGAAATTTTATATAAAATGAACAAATTGATTCAGCAAACACAGGATACCAAAATGAATATTCAAATATATGTAATTGAACCTGTAATTAAACACCTTATAAAGAAAACTACAGTCTCACATGGCTTAATAAGTGAATTCTTTCCAAATGCTTAAGGAAGAAATAGCACACATCTTACATCAACTCTGTCAGAAATAGGAGAAGAAACATTTCTCAAATTGTCTAAACAGCATAGCTTTAATACTTCATAATAAAACCTCACAAGTCTGGGCGCAGTGGCTCATGCCTGTAATCCCAGCACTTTGGGAGGCCGAGGAGGGTGGATCACGAGGTCAGGAGATTGAGACCATCCTGGCTAACAGGGTGAAACCCCGTCTCTACTAAAAAATACAATAAATTAGCCAGGCGTGGTGGTGGGCGTCTATAGTCCCAGCTGCTCAGGAGGCTGAAGCAGGAGAATGGTGTGAACCCGGAAGGCGGAGCTTGCAATGAGCCAAGATCATGCCACTGCATTCCGGCCTGGACAACAGGACGAGACTCCATGGCAAAAAAAAAAAAAAAAAAAAAAAAAAAAAAAAAAAAAAAAAAACAGAAGAAAAACTTAGACTCCACTTTCTCTTGTGAACGTTAAGTACAAAATTACCAAATGAAATATGAGCAAGCCCATCTCAACCACACATAATATGGTATTAATCACATATCACAACAAAGTTGATTTAATTCCAGAAGTGCAATGTTAAACATTCAAAAGCCAATCACTGTTAAGTTACCTTATCAACATAAAAAGATAAGAAAAAACATTGCTCAATCAAGAAAGAAAAAAGCAGTTGATAAAATTCAGTACCTATTCATAAATCTTAAAACCTGTCAACAGAGAGGAAGCAATATGTGAGCTAAACACTCCCCAAGCTGAGAATAGTGACATAACTTATTTGCAGCCAAAAGATGAAAATTGCAGGCCGGGCACGGTGGCTCACACCTCTAATCCCAGCACTTTGGGAGGCAGAGGTGGGCAAATCACAAGTTCTGGAGGAGTTCAAAACCAGCCTGGCCAACATGGTGAAACCCTGTCTCTATTAAAAATAAAAAAAAATGAGCCGGGTGTGGTGGCACATGCCTGTATTCCCAGCTATTAGGGAGGCTGAGGCAGAAGAATCGCTTGAACAGTGGAGGCAGATGTTGTGACAGTGAGCCGAGATTGTGCCACTGCACTCCAGCCTGGCAACAGAGCAAGACTGCGTTTCAAAAAAAAAAAAAAAAAAAAAAAAAAAGAATGAAAATTGAATTGCAGTATAATCTTAAAATTTTTGAGAAATCTACGTTTTTCAGCTAAAAAGAGACAGACTCAGCCTTTTGACCTTTCTTCTTTCCCTCCTTGGAAGGCAATCCAAGGCCTGGAAAAACAGCAGCCACATTGTAACCAAAAGAATAAAAACATGGCTAAGGAAGTATCAGGAAACTGAAAAGAACTCTGGACTGCCTTCCTCTGCACGTTTTAAGTGACAAAAATGAAATCTCTATTTCTTTAAGTCACTGAATCAGATTTATTCTTTCTGTGGCTACAAGTAGCCCTAAATGATGTATTAAATACTAAAATAAATACTAAAATACACACCAAAATACTAACATTTTGGTCTTGAACTGCTGATCTCAGGTGATACACCCATCTCAGCCTACCAAGGTGCTGGGTTTACAGGCATGAGCCATCACACCCACCTCAAAAGCTTTGTGTTTTTAAATATATTAGACATGTCTCTAGTTTCAAAAAAAAAAAAACCCTTAATAATGTAGGAGAATAAGAGAAACTTTTTCCAAAAAAGAGAAATTATTGTGATTATTTTACCTTATTGGAATGTTGGATAACATAGTCAGCTTTATTAATCATCAAGCATGCTGTAAATTTTCCATTATAATAGGATTTGTACCTCAATTAAGGTGATAAAGTTTTAAAGCTCAGAAAGTGAAAGCCAGCCCCACCCCTCTCCTAGAGTGGGTGGGGACAGCAGTTGCATGGGCGCCTTTCCTTGTGACATCACAGGACCTTCATGACACGTGGCTGCTTGACCCCGCCTCCTTTCCCTTTCATCTTTCTCATTGACCAATGGGCTTGGAGCATTAAGGCCACACCCCTATTCTGCATTCTAGTGCAGCCCTGGTGACGCCTCCTCTGGCTCAGTCACACAGCTGCGTGGTACGTGACTGGAGGCATATCACTGCCTTTGCCTGGATCACGCCAATGTGGCCCCAACCCCACCTCCCTCCCCTCCCCATGATGTCAGAAAAAAACCAACAGAGCAAATTGCCTGAGGCCAAGGAACAGGTAAAACGCATAGGATTGCGGGACCCCAACCCCAACCCAGCCCCAGGTCCCCTCTGATGGCAGAACAGCTGTCAGAGTCCATGTCACTCCAGAGGTACACCAGGCTGGGCCCCCCCAATGCCTCTGGGCTCCCTCAACCAAAATCTTGTGTCAGCCCCAACCCCTGCCCTCACCTGACTTTGAGCGGGTGACTCAAGGGACTCCCTGCTCTGTACTCTGCCCTCACCTCCTCTTGCCTGAAAACTGACCTCCCTGGGCCCTTCAGGTTCATGTTTCCAAGGAACTGGATGCCCCAGCACCTGCCCTCACCAGTCACCCCAGGGTGACTTTGGGCAGGTGACTCCTGGGGCTCCCCGCTCCATACTCTGCCCTTGCCTACCGCTGCCCCATGGCTGACCTCCTTGGGCTGTTTGGGCTCATGTCTCCAAGTACCTGGGTCCCAACCCTGCGAACCCCAACCCAATCTCAAAGAGGCAACTTGGGCATAGCACTGATGTCACCCGTCCCCCACCACCCCACGGAGGAGTGGAATGTACTGACGGCACAGTCCCTCTAGGAACTGTCATTACTGCTGCAAGACTGGCTTTTGATCTTAGGACCCATCCCCTAAGTGTTCTCACCCCGTTTCTGGTTACGCTGGTTGCAGCACAAATTTCCATCTGGAAGGGGAGTGGGGACCATGTGACCTAGGATCAAGAAGTTTCAGGCTGCCTTACTCCCTTAACACAGAAGTTGACTGTTTGAAAAGCCTACACCTCCCTTGTGAACTCAAAATGTTGAGAGTGTCTCTGGGTGGCAATGGGAGAACGGGTTTGGTTTGGTTTTCTCCCAGGCTTCTACTCTCCAGAGAGACTTCAACAGTTTTTCCTAAGTTCTCCACCTCATATTTGAATTCTCCATGGTTCTGGCACCAGAGTGCCCATCAGTCAGTGATCTTTGAAGTGAGATTTGCTCATCTTCTGTGGAAGAGACCTTGGGAAACTGAACTTGACAACTTGAATCTTCCTCATCTCATCTCAACCTGGGGTACTTTCAGTGCCACAGGATACATATGGGGCATCATTCTGAAGCATCACTTTCCCTTGATTCTCTTGAGAGAGACAAAACATTAATGTTCTTAGGGATGACAGTCACACATATATTTCTAAGAGACTAGCAGACTTCTCTCCAAAATGAAGCTTGGGTTGTCCTCTTTCTGTTCAATTCCCAGATTTAACAGAAAGGCTGCCTTCTGCCCTGAGGATACGTGACTTTTACTTTTCTACCTCTGCCTCTGGTTTTGGTCCCTGGCAGCTGCTGATTTGTGGCAAAATCCCAGAGCTCGGAGGCAGAAGAATGAGTTTCGGTTCCATTATTGCCTTTCTTTTAGCCATGGTATCAATCTCTCTCAGTCACTAAGTGATTGCAACAACACCTTGTACAGTTGTCGGTAGCATTAAATCAGATAGTCTATAAGAGTATTTTGTATAAACTGTAAAGTGACTGTAGGAGCTTGTAGTTCTCATGAGTATCACTGCTCCTCTTTTCCACAGTTTACAGATGATCATCAGTGGAACAGTGCTGGTGCTGGTACCGGAGCAACCGACAGCAAACAGAAGAAAATAAATAATGGCACTAACCCTGAGAAAACCACTTCTGGTGGTTACCATTCACCTGAGGATGTGAGTCGTGGCTGGCTGGTCTCCTGAGGACAAGGGGCACAAGGGGAAGTCGAGGGTAACTGTTGAGATTGTGGAAGGAAGAACTGCTGGATACTGGTTAAGAATTCTGGGTTTGAATCCTACCTCTCTCTCCATCTGCGAGGGACACGATTTATGGCAAATTGCTTGAGTTCTTTGGACCTCTCTTTTCACATCTGTAAAATAGGGGTGGTAATGTTTTACTTACATGTGTGAAGCTTAAATCAGATTTGTTGTTGTTGTTGCTGTTGTTGTTGTTGTGTTAATCTCTAGTCCAGGGCCTGCTGTAAACTCCTCTCCTCTTTGGGCTTCCATTTCCTGAGGAGGTAGAGTTAGAGTATTAGAGGTTTCTGTTTGCTCTGAGACTCTGGGATTTAAAGATTCACTAGAATGGAAACCTTGGGGCCAAGGGCTCCTGTCTGCCTTTTCCGTCCTATATCCCAGCTGGGAAGAACTGTCCCTGGCCCCTATGTGCTTGCTCAATGCTTGTTGAATGAACACATCTTTCTAAATCACAAGCTAGCAGAAGGGTGGGCTTTTCTCACATTCCATGTCTGAAGGTTTCTGTTACTGTCTTTTCTGGAGAATCTAGTTTCAGACTTTCAGTATTGTGGCTGTGGGCAAAAACCAATAAAGACCCAAATCCTTTTTCTTTGGGCATTAAGGAGAGTTGATCAGTTCATGTTCCCATTGGGTCTAAGAACTCTGCCCTTAAAATCCATTCCTGACCCCTGCCTACCGCTTCCTGGCCTGGGGAATAGAATCGAGGGGCTACCCTCAGTCACCTTCCTTTGACTCTCCCCACAGAAACAACAGAACCGAGCTCAGCTGAAAGAAGTAACATGGTTTCTTTCTTTGCTCACGACATGACTGCTGGGTTTCGGGGGCACTCAGATGTAGAGGCCCCAGTCTCGTCTCGCCTACTCCCAGTACGGGGAGGAAGGCTCACCTCCCAGATTCCACCCCATCCCCACAGGGTCCCTGATAACCTGGTCCCATGGGTGGGCCTGTCCTGGGGCAGTGGTGCCATTCTGGGGGCATGTCTCTTGCTGTGCCATCTCTGCCTCCCTCTAGTAAGAGCTCTGTCTTCCTCTTCCTATAGGAAAAGCAGGAAAGCCACCAATATCAGCAAGCCCTAAGGAGGCAGCTAGAGGTGAGTGGAGGGTGTGAAGTTCCCTCCTGTCATCTGGAGAAGGTTTCTTTGCTTCTCTTTCAGCACTTGCTTGTCTTTTCTCCCAAAGGCCCAGGATCATACCATACGAATCCTTATGTGTCAGAAAACTGAACTGGAGACAGCGCTCTATTACAGCCAGGATGCTGCTAGGAAATTTGAAGGTGGGAATCTGGGCACCCCATCTTCCTTCAACCTGGCATTTTCACAGGCCTTTGGGCTGCATCTCAACCTCTCTCATTCCAGAAGAATCCAAGGATCTGGCAGGATGCCTGCATCATTCCTGGAACTTTGCAAGAGAGTTACAGCGGGCTCTCTCTGCTGTGTCCACACAGCACAAGAAGGCGGACAGGGTGAGTCCAATCACCTACCCGGTCCCCTGGGAGCCCAGCTTCACAGATGGAGGAATGAGCCTAAAGGTCCCTTCTGCAGGATGCAGTGTCCTGTCCAGAAGACAGCATGGGCCATTTCTTGCTGCTTTTGTATGTGGTTGTTAGAGGCAGGTTGGGGCTGGGTCAGCTGCTGTCAGTGAGTTTCGGGGCGCTGTGGGGAGCAAGCACTGGACACAGAGCTCCGAGGCCAAGTGCCCACCCTGCCCATACTTGGCTGTGCCCTTGGTCAAATCCTTGGTGGGGATTAGGGTACTTGTACCATGAAGGTACAGAAGAGTATCTTTAGTATGTTACCATTTGTGTAGAGAGAGGGAACACATGTACGTGTGTGTGTGTGTCTCTGTGTGTGTACGTATTATGGTAATATACATAAAACATGTTTGTAAGGATTCATAAAAAACTCAGGCGAGAGGAACAGTATTGGGGGGAGATATTTCCCTTCTGTACCTTCTGAAGTTTGGACTATGCCAATGTATCGTTCTTTCAAAAATCAACAAAGGATTAATTTCCTCCTCCTTATCTGTGCCCCTACCCCCACCAAAAGAATGGGTTTAGAGAATCAGATATACCTGGGTGTTGAAATCCCAGCTCTAAGTGATCTTAGGCAAGCACTTAACCTTTAATACCCCATGTTTTTCATCTACACAATAGAGGTGATAATGATAACTGTCTCCTATGGTGGTGGTGAGGATTAAATGGGATTGTTAGCTTAGGGCCTGGTGAAGCACTCAATAAAGTTTCCAACAGTGGTAGTAATAATAGCAATAGCAGCATTACTGTAATAATGCTGTATACAGTAATAGTAAAATTTTCTCATCTCTCTGGGCCCCTGTTAGCCAGCTAACAATTCAGTCTTTTTCCCTGTCCCTTCCACCCTTACTGAGTTCTTTGAAAAACAAGTGAGAGCCAGGTGTGGTGGCACATGCCTGTAATCCCAGCTACATAGAAGGCTGAGGAGAAGAATCACTTGAACCCGGGAGGCAGAGGTTGCCGTGCAGTGAGATTGCGCTATTGCACTCCAGCCTGGGCAACAAGAACGAAACTCCATCTCAAAAAAAAAAAAAAAAAAGAAAAAGAAAAAAAAATTATACCATGGACTTGGAAATGCCTTGAGAACATGTCAGGTGGGATTGAGAGGGAGCAAGTGTTACTGTGGAGTAGTCACTGTAGCTGTCATCACTGGTCGGTCAGCTGCTCCTCTGCCTGCTGTATCCTGACTTGACCTTTCTCTATTTGCAGTATATCAAGGAGTTAACAAAGGAGAGGGACGCTTTGAGTCTGGAGCTGTACAGGAACACGTAGGATAGGGGAAGGTGGGATGGGAGGTCTGAGAGCCCTTAGCGTGGGTGGTGTGCTGGGAGGTGGGGGGTACAGGTGAGCATGGCAGGGGGTCATACAGGTTTGCATGTGTGCACAGGGAAGCTCCAGTGCCGGCTGTGCCACTGACTCATGGGGTAGCCTCAGGCAACTCATGTCTTCTCTCTGGCCTGCCACCTGGGACTTTTAATTCCTGGGTCCCTTCTAGTGCCACGGTTCTGTGGTTGTGGGGCGAGGGTAGAGGGTCGATCACCAAAGCGGTCCTTTCTGTTCTTCGTTCATTCCTTTCTCTATTGCCTCCGGCCATAGCATAACCAATGAGGAGCTGAAGGAGAAAAATGCCGAACTACAAGAAAAACTTCGACTTGTAGAAACTGAAAAGTCTGAGATCCAGCTCCACATCAAGGAGCTAAAAAGGAAACTGGAGACAGGCAAAATCCTGCTGCCACAGGTGAGCAGCGGCAGCCCCGGGGGGTGTGGGAGCCCCATCCAGCTGGGACCATGGTCTAGGGATCATGCAGGGTATGGGGAGGCTCCAGCCAAGAGCTGGAAAATTTGGGTCCTTGTTCTGGTCCCGCCATAGAATCCTCTAGAGTGTGCTAAAAATCTACAAATTGGGACCATGCCTGGGAAATCAGAAAACCTCAGGGTTAGGGCTTAAAATTTCTTTTTAAAGAATCATAGACTAAAACCGTTATTTTATAGATTACATTTATATACCTAGCTTATGAGTCTATTTCCTTTTGAGGTTCAAACCAACACTTTGCAGGAGGAGAAGATGTGGAATCAGGAGGAGGAGCTACGGGATCAGAAGGAGAAGCTACGGAAGCAGGAGGAGAAGATGTGGAGACAGGAGCAGAGGCTGCGGAAGCAGGAGAAGGAGCTGCGCGAGCTGGAGGAGCAGATGCGGAAGAAGGAGGAGCAGATGTGGGAGCAGGATAAGCAGATGCGGAAGCAGGAGGAGCATATGTGCGACCTGGAGGGGCAGATGCGGAAGCAGGTGGAGGAGATGCAGAAGAAGGAGGAGCAGATGATGAAGCAGGAGGAACAGATGTGGGAGCAGGAGAAGCAGATGATGAAGCAGGAGGAGCATATGTGTGACCTGGAGGGGCAGATGCGGAAGCAGGAGGAGGAGATGCGGAAGCAGGAGGAGCAGATGATGAAGCAGGAGGAGCATATGCGCGACCTGGAGGGGCAGATGCGGAAGCAGGAGGAGGAGATGCGGAAGCAGGAGGAGCAGATGCGGAAGCAGGAGGAGCAGATGCGGAAGCAGGAGGAGCGGATGCGGAAGCAGGAGGAGCAGATGCAGAAGCAGGAGGAACAGATGCAGGAGCAGGAGGAGCAGATGCGGAAGCAGGAGGAGCAGATGCAGGAGAAGGAGGAGCAGATGCGGAAGCAGGAGCAGATGCGGAAGCAGGAGGAGCAGATGTGTGAGCTGGAGGAGCAAATGCGGATGCAGGAGGAGCAGATGAGGGAGCAGGACGAGAGGCTGCGATTTAAGGAGGAGAGGCTGTGGGATCAGGATGAGAAGATGCAGGAGGAGGAGGAGAAGATGCGGGGGCAGGTGGAGGAGAAGATGCGGGGGCAGGTGGAGAAGATGCGGGAGAAGGAGAGGACGGGAGAGCAGAAGATGCAGGAAGAGCGGTGCTCAGAGCCCTGCCTCCCTCCCTCCGAAGATCTGTATGATACGAGCCACCCTGGCAGCGTGAAGCCTGCACGAGAGGCCACGGAGGGTTCTCCTGATGACAATTGCACTGCACAGATCATGCAGCTGCTTGGTGGAAGGAAGAATGCCCAGGAGTGCCCAGTCTTAGGCAGCACCTCCTGCATCCCATTCTTCTACCGAGGAGATAAGAAAAAGATCAAGATCATCAGTATCTAAAAGCCGGCACTGTCAACAAGGCCTACAGAAGTGTAAGCCGCCACGTGACCTTGTGAATATCGTCTGAGAACAAACTTGAAAAAAGAAAATTTATTTTAAATTGTGGCAAAATACTGGCCGGGCACGGTGGCCTGCACCTGTAATCACAGCACTTTGGGAGGCCTAGGCGGGGGGATCACCAATCCCAGCTACGTGGGAGGCTGAGGTTGCAGTGAGCCGAGATCACACCACTGCACTCCTCTCTGGCTGACAGAGTGAAACTCCCATCTCAAAAAAAAAAAAAAAAAAAAAAAAAATTTCTACTTGAGGACTCTAATATCTATGTATGCTTCTATTTTTTTTTTTTCTTGGTCTTTCTCGTTTAGTCTTGTGTTGTCTTGTCTTATGGCATGCCTAGTAAACTTTTATCTGCCTCCAGAGAGTATTGACTTTGACTTTATGGCACACAATTGGCGTTCAAGCAGATCACCTTCATCTAGTTTGGGACTAAGCTGGCTCAAAGCAGGTTTTAGTTTTTGTGACAGCTGGTCTATTTTTTATTCTTTTGGATTCTTAGGGGTGGCCCTTCCAGGATCCCCACCAAGGTCCCATCTCCTTACTGGGACCCAAATTCTCAATATGTCATTTCAGCCCTGTGAGAGCACCAAACATTCAGCTAGGCTCTCCAGCCTCTTAACTATCACTTCATACTCAGTTTCTTAGCCTCTTAGCCCTCCACTGTTGACCAATCACCAAATGGGGGAAAGCACTACAGACTGTCAGGGTCACCTCCTAGGCCTGGTCACTCAAGTCCTGGCTGAGGTCTCCAATTACCTTCCAACAATTGTTTTTGATGGTGAGGGGGGACACATTTTTGTCCAGTTTTTCTAACTGTTCCTGTGGGGAGGCTAATCTATAACAAGCTATTCTGCCTTTAATGAATGTTGAAAATCTTTTTTTTTTTTTTGAGATGGAGTCTCGCTCTGTTGCCCAGGCTCTAGTGCAGTGGTGTAATCTCTGCTTACTGTAACCTCCGCCTCCTGGGTTCAAGCAATTCTCCTGCCTCAGCCTCCCAAGTAGCTGCAATTACACGCATGTGCCACCACCCCTGGCTAATTTTTATATTTTTAGTAGAGACGGGATTTCACTATGTTGTCCAGGCTGGTCTCGAGCTCCTGACTCAGGTGATCTACCCGCCTCAGCCTCCCCAAGTGCTGGGATTACAGGCGTGTGCCACTGCATCCAGCCCATCTGTCTTTTTAAAAATGTTTCTGATTTGAGGTATAATTTATATTCCGTGAAATGCACAGATCTGGTTTACATTTTGATGACTTTTAACAAATGCATTATCCATGTAACCCACCTCCTTTGAAGATATGGAACATTTCTATCATCCAGAAAGTTCTCCTGTGCTTTCATCCTGTCCGGCACTCCTCCAGCAGCTGATGAACCTGCTGAGGACATTGGTACAGGATTCTGGCCTCCCCAAAAGAGCTACTTTGACAAGACTGC
Source organism: Pongo pygmaeus (assembly GCF_028885625.2). Taxonomy (NCBI): domain Eukaryota; kingdom Metazoa; phylum Chordata; class Mammalia; order Primates; family Hominidae; genus Pongo; species Pongo pygmaeus. The sequence continues at coordinate 24,757,815 of NC_072389.2, read as the reverse complement.
TTGCCTTACCCAGCACTAAATCCCTGCCTGCTCTCTCAAAATTTCCATCTTTAAACTGCTTGTACCTATAACCCTCCCACATGAAATCCATAGATAAACCAGCCCACAGCCTAATATTTACTGTATACCCAAGCTTTCAGAAATATGACTCCCAGGAGTGGGGACTGATGGCTGCATCCCCTCCTCCTCCTGGAAGCCTCTACCAGCCTACAGAGCCCACAGAGTAGATCTCACCAGGCAGCTTGAGCCTGAAAGTGCTGCGGAGCCTCCTGCTGGTTCACCCTCACTATGGTGGCAGCTGCATGGGAGCAGCTGGGCTCACCCATTAAGCAAGAAGACGTTGGCTTGATACTGACACTCCAACCCCAGCCTGGGCAAGCCTGGCTGAAAGGACCCTTCCTTCTGGTCAGACTGTGGGGAGATGGGCCAGAGCATACACGCTCTACCGCCCTCCTCATGCTTCAGCTGTGCTTCCTTCTTAACAGAGGGAGCAGCTCATGGATTTGGCCAAAGTCTTCTTGAGGGCTGTAGGTTTGACAGGCTGGGTGTGTGGGGGCCACTGTGCTAGAGAGACAGACTGGTGTGTCAGAAGGCAGCCACCTGGCCAGAGGGGGGTCAACCCCCTTGGTAACCCCCTTCCCCCATCTGGACACAGAGCCCTGCACTCTCCACATGTGACTGCTCCCCTCAGAGCTGCCTCAAGAAGAGGGGTTCTAACCCTGTGGGTGGGGACATTGTGTTACTTTACAGTGGGCCATGGCTCCCTCTGATATCTCCAACTCAGAGGCAGTAGAGAGAAGATGAGAAATTCCCTGCACCTCTAGTCCTAGCTACTTGAGAGGCTGAGGGAAGAAGGTCACTTGAGCCCAGGAGTTCAAGGCTGCAATGAGCTATGATTATGTCAATGCATTCCAGCCTGAGCAACAGAGTGAGACCCAACCTCAAAAACAATAATAAGTTAAACATAAAACTACCACATTATTGGCCAGGCATGGTGGCTCACACCTGTAATCCCAGCAACTTGGGAGGCTGAGGCGGGTGGATCACGAGGTCAGGAGATCGAGACCATCTTGGCTAACACGGTGAAACCGTCTCTACTAAAAATACAAAAAAGTTAGCCAGGCATGGTGGGGGGCGCCTGTAGTCCCAGCTACTCTGGAGGCTGAGACAGGAAAATGGCGTGAACCTGAGAGGCGGAGCTTACTGTGAGCTGAGATGGCGCCACTGCACTCAAGCCTGGGTGACAGAGCGAGACGCTGTCTCAAAATAAATAAATAAATATGTAAGCATTCCACATTATTGACCAATTCCACTCCTAGGTATAGACACAAAGAATGAAAAGACACTTGTAAACCAATGTTCATAGCAGCATTACAACAGTCAAGAGACGAAAGCAACCTGATTGCCCACTGATGAAGGGATAACATGTGGCTTACATATATAATGGACGAGTATTGAGCCTTTAAAAGAAAATTCTGATGCATATGGATGAACCCCAAACACCTAAGAAGTTCAATAACCCAGTCACAAAAGGACAAATACCACATGACTCCCCTTATAGGAGACACCTTGAATAGTCAAATTCTGAGACAAAAGTAGAATGGTGGTTGCTTGGGGACACAAGGAGTTAGTGTTTCATGGATACGGAGTTTCAGTCAGAGAAAAGGCAAAAGTTGTAGAGATGGATGGTGGTGATGGCTGGGCAATAATGTGAATATACTTAATGCCAATGAACTGTACACATAAAAATGATTAAAACGGCAAGTTTTACGGTATGTATATTTTACCACAATATGTAAATTTTTTTAATTACATTTTTAAAATTGTTATGAAAAAATACAAATAATCCATCCAAGTCATTTAGAAAAGGAGCATCGGATCAAGCTTTTCAAAGTGCCAAAACTCAGAAGATTACCTGGTTGCTTGCCCCATACCCAGCTGTCCAGAATTGACTTGGCCCTATATACAGGTGCAGGAGTTTCTTCTTCATCTTTTTTCTCTTTGTCATTCAGATCTTCTTTCTTTGTTCCACTTGGTTCGACACTATCATCTGCAGAATTAAAGATTTTTTAATCTGTAACTGCTTTTCAGAATGTCATACCGTTAGTCTCTGCAAATGTCCCTCCCCGAAAAGTTACAACACACATCGTTAACTGAATGGCATGTGGTGTCCCCCACCCCCAGGGCTGTGAGCATGTGTGACTAATAAACTGCTATTTCATCTGTCCAGTGTCGGCGTCCTATGTTCAGCCATCCCATATCCCTAGGGCAGGAATCTTCTAGGGTTATAAACAGAACTTTAATCAACCTCTCCTTGGTTATTTTACTGGTTCCATGATACAAGTTTTTCTGTGCAAAAGATCTGAACAGAAACTTCACAGAGGATACAAGAGTGGCAAGGAAGAACATGATATTCAGCATCGTTAGCCATTATGGAAGTGCAATTAAAACCACAACGAGATCCCACTAGACTTGTTAGAATGGCTCAACTAAAAAACACTGAGAACACCAAGTGCTAACAAAGACACAGAGCAACAGAAACGTGACAGATTGCCAGCGGGAAGGCAAACTAAAACAGCCACTTTGGAAAACAGTTCAGCACATGACCCAACTTTCACACTACTAGGTCTTTATCCTAGGGAAATGGAAACTATATTCACACAAAATCTGTACAGAAATGCTCACAGCAGGATTACAATTGGGAAAGAAAAATGGAAACAACCACAAGGTCCCACAGTAGCAGAATGGATAAACACCATGTTGTACATGCACATGACGAGATACTATTCAGCAATAAAAAGAACTATCAATACACAGAACAGCAGATAAACCTCAAACATATAACTGGGAGTAAATGAAGATGGTTTCAAAACGTTACTTAAAATATGGTTCCACTCACATGACATTCTCAAAAAGAATACTCTATACTGATGGAGAACAGATCAGTGGTTGCCAGGATACGAGGCCAGGGAACACGTGATAAAAAGGAGCAGCACAAGAGAGCTTTTAGGGTGATGAAACTTCTCCATCCTGATGATGATGGGGGTTACGTGAATCTATAGAAGTCAAAATTTACTGAACTACATACCACAATAAAATAAATTTCATATAAGTATTTTAGTTAAAAAAATGTTGGCTGGGTGTGGTGGCTCACACCTGTAATCCCAGCACTTTGGGAGGCTGAGGTGGGCAATTCACAAGGTCAGGAGTTCGAGACCAGCCTGGCCAACATGGTGAAACCCTGTCTCTACTAAAAACACAAAAATTACTCAGGCTTGGTGGCACATGCCTGTAATCCCAGGTACTTGGGAGGCTGAGGCATGAGAATGGCTTGAACCTGGAAGGCGGAGGTTGCAGTGAGCTGAGATCACGCCATTGCACTCCAGCCTGGACCACCGAGTGAGACTGCATTTCAGAAAAAAAAAAAAAAAAGGAAAATATCTAGGTCCAGGGAGGACAGCTGGAATAGTCTGGTGGAATCATGTCAGAGCAGGGAGCTGGGTCTGGAGGGCTGGAGTAGGGTGTGGCCCCACTCTAGGAAGGAACTAGGAAACGCATCCTGGGTGAAGCAAGAGCAGAGTCCCGTTCTGCAACAGGTGAGCATTTATCTTGATCTGAGAAACTACATGCACATTTAATAAGTCTCACTTAGCCTCTTATTTTCCTTAACAACATGGAAAATGAGAGAACAAACAATTCAGAAGGTTAAGACATGAAATACATTTAATTCAGAAATCATACACAGGAAGGTAGGAAATGAATGGGGGAAAAAAGCAGCTAATGGAAAGTGAAAATGGGCCAGATGCAGTGGCTCACGCCGGTAATTCCACCACGTTGGGAGGCCGAGGTGGGCGGATCACTTGAGGTCAGGAGTTTGAGACCGGCCTGGCCAACATGGTGAAACCTGATCTCTACTAAAAATATCAAAATTGGCCCGGCATGGTGGCAGCCACCTGTAATCCCAGCAGTTCGAGAGGCTGAGGCAGGAGAATTGCTTGAACCTGGGAGTCAGAGGTTGCAGTGAGCTGGCATCTTGCCACTGGACTCCAGCCTATACAACAAAGCAAGACTCTATCTCAAAAAAAAAAAAAAAAAAAAAAAAAAAGTGAAAATAACCCAACATGTACTATGCAAAGCCTCTGGCCTAACAACAATACATTACCCTTTTAAATCTTTACAAACAACCTTGAAGGAGGCAGGCTTTGTTGTCTCCAGTTTACCAAGGTAGACACCTCGGATCACAGAATACAGAGTAGAACCCAGCCAGAAACATAGCTCAGGTGAGAATACAGGTGCTGGCTCTAAATGCCACACTCTGCCCTACGTGTATGTGTGTGTGTGTGTGTGTGTGTGTGTGTGTGTGTGTGTGTGTGTGTGTGTGGTCACAAACCACAGCCCAGGGGCCAAACCCAGTCCACAGCCTCTTTGTGTATGGTCTGAAAGCAGAAAAAGTATTTTACTTTTGTTGTTCTTTTGAGACAGTCTTGGCTCACCACAACCTGTGCCTTCAAGGTTCAAGTGATTCTCCCAGGTTCAAGTGATTCTCGTGCCTCAGCCTCCGAGGAGCTGGGATTACAGGCGTGCATCACCATGGCCGGCTAATTTTTTGTTTTGAGTGGAGATGGGGTTTCACCATGTTGGCCAGGCTGGTCTCGAACTCCTGACCTCAGGTGATCTGCCTGCCTTGGCCTCTAAAAGTGCTGGGATTACAGGTGTGAGCCACCACGCCCGGCCACTGTATTTTATATTTTTTAATAATTGAAAAATAATCAAAAGAAAAACAGTATTTTGTGACTTGCAAACATTCTGAGGACTTCATCTTTTGGTGTCCATAAATCAACTTTACAGAATGAACGTCCCCTGCCCGCTGACGCAGTATTGTCTGTGGCTACTTTGGCACTACAGCTGCAAGGTCCCATGGCTATGACAGAGACCATAGGGTCCATTGAGACCTTAAAATATTTACTATCTCACCCTTTAAAGAAAGTAGGCCACCCCTACCCTACATCTGGCTATAAATTTTACACGTTAAAAAAATGCAACATTCTTAATTTTAAACTCAGTACACTGGAACACTGCTCATCTCCCTTCTTCAAGATGAAAAGCTTCGACAGTCACCAGGAAGCAGACAAGAACCCTAAGTACACCTGAAGAGTTATTCTCAGGAGCATAAATTACAACATTTTACAACAGCAAAAGCAGGATGAAGTCACTGGAGGGTATGAAAACAACCAAGAGTAATTAGCACCACCAGCTCCAAGACCACACCACATCAGCTTCAAAGTTGTCTACTCTTCCTTTCACTACTGTACAGTTCAAAGTAGACACAGAGAAAATCGAACACATACTGCCCAGACACATTGCTTATGGAATGCTGGAGAGAAGGGAAGCGAGACCTCCCATTGGCCAGGTGTGGTGGCTCACGCCTGTAATCCCAGCACTTTGAGAGGCCAATGTGGGAGGATCACTTGCACCCAGGAGATCAAGACCAGCCTGGCCTACACAGCAAAACCCCATCTCTACTAAAAATACAAAATACGGCTAGGTGTGGTAGCTCACATCTGTAATCCTAGCACTTTGGGAGGCCGAGGTGAGAGGATCACTTGAGGTCAGGAGTTCCAGAGCAGCCTGGCCAACACAGTGATACCCCATCTCTACTAAAAATGTGGCTCATGCCTATAATCCCAGCACTTTGGGAGACTGAGGCGGGTGGATCACGAGGTCAGGAGTTCGAGACCAGCCTGACCAACATGGTGAAACCTCATCTCTACTAAAAATTCAAAAATTAGCCGGGCGTGCTGGCGTGCACCTGTAATCCCAGGTACTCAGGAGACTGAGGTGGGAGAATCACTTGAACCCGGGTGGAAGTTGCAGTGAGCCAAGAAGGCGCCACCGCACTCCAGCCTAGGCCACAAAAGCAAGACTCCGTCTCAAAACAGAAAACAGCAACAACAAAAATTCCACTGTCAAGACAGCAGCGTGACCACATGCTACATCTCTTTCTTCTATAGAACATCATTAGACATAGTAAAAAAAAACCAGTATTTTGAGACAGAGTTTCATTCTGTTGCCCAGGCTGGAGTGCAATGGCGCGATCTTGGCTCACTGCAACCTCCAGCTCCCAGGTTCAAGCGATTCTCCTGCCTCAGTCTCCCGAGTAGCTGGGATTACAAAAAAAATACATACATTTTAAAGCAGAGTAACAAATTGATAACTAAGCGTGGAGTGGAAAGAAGGGACCACCGAGGACTGGAAATGGCAACGTTAGACTATGAACTAAACTTCTCCCATGGTTGATTTGGCCTATGCCCAGGAATGAACAAAGACAGCAGGCCCGTGAGACTGGAAGAAAGATGGAGTCAGCCATGCTAGACTTCTCTCACCGTTATCATCTTTGCAAAGCTGGTCTCACCATTTATTGAAGTGAATTTTTTTTTTTTTTTGAGATGAAGTCTTGCTCTGTTGCCTAGGCTGGAGTACAATGGTGCAATCTCGGCTCACTGCAACCTCCACCTCCCAGGTTCAAGCAATTCTCCTGCCTCAGCCTCCCAACTAGCTGGGATTATAGATGCCCACCACCATGCCTGGCTAATTTTTGTATTTTTAGTAGAAACGGGGTTTCACCATCTTGGGACTCACAATACACATCAGCCCATCGCCTCTCCTGCTTGGCAGGGATGGTCATGATCCTCATTTCCCAGTTAAAGAAACCAAAACTCCATTATGGGGTTTCACCATATTAGCCAGGCTTGTCTCCAACGCCTGACCGCAAGTGATCCAAGCGCCTCGGCCTCCCAAAGTGCTGGGATTACAAGTGTGAGCCACTGCACTCAGCCAATTAGGAGGAAATATCCAACATTTAGCCAGGTGCAGTGGCTCACTCCTTAATCCCAGCACTTTCAGAAGCTGAGGTGGGAGGATCACTTGAGCCCAGGAGTTTGAGTCCAGGCCTGGCAACATAGTGAGACCGTCTCAACACAACATTTAAAAATTAGCCAGGCATGGTGGTGTGCGTCTGTAGTCACAGCTACTTGGGAGGCTGAGATGGGAGAGTGTTTCAGCCCAGAAGGTCAAGTAAGCTGTGACTGTGCCACTGTACTCCAGTCTGCATAACAGAGCAAGACCCTGTCTCAAAAAAAATCCAAAATATATAAATAATTGATACAACTCAAAACAACCCAATTTTTAAAATGTTTAAAAAAAAAACTTGAAGAGACCTTTCTTTAAAGAAGACATGAAAATAGGAAGTGGGTATCTGAAAGGTGTTCCGCATTGCAGATCATTAGGGAAATGCAAATCAAACCCACTGAGATACCCCCTCACACCCCTTATGACCATTATCAAAAAGTCAAAAGATAAATGTTGGCAAGAGTGCGGAGAAATCGGAACTTTTGCATACTATGGATGAGAATGTAGATTGATACAGCCATTCTGGAAAAGAGTATGAAGATTTCTACAGAAATTAAAAATAGAACTACCATATGACTCAGCAATCCCTCTTCTGGGCATACAGCTAAAGGAAATGAAATCATTACTTTGTAAAGATACCTGTATTCTCATGTTCATTGCAGCCTTAATCACAATAGCCAAGATATGGAAACAATCTAAGTGTCCATCAATGGATAAATGGATAAAGAGTCTGTGGCACACATACACAATGGAATATTATTCAGCCAGGAAAACAAACAAGGTCTTGCCGTTTGCTGCAAGATGGATGAGGCTGGAGGATGTCATGCTTAGTGAAATAAAGCATACACAGAAAATCAAATATTGTATAAACTCATTTATATGTGGGATGTAAAAATGTAAATAAATAAACCTACAGGGATAGAGAGTAAAACATTGTCTACCAGGGGAGGTAGGGGACGGGAGGAATTGGGGACATAGAGGCCAAAGGATACAAAGTAGCAGGTATGAAGGATGAACAAGCCTAGAGATGTTCTGTGAGACAGCTGATTTTTGTATTTTTAGTAGAGATGGGATTTCACCATATTGGGTCAGGATGCTCTCAAACTCCTGACCTCAGGTGATCCACCTGCCTTGGCCTCTGAAAGTATTGGGATTACAGGCGTTAGCCACTGTGCCTGGCCTGTATTGTATTTTAATGGGTGATGATTGGTTTTCATATTAAGATAGTGAAATCTAGCACAAAAATCTCAAAAATGTGTTTGGTGATTGAAGGAATATTCTGAAAATTACCTAGTATAGATGTTAGGATAAAGAGCAGACCCTTTTAAATATAGGTGAGAGGAGAAGTTGGAGGGTATGATGATACTCAGAAGTTTTTCACAGGCTGCGTGCAGTGGCTCACGCCTATAATTCTAGCACTTTGGGAGGCCGAGGCAGGTGGATCACGAGATCAGGAGATCGAGAGGCTGAGGAAGGAGAATTGCTTGAACCCAGGAGACGGTGGGTGCTGTGAGCCAAGATCGTGACATTGCAGTCCAGTCTGGGCAATACAGCAAGACTCCGTCTCAAAAAAAAAAAAAAAAAGAAAAAAGAAAAAATTATTACGTAAATAAATAGGCTGGGCATGGTGGCTCCGGCCTGTAATCCCAACACTTTGGGAGGACAAGGTGGGCAGATGACCTGAGATCAGCAGTTCAAGACCAAGCTGACCAACATGAAGAAACCCCACCTCTACTGAAACTACAAAATTAGCCAGGCGTGATGGCACACACCTGTAATCCCAGCGGCTCGAGAGGCTGAGGCAGGAGAATCACTTGAACCTGGGAGGTGGAGGTTGCAGTGAGCCAAGATCGCGTCATTGCACTCCAGCCTGGGCAACAAGAGTGAAACTATCTCAAAAAAACAAAAAAACAAAAAAAGTAAATAAATACAATACAGTACAGCTACTACGATTTACCTAAGAAGCTGTTGTATGAGCTGAACCAGAGGCAAACACTGTTTGCCAGAAGGCTCACAGATCCCCGTATTAATAAGGTCTTTATCCAATGGAGTCCTGCTTCTATGAAATGTTGAGGCATTCGCTTCCTGTTCATCAATTTCTTTTTCCTTCTGTGCTTCTTTTTTGGCCTCAGTATCCTGTAATTCATAAACAGAAATTGTTTACAAGTGATCTCATCAGCAGGTGTGAAGGCACACAGGCTGGCTGAGCCCTGACCCCAATGCCAAGCTATCCCAGCCTCCGTGGCTAACGCACACACCTACCCACAGGCCCCCACCTGCCCTGTTGGAAACCCTAACTCAGTTATGCAGTTCCAAACAGTGTCTTCTTTTTACAGATCCAAGGTCCAGGCTGCCTCTGCTGATGCTTTCCAACCTCCTTCTGTGAAGTCCCTAAAATCTTTAACCCTGCTACTGGCTCTCACAAAACCCAATGTGATCTGCCCCACACACGCAGCATCCAGCTGCTTTGTAAGGACAAGAAAAAGCTGGAATTCTCACACACACTGGTTCAAATGTAAATGGCAAAGCCACTTGGGGAAACTATGAACACACACTGACCCCAGGACCTAACAAATTCCACTCCAAGTGTTTACCCAAAGGGAGAACATATGTCCACTAAAGTACTTGTACATAGCACAATCGTGGCAGCTCTACACGGCCAAAAACCAGAAAGCCTGGGCATGGTGGCTCACGCTTGTAATCCCAACACTTTGGGAGGCCAAGGTGGGGGGATCACTTGAGCCCAGGAGTTCGAGACCAGCCTCTGCAATACAGCGAAACCTTGTGTCTACAAAAAAATCAAAAAACTAGCTGGGCATGGAAACATGTCTGTGGTCCCTGCAACACAGGAGGCTGAGATGGGAGGATCATTCGAGCCTAGGAGGACAAGGCTGCAGTGAGCCAACATCAGGTCACTGCATCCAGCCTGGGTGACAGAGCAAGTCCTTGTCTCAAAAAAAAAAAAAAAGAAAACAAAAACCAAAAGCAATTAAATGCCCTTCAATAGGGGAATGAATTAACAGTACTACACCTATAAAATAGAACACTTCCCAATAAGAAAAACGAAGTCACAATACACATAACAGTGTGGAGTGAATCTGAAAATCATTCTCCAAGGCAAAACAGGAAAGAGTGCATACTATACAGTTATATTGCTGCAACACTCAGAGCAGGCAAAATGAATCTAATCTCAGGGCAGGGGAGTATCCTGGCTGCAAGTGCCAAGGGCACAGGGATCTTTCCGGGTGACGGGAATGGTCTACATGAGGAACAGGTTACCTGTTAACTTCACTGAAACAGACAACCTGCAGTATTTCATCACAATTAAATCATAACTCAAAAAAATTTTAAATTAGCACATAAGGTCAGTCGCGGTGGCTCACGCCTGTAATCCCAGCACTTTGGGAAGTTGAGGCAGGCCAATCACAAGGTCAAGAGATCGAGATCATCGTGGATAACATGGTGAAATCCCGTCTCTACTAAAAATACAAAAACTTAAGCAGGCGTGGTGATGGGCGCCTGTAGTCCCAGCTACTTGGGAGGCTGAGGCAGGAGAATGGCGTGAACCCAGGAGGCGGACCTTGCGGAGAGCCGAGATGGTGCCACTGCGCTCCAGGCTGGGTGACAGAGTGAGACTCCGTCTCAAAAATAAATAAATAAATAAATAAATAAATAAGCACATAAAATAATTTTAATTTAAAAAATACTTGGATATGATAAAAGTTGAGTGTTTTACTGTGTTCTGTTATTCTTCACATGTGTGAGTGTGTATTTCCGATCTCAGTGCACCACCAGGTCATGTGTGCCTCCAAGGCCATACCTGGATCTCCGCAGTAATGGCTGCGTGTAAGGCTGACTCCAACCCTCCAGCAGCCATCAAGCTGCCCACCAGAAGATCAATCATGAATTGACGACCTGGACTTATGTTCACTTCATTGCCTGAAACTGAAATAGAAAGTGTGTGGCAATTGGAGTGAAACGCCATCCCCTCCCAGCACCCTGACCCATGCCCTCTCCTGTTCCTTCCCCGAGCCCACCTGCGCAGGGCAGGAGAGCAGAGAGTGCCCGGGCCTGCTCCTCCGTGGTGGGCAGCAGCACGGACAGCCGCTCTGCAGCACGGCCTGGGCAGCCGACTGCACGATGCTCAGCACGTCCGCGCTCCTGGCCAGGGTCACCACTGTCTGGTTAGGAACACAAACAGAAAACCAAAATTAAAAGCAAGTAGATCCCGTAACGTCAGACTATAGAATACAGAAAGACTTACCACAGGGAATCTAGAGTGGCCAAATGTTAAGAAATGTAATACTACTAACCAGAGACAATTCAGAGTATCAATCATTCCATTTCAACTCTCATTCTTAATAAATAAAATGCCCACACAGGAATGGCGGCAGCTGCTAACCAGCTGACAGCCCCCAGGCAAACAAGTCCAGTAACCACCAGGGCCTCTTCCCCAATGCCACTGAGCCCCACACCCACTGGATGACAGGGTGGGCGGCCTCATGAGGCCCACTGTACTCCTCATCTCTTCCTCCAGGGAAGCTGCCATGTGTGTCCTTGAGGGCCTATCCAGGGTGGCGAGAGCTCTACGTACCATTCTCAGTGACAGCCAGGGTTTGAGCGTCCCCACTCCCACACGCCACATCGGTGACCTTCAGTCCTTATTTAAGCCCAGCTACCAGCATCGGAGTGGCCTCATCTTCACTGGAGCCTTCAAACAGATAGGACAGAGGTTACTAAGTCCTGTAAGAGGCCACCTCCTGCTGCACGCTCCCACTCATGCAGAGCAGACATACCGTGGCCCAGCCGGCCGCAGTTCCCGTGGCCCCAGGTGTACAGCTCCCCCTCGGCAGTGATGGCCGCGCTGTAAGTGCTCCCGCAAGCGATGTGCACCACGTGCTTCCCGGCCTGCTTTCCAGAGAAGGCGGAGATCACCTTAGGCTCCTCCAGAGACCCTGGGGAGGATGGGAACAAACAGGAATGCCCTTCTTCTTGGTGTTTTTTCTTATTAGCAAAGGAAATTCAATATCCAAATTTAGACCATCACAGCATCAGGCCAGTTTCACCTTCCAGGTACTTTATAAAATAAGGAAGAGAGAATTCCAACACCTAACACCTCCATGACTTTTTGTTCAGTTGGAACCCGATGCCAAGCATGGTATCCAGTAGAAATATAAAAACAGTGTTTGTTAAAGACTCGTATGACAGGCCGGCCACGGTGGCTCCCACCTGTAATCCCAGCACTTTGGGAGGCCAAGGAGGGCAGATCACCTGAGGTCAGGACTTCGAGACCAGCCTGGCTAACATGGTGAAACCCTGTCTCTACTAAAAATAAAAAATTAGCTGGGCATGGTGGTGGGCGCCTGTAATCCCAGCTACTTGGGAGGCTCAGGCAGGAGAATCACTTGAACCCAGGAGGCGGAGGTTGCAGTGAGCTGAGATCGCCCCATTGCACTCCACCTTGGGCAACAAGAACAAAACTCCATCTCAAAAAAAAAAAAGAGACTTGTAAAGTCCATTGCAGCTTTATTCACAATGGCCCAAAACCATGGTCCATCTGCAACAGAAGGAATGAATTACCCATACACACAACAACATGGCGTGTTCTCAAGACATCTGCTAAGTGAAAGACGCCAGAAACAAAACACCATACACTGTATGGCTTTGTTTATATTAAATTATAGAAAAGGCAAAATAATAACAACAGAGAGCAGATCACAGGTTGTCAGGAACTAGAGGTAGGAAGTGGGGATCAAAAGGGTACAAAGACGGCCCTGGAAGTGACGGGAGCACCCCATGTCTTGATGGTGGTGACCCAACTGCGTGCACTTGTCAAAACCCACCCAACTCTACATCTGAAACTCATGCATCTGGTTGTATGGAAGCCTCATAAAGCTGACCGACATTTGTATGTATTTGTTAAATGAATATGGATGGAATGAACCCAGCACTCTGCAATCTACACTTTACAAATGAAAAGTATGAGGCAGTGGGGATTAGGGTAGAGAAGTCTTACTAGTTGAAGAAATTGCAAAGTTAGCTACTATGAACCTGACTTTCAAATAACTGATTTGTAACTACTTAATTTACTAATATTTACTAACACTTCATGTTAACTTTCACTAAATGCAAGTTACATACATGTGGTGTAAGGTCTAACATTAAGACCCAATATTACATGTTGCCTTGACATCTGCTATAAACCGGGAGGTTTTAATGGCCTCAGGGCAAGTTTCCCTGCCCCTGATGCCAAACAATTCTCATCACAGTGACCAGGCACAGGTACAGTTCCAGCTTATGCCTGAGGAGTAGGCCCCACTGCCCTGCCAGCCCAAGGAATTCTTAAAGCAATTATTAAAGTCTTTCTGCAGGAACCACAGCCACTCTCGTTACTACACAGCCTGCCTCTCGCAGCCCCTGGTTCTCTGTTCTATCCTGAGCAAAAGACTAAGAAACTTCCGTCCATCTCGTCTGCCCAGCGTCAGTACTGTGGGATGGAAATCCCTCCCACACTGACAAGGTGAAGAGGTGATTAAAACAATACATATAATGGAATTTTACTCATTTAATCCTAAGGCCACTGAAAATTATTCCTAACCTTACTATGGCTATCATATGAGATTTTCTCCACATTTACTTTACATAATGCTTCATGATGCTATTTAAAATCTAGTTTCCCCTTTCCCTTTAATCTATGTGTTATGGGAAATTTCAAACACAAAAAGCAGAGAGAAGGCCTTTTCTGACCAGCTGGGTCCATCATGTGCATATGGCTTTCGAGAGTCCCCTTGGCCAGGCACCCCTCTCCTGCCCTCTTCATTCCCAACACAGGAACCTCACACCCTCAGACAGGCCCTCCCCTCCTCCTCCTGCAACCCAAAGCCTGCTCTCCACTCAAAGCCAGGGTACACCTTAAAAAGACTTCTGCAATTAACTCCAGCCCACAGGCATTTTCTCTTCTTTCCACTATTTACTTAGCCTTTTAAATTTAATTCTCAATTACTATTCTATCTTCAAGGTAAACTCTTTACGTTCCTTAAAAACAATTACTTAGGTTTTTTTGTAGTAGTTTCCCCACAAAAGGCACTCATTTACGGTAGCAAATTGGATTTACAAGCCTTTCTAGAATGAGGCACATCACCAAATAAGGTGATCTGGTTGTTCTGTTTGTTCATGCATGGAACTGTACCAGGGTGTATGTGTGGAGGGCTGGGGGATGACAAGCAGCATACAATTTGCAAGCCTTCAAATTATAAAGCAGCCTTCTGCCACCAAGAAAATAAGTGATCTCATTCTGACTTACAGTTTGAAAATAGGACATCAGAGGGAATGTCCTGAAAGGAATGAGTTGCTTCACTATTCTCAGACCTGGTCCCACTCTGCTCCCTCTCTCTGTAACTGAAGGTCAATCACAGCCGGGAGAGCCTGCAACAGAGATATTTTTTATTCTTAAGAATTAGCCACGAGGCAGGGCCAGTATTAAAGACAGATAAACAGTAAAACTTTCTAAATTTCACTTCAACTAGGTTCCCAAACCACAGATGACAAGCTCCATGTGGTTCACCTGCCCAATTTACTTAGAGGGACTCAGGGGAGTAATCCCAACTGTGACCATTGCTCAACAAACACTGAGCAGCTATTATCTGCCAGGCACTGAAGTTGTAAAGACGATCAAAGGGCCTATCCTCAAGGACTCCACAACTAAGAGAATTAAAAATTCCAAAAATAACCTACTGATATTTTAAACACTTTTAAAGACCCTTATGATTTTCTGCTTATTCTCTTTGTGTGTGGGAGGGGAAGGGTTTGTTTTTTTTGTTTGTTTTTTTTTTTGAGACAGTGTCTCGCTCTGTTTCCCAGGCTGGAGTGCAGTGACGTGATCATCGCTCACTGCTGTCTCAAATGCCTGGGCTGCAGTGATCTCCGACCTCAGCCACTCAAATCGACAGGACCACAGGCGCATACCACCACACCTAGCTAATTTTTTTGTTCTGCTTGTTCTCTCTAAATTTTAACAAACTCTTTTTTGTTTTTTGAGTCACAGTCTCGCACTGTCACCCGGGCTGGAGTGCGATGGCACCATCTCAGCTCACTGCAACCCCTGCTTCCCAGGTTCAAGTGATTCTCCTGCCTCAGCCTCCCGCATAGCTGGGATTACAGACGTGTACTGCCATGCCCAGCTAATTTTTTGTATTTTTAGTAGAGACGGGGTTTCACTATGTTGGCCAGGCTGGTCTGGAACTCCTCACTTCATGATCCACCCATCTCGGCCTCCCAAAGTGCTGGGATTACAGGAGTGGCGCCCGGCCAACAAATTCAATTTTCACAATTGATTTTACTAATATTTGTAATGTGAACTTTCATTAAACATAAAGCATGTTAAAAGTGGAAAAAATACATCTCAAATAAAAGAAAATTATGAAATCGTTCCACCTTCTTAAATAATGTGGAAAACACATAACTAAAGAACAGGCAAAAATGGACTAGTATTCTAATAAAGAAAACCTAAACTAGGACCTGCTTTGCAAAATGATTATCAGTAGGCAACAAAATCACCAAAGTTAGCAAACTTTAAAAATCACACCAACTTGGCCGAGCATGGTGGCTCACACCTGTAACCCCAGCACCTTGGGAGGCCGAGGTGGGAGGATCACCTGAGGTCAGGACTTTGAGAGCAGCCTGGTCAACATGGTGAAACCCCGTCTCTACAAAACACACCTGGACAACATGGTGAAACTCCGTCTCTACAAAAACACAAAAATGATTTTTTTGTATTTGCCGTGAGAGCAGGTGCCTGTAATCCCAGCTACTGGTGAGGCTGAGGCAGGAGAATCGCTTGAACCTGGGAGGTGGAGGTTGCAGTGAGCCAAGATTGCACCACTGCACTCCAGCTTGGGCGACAGGGTGACACTCCGTCTCAAAAAAAAAAAAAAAAAAAAAAGAAAAGAAAAAATTGAAAAAATTACACCAACTGAAGTACACAGACACCATTAAACTTTTCACAGCATTTTTGACATTTCATTTTAACAAAGGCTTAGTTAAAGACATGTGGTAAGGGCCCACAATGAGGAACCAGGTCCAGAGATGTTAAGTAACTCGTCACACAGCTGAGGTAGCAGAAGCAGAAGCATAATCCAGGCCTCCTCATCTCTGCCAATCTCAGTCTTCTGCTGAAGAATTTAGAATCACTGTCTGTAGCAAGAAGACCAAATTGTGTAACCTAGTAACAAAGACCCTTCGCCATTTTTTCCAAACCTACCAATTATTATTATTATTTTTTTTAGACGGAGTCTCCCTCTTTCGCAGGGGCTGGAGTGCAGTGGCCCCATCTCCGCTCACTGCAAGCTCCACCTCCTGGGTTCATGCCATTCTCCTGCCTCAGCCTCCCGAGTGGCTGGGACTAGAGGTGCCCACCACCACGCCCGGCCAATTTTTCATATTTTTACTGGAGACGTGGTTTCACCATGTTAGCCAGGTTGGTCTCCATCTCCTGACCTTGTGATCCACCCACCTCGGCCTCCCAAAGTACTGGGATTACAGGCGTGAGCCACCGCGCCCGGCCTACATTTTATTTCCCATACCATATTTCACACATCCTGTGTTCTACCCCGGTCAGCACTCTGCTGCTATTCTAACTTGCTCCTACCTTTCCTCCTCCGTATTTGGTTGACACTAACTACCCGTCTGTTACGGTTACTTTGGTACTTAACTAGTATTGCCTTCACTGTGGCTCCCAGTGAACATGCGGCTTGCTTATATCATTTACTCAACCAACCAACACTTACTGAGCACGTACAATATTCTAGGAGCAGGGGTACAACAGCCCACATGGGGTTATCTCCTGCTAGAGGTAGGGCGAAATAATAAACGAAATAAAGACATTATTCTGGAAAAGTGGCAAATGTTATGGTAAAAAATAAAACATGTGCAGGGCACTGGGGAGTTGAGTTGGGGGATTCTATTTTAATGACCGTAGTTGGGAGGCCTTGCTGAGCAGGTAACACTTGAGCAGAAGCTTCCAAGAGCTTTTTGAAAAGAACAAAGGAGAGAGAAGCAAGTGCAGGGGCTCTGAGGTGTGAGCGGGTGTGCAGTTTCCTCAACAAAGGCCACTGTGGCTGACCTTGAGTGAGGGCAGGTTTGATGCATTCGCGTGAAAAAGCGAGTGTCGGCCGGGCGCGGTGGCTCACGTCTGTAATCCCAGCACTTTGGGAGGTCGAGGCGGGTGGATCATGAGGTCAGGAGTTCGAGACTAGCCTGACCAACATGGTGAAACCCCGTCTCTACTAAAAATAGAAAAGTTAGCCAGGCGTGGTGGCGGGCGCCTGTAATCCCAGCTTCTCGGGAAGCTGAGGCAGGAAAATCACTTGAACCTGGGCGGCGGAGGGTGCAGTGAGCAGAGATCGTGCCACTGCACTCCAGCCTGGGTGACAGAGCAAGCCTCTGTCTCAAAGAAAAAAACATCAACAAAACAAAAACAAACAAAAAACAACTTTAGACCTCTTAGTTTTTTTATGAAATCTTTACTGCTTGGTTTCCATTGCTATCTAAGTTAGCTTAGGCCTGGCTCAGTGGCTCACGCCTGTAATCCCTGCACTTTGGAGGCCAAGGTGGTTGGATCGTATGAGTCCAGGATTTGGAGACCAGCAGGTGTAACATGGTGAAACCCCGACTTTAAAAAAAACACAAAAATTAGCCACTGCACTCCAGCCTGGGTGACAGAGTGAGACTCTGTCGCAGATTAAAAGAAAAAAAAAAAAACTTTGTGACACTGGGTTAAGCAAAACTTCTTAGCTATGACAGCAAATCACAGTCCATAAAAAGAACAAATTGATAAACTGGATTTCATAAAAATTAAGAACTATTAGTCTTACAAACACATCATTAAGAAAAAGAAAAAGTTGGCCAGGCACAGTGGCTCATGCCTGTAATCCCAGCACTTTGGGAGGCAAAGGCAAGTGGACCACCTGAGGTCGGGAGTTTGAGACCAGCCTGACCAACAGGAGAAACCCTGTCTCTCCTAAAAATACAAAAATTAGCCGGGCGTGGTGGCGTATGCCTGTAATCCCAGCTACTTGGGAGGCTGAGGCAGGAGAATCACATGAACCCAGGAGGCGGAGGCTGCAGTGAGCCAAGATTGCGCCATTGCACTCCAGCCTGGGCAACAGTGCGAAACTCCATCTCAAAAAAAAAAAAAAGGAAAAAGAAAATGTGGCCAGAAGTTGTGTGTTGTACCTATAATCCCAACACTTTCAGGGGCTGAACAAGGAAGACTGCTTCATCCCAGGAGTTCAAAACCAGCCTGGTAATAATGTAATAAAACCCTGTCTCTACAAAGAAATTTAAAAATTAGCCAGGCATGTGGCAGGCACCTGTAGTCCCAGCTACTAAGGAGGCTGAGCCAGAAGGATCGCTTGAGCCTGCGAGGTTGAGGCAGCAGTGAGTCAGAGTTGTACCACTGTACTCCAGCCTAGGCGACAGAGAGAGACCCTGTCTCAAGGAAAAAAAAGAAAAATGGGAGGGGGAGGGCAGGGGCAGGGAGGGTACAAAGTGTCCAAAAACTTGAATGTTCTTAGCAGCTTTATTTATAATAACCAAAATGGGAAACAACCCAAATGTCTATCAACAGATGAATGGACCAACAACCAATTAAATCCATACAACAAACTACTACTCAGCAATAAAAAGAAATGAACTATCGATACATACAACAACCTTACTGAATCTCAAAATAATAATGCTGAGTGATGATTTCACAGGTGCATGCATATATACATACCAAAATTTATCAAATCATGCACCTGAAATATGTGCAATTTTTTGCACTTCAATTCTACCTTAATAGAGCTGTTTTACACACTCAAAATGATTTTTCTCTTGACCATGTAATATCCTCCCTTTAGGTACTGTCTTCCTTTCTGTTGAAGTCAAGTTTCTTCAAGAAGTTATGTATATGGCTATTCACTCACCCTTCAATCTAGTGTAATGAGACATCCTCTGGCAAAAACTGAAGCATTTTCTCACTGCCACATACAAAAGCCTCTCTTCACTCCGGAATTTCCTTAGTGTCTTTGCTGCATCTGCCCCTACAGATAACACCTGACTCCTGTGGCTTCAGAGATATTCACTAGCTCCTCCTCTCCTTCCAGTAACTCATTATAAGAGCCTATATGCCCAGGTAGTGTCACTGACCATTATCTTACCCTAATGACACTTTTTCTTTGGGAAGTATGATCTATATGTGCGGCTTCAATGACTTACAGGCATAAGATCCATACCTCAGCCCTGATTTCTTCAGTTTACATGCTGTAATGTCTACATATCATGCTAAAAAAAAAAAAGAGAGAGAGAGAACACTTTCCAGCCTGGGCAACATAGTAAGACCCCCTTCTCAATAAAAGTAAAAAAATATTACCCAGGCATGGTGGCAAGTGGCTGTAGTCCCAGCTACTTGGGAAGCTGAGTTAGGAGGACTGCTTGAGCCCAGAAGCTCAAGACTACAATGAGCTCTGATCATGCCACTGCACTCCAACCTGGACAACAAGACCTCATCTCTTTAAAAAAAAAAAAAAAAAAAAGAACATTTTACTTAGCACAGCTTTATGAAGGGCTTTACCAGCAGGTCTCAGCTGACTATTCCTATTTTCTAACCCAATCTATTATCTTTTTACTTTTTTGGTACATATTTTTATTGATGTATGATGTACACACCATGAAGCACACACATCCTAAGAGTATAGTTGATGAAGTAAACATGCTCATGTAATCACTATGCAGATTAAGAAATATAAAACATTACCAGTAACCAAGAAGCCCTCTTAGTTACTGCCTATGCCTCTTAACTAAAATATCCTAAACTCTAAACACATTGGCCTGTATTCTATATTCCCCAAATGTTTTACACACTTTCTTTACTGGACCTTCTGCCCTTCCCCTCCCGACACCATTTTCTCTTTCTCTCTTAAAGCTAAACACAGATCTCTTCCTCTATGGCATTAGCTCATCTTTGCTTACATTACACTCTAAATGTATCACCAACACAATGCTTTTTGCACTGTATTATGCCACCCACTTATTATTCACTTGGTAACTTTTCTGAAAGCAGTGACCCCACAGCACCATTTCTATATGTGTAACAACTAGCCCAGTGTTGCCACAGGAAAGTGTCTCCAATAAAATTCAGAGGGGAGGGGAGAGGGATAGCATTAGGAGATATACCTAATGTTAAATGAAGAGTTAATGGGTGCAGCACACCAACATGGCACATGTATACACATGTAACAAACCTACACATTGTGCACATGTACCCTAAAACTTAAAGTATAATTAAAAAAAAGAAAAAAAAAGGAAAACTTAAAATTCAAACTTTCTTTGGAGGAAGACCATTTGATATCTACTTTACCTGTGTGTGACATTCATTGCAGATAAATTTTCCTCTTGGCATCTCAGTCAATCCAAGGCACTCCAGGTGGAAAGCCCTGCAGCACTGAGCCTCACATAACAGCAGCTCACCTGATTTTTCACAATTCTGTTAAGAGAAAGAAAACATCTATCTGTTTTTCCATGTTTGAGAATGAAGAGTAAAACCAGTGTCAGTGGGTTAAAATAAACAAAGGTTAAAAGTGGCAGAAAATGAGGTGAGAAAGAGGCAAGGGCCTGTAGTTGTAGATTTTATTCTAGTTACAAAGGTGTACCACTGGAGAGCTTTGCCAAAGGAAAGCTAAAATCAGGTATTCATTTTTAAAAAGATTGTTCTGACTGCTACATGGAAAATGAGTTCAAGAGTAGAAAGGTCAGAAAAGAGCATAGAGATAAACCAGAAAGCTACTGAATGGTTCAAGCAACAGACACTGGCTAGCTAGACTTGGGCCATAAAGTTCCAAAAGAGCTCCCACCAAGGTCTGAACAGCCCTTTTGGGACACATCTAGAACCATCCCAGAGAGAGATCACTTTTCTGAAATAATCTCAGCTAAGATAGGGCCTCACTTAAGACAGGGGCTTAGGAAATAACAACAGGCATCTGTCATTATAAAACACTGTAAGATTTATGTATTTATTTATTTTTTTTTTTTGAGAGAGTCTTGCTCTATCGCCCAGGCTGGACTGCAATGGTGCAATCTCGGCTCACTGCAACCTCTGCTGACCAGGTTCAAGTGATTCTCCTGCCTCAGCCTCCCGAGTAGCTGGGATTACAGGCACGCGCCACCACGCCTGGCTAATTTTTGTATTTCTAGTAGAGAGGGGTTTCACCATGTTGGCCAGGCTGGTCTCGAACTCCTGACCTCATGATCTACCCACCTCAGCCTCCAAAAGTGCTGGAATTACAGGTGTGAGCCACTGCACCCAGCCTTGTACTACTATGAAAGGCAAACAAGGGGAAAGGTGACTAAATAACTTTTAGCTTCAAGAACTCATAGAAACAGAATAGGTCTTGATCACTTAAGAATTAAAGCTTAAATAAAAAACTAACTAGGACAGCTTTAGGGAGAAAGGTTAGAGAGGTAGGCTAGAATTGATAGGGGACCCCAGGGACTTTATCAACCTATAGTCTGAGCTATCCTCAAATGTCTGACTCCCCATTATCTACTATTCACATGTAAAAATTGAAAAATAGCATTATACATTGTACTTCGCATATTCAGAGTGCCAATAACATAAGTTTTTATATATAGTGAAAAAAAAACTGACCTTCAGCACTTAAATAGGAAAATGTTCATTACAATGTGAATTAGAAACAACATTTTTGCATTAACTAAATGTTATAGACTCATTCTTCAACTGGGATAACCATGTAATTTATCTTTCAAACTGGGACACTTGAGTGAAAGGAAGTGCTATTAATAAATTATGACAGAACAAGGGACCTACACAAAGACCGATCCAGACAAGCCAGGACCACAGGGTCACCTTACCTTTAATCTTTTTATTAAATGATCTTTGCAAAATGTATTTACACTCTGACCTGTCTCACTAAGTAAATAATGGGCATAACTGTTTTTGATGATTAACACTGTTGTTTGGGATCTGGTCCAAGTATGTAATAGTGAAGATAACAGGCAAAGAAATTCAATTGAAATTATATTGGCCACGATAACATTTTCTGGTCTGAGTTTACTTTTTTAGAGATCTCAACTTATTTATCTATTACTATTTATAATTTATGAGATAGGGTCTCACTCGGTCACCCAGGTGGGAGTGCAGTGGCATGACCATGGCTCACTAAAGCCTCTACCTCCCCAGCTTCAGGTGATCCAATGACCTCAGTCTCCCAGTAGGGGAACTACAGGCATGCACTGTCATGCCTGGCTAATTTTTTTTTTTTTTTTTTTTCCTTGTCAGGGTTTATTTCATCGGCTAACATTCATTCTCGACCTAGACAAAAACAATTAGATGATTATGACTTGCTTTTCCATCATCAACTCCTTTTTTTTTGTATGAATAACCAAAAAATTTCTTCAACACTTTTTTTTAAGAAGAAGCTATAAATAAATAAAGCTTTAAATGATCCTGGGTTCAAGTTAAACAGTTCCAGTTCCCGAAAAGTTCACAGCCTTGTTTTGTGGGCAGTTCTGCTGTTCCTGGCTTCCCCCTCCAGGAGGGGACGCTTGCAGGTCTGGGGGTCCTGGTGACTAAGCTGTTAGCTCCACTGCCTGCCTGCTTCCATCCTTGCAGCCCTGGGAGGGCCCCAAGTGGACACAGTCCTTACAATTTAGGAGATGCTGCTGGCGAAGGAACCACTGACCCAAAGCAGGTGGCCTGAATGGGAAGTGCCAGGCTGGACACTTGGGGGCTGAGGGCACTGCCAGCTGCCGCCGCCTCTGGACACCTCAGCCCGGCACTGGCCCAAGAGGAGACTGCTTTCCAAATGCAGTGAAGAGACCGAGAGAAGACCCGTGCTTCCGTGTGAGTTGGGATGCGGGGCATAAGTTAACACATATTCCAATATGTACAAAACAACCTGCGCTCGGGCCCGTGCACCCAGGAAGCCCATGGTGAAGGTGAGGCCACCTCGAGCCAGGCCTCTGGCTGGGTGTCCACCTGCTGCCGGGAGGCCAAGGTGCCCCACGTGGCTTGTGCAAGACCTCACGATCCCCTTAACACGTTCCTCCACCTCCAAGGAGTGTATCCGCTCCAATGCTGAGTGTCCGAGCAGATTCCCATCGACCCTGACCTCCCTTTGAAAGAACCACACCACAAGATCCCCTTGGCACTTGCTTCCTTAGTGTGATGCATCCACCCAGGGAGGTGGCCCTGCGCGACGCTGGCACACTGTCCACCCTGCCCTGTTGACCATCCTGTCCTTCGACCCCAAAGTAAAATGGGGCCAGTGTAGGAGGCCTGAGGGTGGGGCCCTTATACCAGACCTCCAGGGGTAGCAACCTCATCTGACCCCAGCTTCGCCTTCCTGTGCTGCAGAAGGCGCTTGCTCCCAAGCCCGTGGTGACCCATGTCTCCACCCCATGGTGGGGCAACTGTGGTGGCTGAGTGGAAGCTGGGAAAGGAGAGAGGACCCCCGCCAACCCCAGCCAATGCCTGGCTAATTTTTATATTTTTGGCAGAGACAGGGTTTTACCATGTTGCCCAGGCTGGTCTCAAATTCCTGGGCTCGAATGATCCACCCACCTCAGCCTCCCAAAGTGCTGAGATTAGTGCTGTGCTCGGCCTATGGTTTCAACTTAAAAAAGAACTAATATCCTCAAGTTTTTTGTTTATTTAAAAGTCTGTAATCTTGACCTCTTGGGCTACAGGTATGAGCCAATGCAGCTGGCTAATTTTAAAAAAAAGACAAACTTTTTAAAAATAGAGACAGGGGTCTCACTGTGTTGCCCAGCCTGGTTTAGAACTCCTGGCCTCAAGCAATCCTGCTGCCTCAGCTTCCAAAAGCACTGTGATTGTAGGTATGAGCCACTGCGCATTGCCTATCTTCAAGTTTTTATATACCAAATTTTAAGAATTACATAGGTACATCAAGACCATTAAAAAAAAATTCAAATGGTCATTGACTCTACTCACAAAGACTTAAAGGCTCTTTAACAATAAAGTGGAATCCCCTATCTCACAGAGAGGCAATCCAGCACAATGGTTAAGACTCTAAACCAACCAAGTCCAACGGAGCTTAAAGGTTAAAAAAAAAGGAGAGGGAGACTCCATATCCAGACGGCCAGGCTTCTCTCATGAATATAAGCAAGCTATTTATCCTGTCTGTAATTTAGTTTCCTCATCTGCAAAATGGGGATAATCACAGAACTCTACTTATGAGATTATTACAATGACTAAATAATGTAATATTTATAAAGTGCTTGGAACAATACTTCATACATAGTAAATACTGGATAAATATTTATTAAATAAATAAAATATAGATGATAGGCTTTCTAAAGTCACCACGTTAAAGGAAAAATATCTCAAAACTAAAATTACCCTTGAAAAGTTCCTTACAAACCCAAAGATTCTGACACCATGAGAAGTACTGGAGAATTATATTTGAATAAGCCACCAGAGATTCACATATTCCATCTCAGACTTGCTTCACAGCATATATTCCTTCATGGGCCTTAAGGGCAGGTGGTTCACCAACACTAAACTATTTCTCCAAGTATCTTTCTTTGTGGGAAGAAAAAAGGGTCAAATCCTTAAAGAAAGTGACTCTACTGGAATCATCCAAAAGCACTGTTATTCTACCAAGAAACCATCATAAAGAGATGGAGTGGGTTTCCCTTTAAAGATGAACATGCAATGAAAACACAAGTGGGCAAATATTTCTCTACCTGTCAAACATTCTCCTTGAGTGCAGCTCCTCCACCACATTCACCCTGCATTGTGTTAGAGGCAGCCATCCGAGGATCGTGTTCTATACCTTCCTCAACAGTCTCCTTGGGGCTTGTGGCCGTCCTGTGAGGCATTAGTTCTCCCTTGCAAAGAAAAAACAATGTCCCACATCTGTATTATTGATGTCTCTTCCATTTGACCCCCTCCCTCTGGGCTATTTGACTAGCCATTAAGCACTTACAGATGTTCAGCCAATCACTCGGGCGGACTGCATGCAACGTTAGTTCTAACCCTGCTGTGATTGGGCAGGTAGTGGGCGCCTCATGCCCTGCCACTAACTGCTCTGAGGCTGTTTGTTCCACTGGAACTTTCTGAGCTGTTCCATTTTAAGGTTTCATTAAGGGAGAGAAAACATTCTTAAGTTTATTTGATTACTTATTTGTCCTTCCAAGGTCAGTGTTTCCTAAATAATGCCCCTCTTGGGCATTCTATTCAAATCGTCCTGGAAAGAAACATTCTGCATCATAATGTGTGATGCTGACCTGACTTCTAACTCTCTTTTAACCTGAGTTGGAAACCCAAAGGTCATATCCATGATTGCACTGATGCATTACAAGGAAATGGTTTTAAATCTTTTGTTTCCTGAAGGTCAATATTCATAAAAATTGTCCTAAGATTAAGTGGCTGATGGTCTCAAAAAATAAGCAAGTAAATCTTCCCGCTGATCACAGCAGTCTCAACTTTTTTTTTATTTAAATAGAGACAAAGTCTCATTGCATTTCCCAGGTTGGTCTTGAAACCCTGTTCTCAAATGATCCTCCCACCTCAGCCTCCCAAAGAGCTGAGTAGCATGAGCCACAATGCCCAGCCAGCAGTCTCAACTTTTTTCTTTTGAAACAGAGTCTCACTCTGTCACCCAGGCTGGAGTGCAGTGGCATGATTTCAGCTCACTGCAACCTCTGCCTCATGGGTTCAAGCGATTCTTGTGCCTCTGCCTGATTAGCTGGAATTATAGGTGCACACCACCAGTCAGCTAATTTTTGTATTGCTAGTAGAGATGAGGTTTCACCACGTTGGCAAGGCTGGTCTTAAACTCTCAACCTCAAGTTATTTACCCGCCTCGGCCTCCCAAAGTGCTGGGATTACAGGCGTGAGCCACAGTGCCTGGCCAGTCTCAACTTTTATAGGGCAGTATCTAAGTTCCTTCAGGTCACATGTTGAGTTGATATTGTGCTCTCTGGTTTTACAAGTTTACTTAACGATGAAACACATATACTTGATTGGACACCTACAGCACAGGATGTGATGATCTTTTAAAAAGACCATATTGACAGTTGCAATACGTGCCTTGCCTTATTATTAGGATAAGGCTCTACTTTTCCTCCAGGATGCCTTGTGGCCATGAGCCACTTTGGTAGAATAGTGTTCTTAAGAAAACTCAAGGGAAACAGGGATGTGGCCTCTGGTGTGAAAAGTAGCTTCTCTTTAGAAGGTGAAGAGACCAGGAACTGAGTAATACCTCTGAGCACGGAATCTCTTTTGATGAGTCATCATTTTTCACTTTTTTGCATTGCATCTTGGCTGCAGCATGCCTCTGTCGTTTTTGCGTCCTTGGTTTGTCAAATATCTTGATAGTGCCTATGACAGGAAAATAGGTGCTATCTGCTGGCTAATAACACACATGTCCAAAATCTCTTATCCTATTATTAGAATAAAAACCAACCTTAAAACTCATTTAATTCTCCAGCTTTATGGATTAGGAAAATGGGGGAAATAAGAATTGAGACTAACTCATCATGACATAACTAGTTGGGAAATGGCTACATATATGTAACTTCTCCCTCATACAGATTAAATAGTAAGTGTATAGGTTATTACAGAAATTTTAATTTATGTGATTGAAATGACAAATCTTGTAGTTCCTCAAAGGAATTAAATCCTATAGATGAAGGGGAAATGCATTTTACTAGTCATGAAAAGATAGCACTCCCTAGGCTTCAAGATTGGAGACAATAATATCAATCACTATATGATTTAAGGATTAAGGGCCGGGCACCGTGGCTCAAGCCTGTAATCCCAGCACTTTGGGAGGCTGAGGCCGGCAGATCACATGAGGCCAGGAATTCAAGACCAGCCTGACCAACATAGTGAAACCCCATCTCTACTAAAAATACAAAATTAGCCATGCATGGTGGTGCATGCCTGTAATCCCAGCTACTCAGGAGGCTGAGGCAGGAGAATCACTTGAAACCAGGAGGGAGAGGTTGCAGTAAGCCAAGATCACGCCACCACACTCAGCCTGGGTAACAAGAGCGAAACTCCATCTCAAGAAGAAAAAAAAGAAAAAAAGGATTAAGATGGAGAGTTGAGGCTGGGCACAGTGGTTCACGCCTGTAATCCCATCACTTTGGGAGGCTGAGGCAGGCAGATCATGAGGTCAGGAGATTGAGACCATCTGGCCAACATGGTGAAACCCTGTCTCTACTAAAAATACAAAACAAATTAGCCGGGCGTGGTGGAGTACACCGGTAGTCCCAGCTACTCAGGGGGCTGAGGCAGGAGAATCGCTTGAACCCAGAAGGCGGAGGCTGCAGTGAGCCGAGATCGTGCCACTGTACTGCAGCCTGGTCGACAGAGCCAGACTCTGTCTCAAACCAAAAAAAAAAAAAAAAAAAAGAAATTCTTCTAGTCCCTCCTGCACTTTCCATTAAACACATTTCAACTGTGTTATAGAAACACAAAGAGGAATATAAGAGGTATTTCATAAAACATTCCAGGATATTTCTGCTAGTTAACAATATGAAAGCTGGAGTTTTGAAGACTGCCTCAGTGAGCTCTTTTTTTGACTGCCTGATTTGAGCTGGAGAAGCTCTGCCATCAAAACTGCTCACAGCCTAACACTATAAGACAACTTAATATGAGCACAACAGAAAGGTTTGAAATTCTCATAAGCTGGAACATTTACACAAAATTTATAATGGATAAAGTTCATGTTTTAGGTTTTATTTTAAAAATGAAATATAAAAGTATAGGAAAAGAGCTGATGATATTATTATTACTGCTATTATTTTAAGACACATGGTCTCTCACTGTTGCCCAGGCTACAGTGCCTGCTGTGAGCAACAGCTCACTGTAGCCTTAACCTCTAGGACTCAAGGGATCCTCCCACATCAGCTTAACAAGCAGCTGTGACCACAGACATACACCACCATGCCTAGCTGAAGTTTTTTAAATTGTAGATAGAGACAGGGTCTCACTAAGTGCCAAGCCTGGTCTGGGTGGAACACCTGGCCTCAAGTGATCCTCTTATCTCAGCCTCCCAAAGCGCTGGCATTGCAGTTGTGGGCCACCATGATCGGCCTGATATTATTTTGAAAGCAGCCTGTTTTTAAATCTTACAAGCAAATTGACCAACCTATGGGATTACAATTGCCACGTGGCTAAATAAGCTAACATATTGCTAGATTTACTTGTTAGAAAATTTAATAATCGTAGGTCACATGAAATATAATCTTGCCTCCATGATACTCTTTGCTGGCAGATCATGTCTGCTGCAGTGTGCTCAAATTTGGAATAACATTTCAAAAATGACACTAATCAATAAATGGCTTTGGCAGACAAATGAAGAGTGGAAGACAGAAGTGGCAAGGAGGAAACCTGGGGTGGATAAGAAGACAGGAGTATGACCATGAAATTGGTCAGGTGTGGATTTAGTTCCCTGACCTTGCTACCTTGTTCATCTTCACTTTTCTTCTATAAAACAGGAATACTATAGATAATAACCCAACTCTCTGTAATGCTTTAGAGAGATTACAGGTAGCATTCCTACTAAAAGTCCTGGTAGAGTAGATGTTCAATTTATGAATATTTTATCTGTTTCAGGAAGCAGATTTTGGGCAAACCAGTTTGAAAACTTGTACCTCACTGGTCTGGCTTACACATGAAACATTTTTTGTGGTTAAAGGACAAAGTGCTTCAAACTTACTACTGTATTACATTCTTTAAATCTCAAAAATACTCACCTCCACCAAAATCTGTTGAAAAAGATGTGGCACAAGATTCAGTTATTCCATTCTCCAGGTGACCAGCTTCTTAAGCACTACAAATAAGTGAAAACAACACCATTTACAGATGAATGAAAAAAATAAACCCGTTACCTTATATGCCAAAGTCTAAATTGTCAGCTGCTATGGATATACACTTTTGACTTGTTTTAGCAATTAAAAAAATCAATATGACCACAGTAAACGGTTAAACAGAAACTTCAGGGGGAAAAGGAATCAGATTTAAAAATGCTCCAACAGACTGGGCACGGTGGCTCACATCTGTAATCCTAGCACTTTGGGAGGCTGAGGCGGGTGGATCACCTGAGGTTGGGAGTTGAAGACCAGCCTGACCAACATGGAGAAACCCCGTCACTACTAAAAATGCAAAATTAACCGGGCATGATGGCACATGCCTGTAATCCCAGCTACTTGGGAGACTGAGGCAGGAGAATTGCTTGAACCCAGAGGGAGGAGGTTGCAGTGAGCCGAGATCGCACCATTGCACTCCAGCCTGGGCAAGGAGAGAGACTCCATCTCAAAAAAACAGAAACAAAAACAAAAATTAAAAAAAAGCAACAACAAAAAAAACTCCAACAGACCTGTGAACACCACAATAAAGACTGGCCAGAGATTTCCAACATATAGACTATATAGACTAGATACACAATGCTTTCTGTGAATACACTATGCTTTCTGTGACTGAAGTGGAGAAAGAGAAGGGGTATGTACCCAGAGACCCACAGGTTCAATGTTATTGCACTGCACCCTGTACTTAAAATCCATCTTCCTGGCCAGGCACGGTGGCTCATGCCTGTAATCTCAGCACTTTGGGAGGCCAAGGGGGACAGATCATCTGAGGTCAGGAGTTTGAATCCAGCTTGGCCAACCATGGCCAACATGGTGAAACCCCGTTTCTACTAAAAATACAAAAATTAGCTAGGTGCGGTGGCACATGCCTGTAATCCCAGCTACTCGGGAGGCTGAGGCAGAATTGTTTGAGCCCAGGAGGTGGAGGTTGCATTGAGCCAAGATCGCATCACTGAGCTCCAGCCTGGAGACAGAGCAAGTCTCAAAAAAAAAAAAAGAAAAGAAAAGAAAAATAATCCATCTTCCTACAATTGTGTTCACAGCTATTAGATTTGACACAGACCTGTTTACTTGGTGAACTGTACATTAAACAGTTCTGAAATACTGAATGGCATTCCAACTTAAAATGACTTCAGATTAATCCAAATTAAAGCAACATTAAAACTCAAAACAAATACTCAACATCAGGAGTCCAATCAAGGGCCATTTTATTCACCCACTACTAATACTTGTACTTGTATGAATTAGTTCCATCCCAAGCAAATGTCTTTTCCTACAAGAATGATAATATTCCTCATCATAACTGTAAAACAACATGTAGTGGTCACAAAAAGTCAATACAATAAAGGCCCTTCTGTCCGGGCATGGTGGCTCACGACTGTAATCCCTGCATGTTGGGAGGGTGAGGCGGGTGGATCACCTGAGGTCGGGAGTTCGAGACCAGCCTGACTACCATGGAGAAACCCCGTCTCTACTAAAAATACAAAAAATTAGCTGGGCATGGTGGCACATCCCTGTAATCCCAGCTACTCGGGAG
Organism: Pongo pygmaeus; assembly: GCF_028885625.2. Lineage (NCBI taxonomy): Eukaryota > Metazoa > Chordata > Mammalia > Primates > Hominidae > Pongo > Pongo pygmaeus. Next base: position 24,727,469 of record NC_072389.2, on the reverse strand, counting down.
GCTGGGGTAGGAGAATTGCTTGAACCTGGGAGGCGGAGGTTGTGGTGAGCCAAGATCACGCCATTGCATCCTGCCTGGGCAACAAGAGCAAAACTCCATTTCAAATAAATCAATAAATAAAAAATAAAGGCCATTCTTGCTGTAGAGTTCCTAATGTTTGGGACTACAACAAGATAAAATACAGCTGTGAATTTCTCAATGCTCATTTTATCATATTAATAAATCATAAGACTGCAATTCTCCTCATGTTCAGTATATATCAGAAGTCTAACCAAGTGAAGTAAAATGAATGGGCAAATGTTAGGTATCCAATTCAACAAAACGAGACTCCTAGACAAATCCACAAAATACATTTCCCCAATTTTCTTTAAATACCAATCATTTCATTTAGATAACAAATTGGTTCATTCTTTAACAGTTACCCAAAAGCTGTGGAATAAAATAATTACAATGCTCCCCAAACTACAGTCAGAGAATAATGCAGGAAATATTCTCATTTCTATTCTGATCAATTTTATAAATTAAAATAAAAATTAACAGCACACACACACCCACCCACCCACACACACACACAAGAATCATACCATATGAATAAAAATCAAACTGTTCTGTTTAGAATGAAAAAGACCAAAGAACTTCTTAGAGGATGTGACTAAGATTCCAGTGACTTACTGTGTAGATAAAGTCTAGTGTAGATATACATTCAGCCAGAGTACCCTTAAAGCACTACCAGAACAGATCATCTCTCATTCTGTTACTGATTATTCCACCTGCAGACAGGGTGGTGGTGTGCCTGGTAAACTAAAATGGAACTGAATCATGGCTTTAGCCTTATGACAAAATATACCTCAGGGTAACCAGGACTTCAACAATGAAGTAGACCAGGTCAGATGGCAAGACAGACTCCCAAACAGACAAGAAGGCACTTTTCTCCAGAGTTTGGTGCTAGCCATAACCAATAATTATGATTTTCTCTTGCTCTGATCCCAAATTTAATGGCAATTCCCTCTCCCCAAAAGTAAAAATTCAACAGTGACAAAGAGTTATTAAGCATGATTAATACTTAAAAGAGATTAGGCATCTGAGAGATGGTGAGGATAAATAGCAGGGAATTTTTTTTTTTTTTTGAGAGAGAGTCTGGCTCTGTCACCTAGGCTGGAGTGCAGTGGCATGACCTCGGCTCACTACAACCTCTGCCTCCCAGGTTCCAGCAATTCTGCTGTCTCAGCCTCCCGAGTAGCTGGGATTACAGGCAGACACCACGACACCCAGCTATTTTTTTTTTTTATTATTAGTAGAGATGGGGTTTCACCATGTTGGCCAGGCTGGTCTCCAACTCCTGACCTCAAGTGATCTGCCCGCCTCGGCCTCCCAAACTGCTGGGATTACAGGTGTGAGCCACCGTACCCAGCCAATATCAGGGATTTTTTGGTAAATGGTGGTAAAACAACTGGACATCAATATGGGGGAGAACAAAACTCCGTCTCAAAAATTCAAGATGGAACAAAGATCTGTATGTGAAACCAGAACCAAAAAGCTCCTAAAAGAAAACACAGGAAGAACACGTTTGTGTCCATGGGGTACACAGAGATTTCACTGATTGATTGACTGACTGAGACAGGGTCTTGCTCTGTCACCCAGGGTGGAGTGCAATAGTGCAATCATAGCTCACTGCAGCCTTGACCTCCAGGGCTCAAGACATCCTACCACTTCAGCCTTCTGAGTAGCTGGGACCAGACACGCAACACCACAGCCGTTTTCTGGTGTTTTTGGCATTGTGTTTTGTTTTGTAGAGACAAGGTCTCCTTTATTGCCCAGGCTGGTCTCAAACTCCTGAGCTTAAGCAATCCTACCGCCTCAGGTTCCCTAAGTCCCCGGATTATAGGCTTAAGCCATCACACTAGATTTCTTGAATAAAACACAAAAAGTATGAATCACACAAAAAAATTGATACCCTGTCTCTACCAAAAAAATACAAAAAATTATCTGGGGAGCCTGGGAGGCAGAGATTACAGTGAGCCCAAATTATGCCACTGCACTCCAGCCTGGGTGACAGAATCAGACCCTGTCTCAAAAAAAAAAAAGAAAAATACAAAAGGGCTACAACGACATGGCAATAGGATAGAGCAGACTAGTGATGTTTGAGATAGTAGTTTAGTAGAAAACAGTTAAGAGGATTTGAACGAAGAAAAGAAATTATAACAAACACAAACTTAATCTTAAAAGCATTTTAAAATTTTTTTCATTGGAAAGGACACCTGAAACCAGTTTATACACATACATGGTTACACAACTGCAAAACAGCCTTTCCTGTAGGAAATCTCAGATCATGTATGCCTGCTGACACACACACTAATTTCTATATGTATGTACATCAATGTTATAACTACTACTCAAAATGTCATTTTAAAAATTCCTCATTTCCTGAGTTTATTTCTTTTAGAACTTACAAAAATAACATACCTTTTTAGAAAGGCCAAGGTCCCCCTTCTTGGGCATAAATCTAGGGTCTAAATCATTGGATTCAAGAAGTTTCTTAGTTGGTTTTCTTTGATGTTTACTTTCATAAAGTCCTGAAATGCATGTATCTTTATATTAAATGATTTAGAAACTGGGCACAAGTTAATTTTTTAAAAATCTGTATACCACACAAAGTGAATCTCAATGTTTTTGATGTTTTCTCCATCATCTTATGGGAAGAGGCAGGATGGTAATTTGATTATAAAATATTAGTAAACAAAACAAGTAAACAGTTCTCAATGCAAACACAAACTAATGTGAGGGATGTGTGTGTGTTGACTTTAAATCACAAAATAACTAAGGGAGAAATCAAAAGGACAGAACTATCTTTATGACAACTGATTGTTGGTGAGGACAAAATAAGGAGGAGTGAAATAGAGCTTGGATAATGGTCATAAATGGACCACGATTACAGTTTCTGCTCTGCCCCTAAGAAAATAAAATTCAATAGGTAAAAGATAATTCATAGGATCACTCAAGAATTATATAAAAGAGCTGACTTAATAAATCGAGTTTGGCACATAATAGGTACTGAAACAACAACTATCTTTACTATTCTCTCAAAAATCTTTTTAATTATACCCAACTAGTTTAAGCACAATTGGAATCATTTCTTTAAGGAATAACATCAAAAGCTCCTGTTGATGATGTAAAAAAGTTACATCCAAAATTTAAACGGGTACAGAAAAGAGGATTCTTCCCATTCCTTGACTGCCTATAATATTCAATAGTTACAAGGTGAATTAGAGACAATATGTTTAGATCCAACTCTCCCCAGGTGATATATAAAGAATGATCAAGTGAGAAGTAACTGGTAATTAACTTCTAATGAACTGGTAATTACTATGTTGTCAGGTATATAACATCATACATTAATACATTATGATCTCTATTTTATAGATGAGGAAACAAGTTCAGAGACTAAACAACTTCCCAAGTAACACAAGGACTGGTGGAGCCAGCACTTGAAGCACAGTGCTTATTCCACTAATGTGCGGTGCCCCTCTTGAAGCCCTGTTATTCTGGTTGTTAATTTACACAGTGGCTGATCAACAATCATGAAGAGCAACACTGGAGCAAGGAGCATAGTTATCAAAAATACGTCTCCTTGATAGCGTGCTACAATTCATAGTAACTATATCTAATTAGCCATCATTGTAACTATTTCCCAGGACAAAAGGGGGTAGTTTATTGTATATAGATACAATGTTGGCTTTACATCAAAACATACTAAAATCTCCTGCTTCCTCTAATCATATCTGCTCAAATACTGAGACCCCAACCACACCTTACCTGGTGTTTTAACTAGCAATTCCTCAGACTCAAGGGCAGGCCGTGGAGAGACTCCCGGAGCCACAGGTACAGACAAGGTCAGCTGTGGCAACTCAGCATGTCCACCTCCAAGTTCTGACTGAGCCAAGGGGCCCTCCAAAAATGGAACCTCCTTTTTTTTTGAGACAGAGTCTTGCTGTGTCACCCAGGCTGGAGTGCAGTCATGGGATCCCCGCTCACTGCACGCTCAGTCTTCCGGGTTCATGCCTCCCTAGTAGCAGGGACTACAGGCTCCTGCCACCATGCCCGGCTAATTTTTTGTATTTATAGTAGAGACAGGATTTCACCATGTTAGCCAGGATGGTCTCCATCTCCTGACCTCGTGATCCACCCGCCTCGGCCTTCCAAAGTGCTGGGATTACAGGCGTGAGCCACTGCGCCTGGTCTACAGAGCCTCCCTTTCAAGAACTGGAAGCTCTTCCTTGGTTGAAATCAAAGAATTCTCGTCCACCTGCTTGTTCTGAGCACTAGATCGACCTCGGGCTAGAAGGCTTTCCTCTTCACAGCGGGAATTTACCTAAGAACAAAAAATAAAATTAGAGTCCACAGGCCAAAATTGTTGTAATTTAAGTGTCAAAAAGAATAACGCACTTTAAAAGGAATGAAATTCTGACAAAGGCTACAAAAAGTGGATGAACCTTGAAGACATTATGTATGCTAAGGGAAATTACTTAGACACAAAGAACAAATATCATATGATTTCAAATATATGCGGTATCTAGAATAAGAAAATTCTTAAGACAGAACATAGAATGGCAATTGCCAGGGGTTGAGCAGAAAAGGGAGTTATTGGTTAATGGGTATTGACTTTTAGTTTGGAAAGATGAAAAAAATTATCGAGATGGATGGTGGAGATGGTTGCACAACAATGTAACTGTGCTTCATGCCACTGAACTGTACACTTACAAATGGATAAAACAGGCCCAGCGCTGTGGCTCATGCCTATAATCCGAGCACTTTGGGAGGCCGAGGCGGGCAGATCACGAGGTCAGGAGATCGAGACCATCCTGGCTAACACGGTGAAACCCCGTCTCTACTAAAAATGCAAAAAATTAGCCAGGCGTGCTGGCGGGCACCTGTAGTCCCAGCTACATGGGAGGCTGAGGCAGAAGGAGGTGTGAATCCGGGAGATGGAGCTTGCAGTGAGCCGAGATCATACCACTGCACTCCAGCCTGGGCGAGAGTGAGACTCTCTCTCAAAAAAAAAAAAAAAAAAAAAAAAAAAAAGATAAAATAATAAAATGTTTTATATATATGTATATTTAACCAAAATTAAATAAAGAAAAAAATGAAGGTGACTGAGATACACTGAAGCTATAATATTGATAAGTCCACAACAATAATTCAAAGGCAGGGGAAAAAGACTGCTCTAATGTCTCCAATTAAAACAACTACTAATGAACTCCTTAATGTTACAATTGGTAATTAATGGGAAAGAAAGAAGCACTTATTCTGCCTTTCAAGTATTTCAGGACAATAATAGAGTCCAGTTAATGAAAGAGACTATCACTTAATAAAAATAGAGAAAATAATAAAATCTGAAAGTCTTCATTTTGTAACCTCTAATAAAATTATTAATATAGGTAAAGATCTTCAACTGGGGTTTTCAAAAAACCATCAGGGAAGCTGGGCATGGTAGCTCACACCTGTAATCCCAACACTCTGGGAGGCTCAGGCAGAAAGATCACTGGAGCCCAGGAATTCCAGACTAGCAAGGGCAACATAGTGGGATATCGCCTCTACAAAATACTTGTTGTTAAAAATTAGCCAGGTGTGGTAGTGTGCACCTGTGGTCCCAACTACTCAGGAGGCTGAGATGGAAGGATTGCTTAAACCCAGGAGGTCAAGACTGCAGTGAACTGTGTTCATGCATCTCTGCACTCCAGCTTGGGCAAGACCCTGTCTCAATTTTAAAAAAGAAAAAACAAACTGTCGGGGAATGGCTGATGGGAATAAAATATTCCTTTTTTTTAAAACTCTCAATATGCAATGTATTACACATTATCATCTCTGATACAGTCTAGCTAAAAATGTTCAACTTCAATCTATCAAACTGTTAGGTTCTATCTTCCACTTCACAGAGAACAGGAGATAGAGAAAATCTAAGTGACACCTATGAGAAAGCAATTACACAAATATAGAGAAGTAGATAACTTTACATGTCACTCTCTTATAGACATGATCCTGATCATGAAAAAAGGGGTTGTTCTGAATTCAAAGTGATTTGAGAACCATAACAACCAGTTACAATGAGTAGTCCTAGACTGAGTCCTGGTATGAATAATCCAAAGGTAAAGGTTAGGGGATAATTGGTGAAATCTGAAAGACAGCTGATGTCAGATAAACAGATCTTATATAAGATGTAAGTCTGTTAAATTGATTATAAAGGAAAATGTTCCATTTTTTAACTACATATTAACCTATGTAGGCGTAGAAGGTCAAAATGTCTCTAAATACTTCATTTTAAAACAACTGAATTAAAAAATAAGACAAATAAGATGTATTTATTTTTGAAATTAGGATCAGACTATATATATTTCACTTTATATCCTATATTTTTACTTAAGATAAAATCATAACAATATTCCTCAGTCATTAAATACTCTTTGAAGACAAAGAGGAAAAAATATGTACATAAAGAAATATAATATGTAGACTCATTTATATATTTCCTGAATAACCACCAAATCCTAAGTACTGTGCTAGAAGCTGAGAATAAAAAACAAGATCCCAGTTAAGGAAATTACTGTTTCATGAAGCTAAAGTATGACACTGAAGATAAAATTTCAGTTTCCTAAGGACCAGTGAAAGTTTGCCGAAATTTTGCAACACACCTTGTGCACCTGCTCCTGTACCTTCTTTTGTTTTTTCTTAGGAGTAAATATCTGATCATATTCTTCTGTATATTCCAAAAGCCACTTGCTTGCCTTTCTAAGGCATTTCTTCTCTGACTGCACAGCTAAAAGATGATAAACAAGTTCAATATTAATCCAAAAGTTTCAGGAAAACCCACTCTTTTTATGAGACCATCTGGTACTCCCAAAAATAACCAGATGGGAAACCACATAGTAAAATAGACTATGGCTTAAGATGCAAGAGGCACAAAATGGCTTATGTTTTCTCATATGCAAAAGGAACTGGGGGAGACAAAAGGACTTGTGTTACCTTATATACACATACAACAGTGTATATGGGGCCCATCCAATATTAAGGAAAAGGTTAAATTTAAAGCCAGGTCTTATAGTCACTGACACCTGTACATATAAAGTTAATATACACCTAACAAAAATATAGCATCTAGATCAGGTAAATGGGTAAAATACATCTTGAATTACAGATTAAGTATGGCTTATCTGAAATGCTTGGGATCAGAAGTGATTCAGAATTTTTCATATTTTGGAATATTTGCATCTACATAATAAGTTATCTTGGGGATGGGACCCAAGTTGAAACACCAGACTCATTTATGTATTATATACATCTTTTATACACATAGCCTGAAGGTAATTTTACAAAATATTTATTTTCTACATTACACAAAGTTTGTGTACAGTGAACCGTAAGAAAGCAAAAGTGTCATTATCTCAGCCACCCACGTGGAATATCTGTGGTTGTTTGGCATTACCATCATTCCTGCCTCTGAATTTATATGCTACTGATAGGCAAACATTTCCTTACACTTATTCACACATAAGTACTTAACAGTAAAAATATGACATACCCTTAACACAGTGAGAAAGTAGTGTGTTCAGGGTAGCTACGCAGCACAGCAGCATCACGAGAATACTTGTACCGGCTGATAAAAAACAGTAATAACAACGTCGGGCTTTGCGTCTCCATCTATGATGCTGTGTTTTGATTAAAAGGTTACTGTATCCTGTTTTATTTTATAAGGTAAGCAGAGGCCGGGCGCGGTGGCTCACGCCTGTAATCCCAGCACTTTGGGAGGCCGAGGTGGGCAGATCACAAGGTCAGGAGATCGAGACCGTCCTGCCTAACACGGTGAAACCCCATCTCTACTAAAAACACAAAAAATTAGCCGGCCATGGTGGCGGGTGCCTGGAGTCCCAGCTACTCCGGAGGCTGAGGCAGGAGAATGGTGTGAACCCGGGAGGCCGAGCTTGCAGTGAGCTGAGATCATGCCACTGCACTCCAGCCTGGGCGACAGAGCGAGACTGCGTCTCAAAAAAAAAAAGACTTTCTAATCATATTGGAAATGTGTAACAAGGGCCAAGTACTGTGTATTAAACTTAATAAATCAAAACAACAGGCCCTCTAAGGCCAACACAGTGAAACCCCGTCTTTACTAAAAATACAAAAATTAGTCGGGCATGCATGGTGGCTCACACTTGTAATCCCAGCTACTCAGAAGGCTGAGGTGGAGAGAATCACTTGAATTCGGGAGGCGGAGCTTGCAGTGAGCCAAGATTGCACCACTGCAACCAGCCTGGGCGACAGAGCAAGACTGCGTCTCAAAAAAAAAGACTTTCTAATCATATTGGAAATGTGTAACAAGGAGCAAGTACTGTGTATTAAACTTAATAAATCAAAACAACAGGCCCTCTAAGACACAAATGTGCCTCCCTGGGTTATCTGCCTAACCCATCATAGGAACTCAATTCAGCATTAAACTGGTTTTAGATCAAGACACTAGAACTCATATTTAGCAGTTATTAAATTACAATCATTAAGAAAAAAACTTTATTAGGTAAAGTCCTTTACTCCAAAATGTTTCTCAAAATACATAGACACTAATATAAAAACAATTATTAAAACAACTTTGCCTGAATCTCAGGATTTCAGAAATATGAAAGTACTCATGTCTCACCTCTCCCATCCACTTAAAATGACAAAAACAGACCATTATAGTTAAATCAAAGGACATGTTTAAAGAGAAGCAAACCCAAAGAGTAACTACACCAATTCTTGACCCAATTCTCTGTGCTCTGTCTTATGTAACATTACACTATGAATAACAATCCCATCATCCACAACAGTTTTTTTTTTTTTTTTTTTGAAACAGGTTTGCTCTCATTGCCCAGGCTGGAGTGCAATGGCGTGATCTTGACTCACTGCAACCTCTGCCTCCTGGGTTCCAGCGATTCTCCTGCCTCAGCCTCCCGAGTAGCTGGGATTACAGGCATACACCAGTATGCCTGGCTAATTTTGTATTTTTAATAGAGATGAGGTTTTACCATGTTGGTCAGGCTGGTCTCCAACTCCTGACCTCAGGGGATCCACCCACCTCGGCCTCCCAAACTGCCGGGATTACAGGCGTGAGGCACTGCGCCTGGCCACACAACACAGTTCTAAACACTGGACTCTCATATCTACCAACACTCAACACCTGTTTAAAAAGAAAAGGAAAAATTAGAAAGGGGCAATAACACTTCAGTGTAAGTATCCATGATCAACTACTGCTTAACAGCCTACACGACTTTTGATGAACAGTCAAGGCAGATTACTTAATACTTAAAATGGTTAACCTTAGGGAGTAGGAAAATACACAGACACACACAAAATATTTCAAACACTTCTTTTTGCTGCTAAGGAGTTCCAAAAGTAGTTTTTCCAAGCTATTTCCAAATAAAAGTAGATTAGGTGTAAAGAATTGTCTATCGAAATATTACTGTTATTTATTTAATAACGTCCTGACAAGCTTGCAATTATCTCATTAAATCAAAAAATTAGGACCTAAGGCCAACACTGTTTCCTCATATTCTTGATGTGAAAATCTGAGCACTCCTCTTAATAAGGAGTTACAAATACAAAACAAACAGCTCAACTGAACTAACTCCTCTCTCCAGAAACACAAACACAAGGCCTCATAATGAGTGAGTTCCTAGCGGCCATAATTACTGCAACTTACTTCTCCAATTTTCCCCTCCACAGTTAACTCAACAGCTCAAAAACTGTCAGTAACAAACAACAGTCACCATGATATGGTTAGGAGTGTGGCAGATTTCTTAACCAGTAATAATAGGAAAAAAATTTTGCCTATTAATAGATCTCAAGTTTCGTGCACTTGCAAGAAACTAATTAAAAGGCAGCCGTGCACGATCTACAAAAACAGCCATAAAGACTGTTAACATTTTAAGTTAAAGGAAACAAACCTGCTCCTCAATATAGCAAGATACAACTGACTTCCCCTTACATACCCTAAAAAAAGCCTTACATGAGAAATTTAAACATGGGAGCAGAAACACACCAACAAAAACACATGTCAAACCCCACCTGTATATCTGTTTTCAACCATTTGGAGTCAAGGCGAGCCTGGGCAGCCAAACAGAAAGATTCAGAGGGCATCTTTTCTCCAGCTTCCTCCCAGGTCTCAGGCCTGCAAGTAAACGTACATGTTGAAGACCTAACGCTTTTTAATAGTTTACAAAGACACTCCCGAAAGGTTTAATGCAGAAAAGGAAAGAGAGAGAGAGAGAACAGAAAGGGGGGCGAGAAGAGCTGGGGAGGGGAGTGAAAGGGAGAGAGGGAAAGAGGGAAGAGATGGAGGGAGAGGGAGGTGGGGAAGGGAAAGCCTCCTTCCAAGGTAGGCAGGGTGTGCCGAGTTTCTGCACCACGCTGACCAGACCTTGAGAATGGACGGTCACAGGAAGCCAAGTCACAATGTCATCTCCCTGCCCTCAAATCCAAAAGGTACACACAAGCCCATCGTTTTAACGACAAATGACAGCAGCATGAATCTGCCGCTTTACCCCACAGCAGGGCGCGTGCGTGAAACAAATCACTCAAAAGGATCGCCTGCAGAAAAACCCACAGCCGCCACCACTTAAGAGATGGAGAGAGGCCCGAGGCTGCGCCGCGGGCGGTCAGCGCGTCCACGCCCGCCTCCCGGGCTCCGCCGCCCACCAGCCTCGCGCCCGCACCGCCCCCGCCACCGGCCGCCCAGGTGCCCCAGGCCAGGACCTGACGCGCAGGGCCCAGTGGCCTCACCCCGCCGACGTGCGGACGCAGCCTCCCAGGAGCCGCTGGCTCAGCCGGCGCCTGCGATCCCGGCGCCTCTCGCGGCCGAGGGGCGGGCCGACGCGGGACTGCCGCCCCCCTTCGTAAGGCCAATCGCAACGAGGCTGCTCCGCGGGCGCAGCCAATGGGGAAGAGGAGCCCTTCGCTGCTCCTCCCGACTCTCCCGCTTCCAGCAATCCCGCTTATCTTCCTATTTGGAGCGCCCTGGCCGCGCCAAGGCCAACAGCGGGCGCCGGAAGGCGGGATTTCCGCACGCCAGCACTCCCACGGGAGACTGCTTGGCCCAGAGCGCTCTTAATCAGGCGGCGGCAGGTGGTCGCGCTCACACAAACTGGAGCTATCCAGGGCGCGGGTCGAGTGGGGAGACCAGCTCCCCTGGGTATGAGAACAGATCTTTGTGCGGTTGGCTCGCTTGGGCCTGCAGAGCTTCCTCCTGTGTGTTCAACTGAACACAGCAAAAGTCTTGGGCAGATTACACGGAGCAGCTGTGGAAGCACTGTGCAGGGAATCCAAGAAGGAAACAGACCTCCAGCGACCACAAAACAAAATTGAAGAAATATAAAACAATATAGGCTGGGCATGCTGGCTCATGTCTGTAATTTTCAGCCTTTGGGAGGCCGAAGAGGGAGGATCCCTCGAAGCCGGGAGTTGGAGGATCCCATGTTGCCAGACTGGGCAACATAGCAAGACCCCATCTCTAAAAAATAAAAATAAAAATTTAACAATTGGCCAGGGGTGGTGGCACACACCTGTGATCCCAGCTGCTCGGGAGGCTGAGAGAGGAGAATCGCCGGAGCCTGGGAGGTCAGTGCTACAGTGAGCTGAGATCGTGCCACCGCACTCCAGCCTGGGAGTGAGATCCTGCCTCTAAGAAAGAAAAATACCGGCCGGGTGTGGTTTCTTATGCCTGTAATCCCAGCACTTTGGGAGGCCGCGGCAGGTGGATTATTTGAGGTCAGGAGTTCAAAACCAGCCTGGCCAACATGATAAGACCCGCTTCTCTACTAAAAATACAAAGATTAGCTGGGTGTGGTGGCGCATGCCTGTAATCCCAGCTACTCGGGAGGCTGAGGCAGGAGAATCGCTTGAACCCAGGAGACGGAGGTTGCAGTGAGCCGAGATTGCACCACTGCACTCCAGCCTGGGGGACAGAGGCTGCACCACTGCAGCCTTGACTTACTGAGTTCAGGTGGTTCTCCACCTCAGCCTTGCCAGTAGCTGGGACTGCACGCACGTGCAACCACGCCTGGCTAATTTTGTATTTTTTGTAGACAGGGTTTTGCCATGTTGCCAAAGCTGGTCTCGAATTCGTGGGCTCAAGTGATCCGCCCGCCTCAGTCTCCCAAAATGCTGGGATTACAGGTGTGAGTCACTGCACTCGGCTAATAGTAATGAACTTTGAACAGAAGGAAAGATGTTATTATTTTGTTGGTTATGTTTTATCTATATTTTCTAATTTTTCTAAACATGTAAAGATAAAATTCTAAAAACTCAATAAGACCTCAGAACAAAAAAATTAGAGTATAAATATTTATTTTAGTTAACTTGTACAAATTTGGTTTCTGGAAAAAGAATGGAATAGATTTCCTGAGAAAAAAAATACACCACTTTGGCCGGGCGTGGTGGTTTACGCCTGTAATCCCAGCACTTTGGGAGGCCGAGGCAGTGGATCACCTGAGGTCAGGAGTTCAAGACCAGCCTGACCAACATGAAGAAACCCGTGTCTCTACTTAAATTACAAAATTAGCCAGGCCTGGTGGCACGCACCTGTAATCCCAGCTACTCAGGAGGCTGAGGCTGGAGAATCGCTTGAACCAAGGAGGCAGAGGTTGCAGTGAGCTGAGATCGCACCATAGCACTCTAGCCTGGGTAACAAAAGCAAAACTCTGTCTCAAAAAAAAAAAAAAGAAAGAAAGAAAGAAAAGCAGACTGGCTGAAAGGATTAAAAAACAAAATATGATCCACCAATGTGCTATCTACAAGATAAATATTTTAAATACAGAAACGGATTGAAAGTCAAAGTATACAGAGATACAATTAAAATAGTAACCAAAAAAGAGCTGAAGGGGCTGTACTAATATCAAATGTAATACACTTTAAATTAAAGCAGGGCTGGGCATGGTAGCTCACGCCTATAATCCCAGCACTTTGGAAGGTGGAGGCAGAGAGATACTTGAGCCCAGAAGTTCGAGATCAGCCTGAGCAACATGGCATAATCCCATCTCTACAAAAAATACAAAAATTAGGCGGGCATGGTGGTACCCACCTGTGGTCCCAGCTATTTGGGAGGCTGAGGTGGGAGGATCATGTGAGCCAGAGAAGTTGAGGCCGCAGTGAGCTAAGACCGGGCCCCTGCACTCCACCCTGGGCAACAGAGCGAGACCCTGTCTGAAAATAAAAAGAAATAAAACACGGGGTTGAGAGACAAAAAAGGACATCCTTTTTTTTTTTTTTTTTTTTGAGATGGAGTTTTGCTCTTGTTGCCCAGGCTGGAGTGCAATCGTGTGATCTTAGCTCACTGCAACCTCCGCCTCCCGGGTTCAAGTGATTCTCGTGCCTCAGCCTCCTGAGTAGCTGGCATTACATGTGCCTGCCATCACGCCCAGCTAATTTTTGTATTTTGGTACAGATGGGGTTTCACCATGTTGGCCAGGCTGGTCTCGAACTCCTGACCTCAGGTGATCCACCCGCCTTGGCCTCCCAAAGTGCTGGGATTAGAGACGTGAGCCACCACGCCAGCCAAAACCTTCATTTTAAAAAAGGCTGGGTCAGGCATCATGGCTCATGCCTATAATCCCAGCACTTTGAGAGGCCAACGCAGGTGGATCACCTGACATGAGGAGTTCGAGACCAGACTGACCAACATGGCGAAACCCCGTCTCTACCAAAAATACAAAAATTAGCCGGGCATGATGGCCCGTACCTGTAATCACAGCTACTCAGGAGGCTGAGGCAGGAGAATTGCTTGAATCCGGGAGGCGGAGGTTGCATTGAACTGAGATTGTGCTACCACACTGCAGCCTGGGTGACAGAGTGAGACGCCATCTCAAAAAAATAAAGGCTGGGTGCCAGATGTGATGCATAGGCCTAGTTTGTTGACTCCTGTGCTTAAAATATAAAACTCTAAAGAACAGTGGGAGGGAGCTTCCCTCTAGAGGCACAGGAGTGGGCAAGTTGGTCCCTGAACAGTGACTTTATAATAACATGTTACACTGTGTTTTTTGTTTTTGTTTTGTTTTTTGTTTGTTTGAGACGGAGTTTCGCTCTTGTTGCCCAGGCTGGAGTACAATGGCATGATCTCAGCTCACAACAACCTCCGCCTCCCAGATCAAGCGATTCTCCTGCCTCAGCCTCCCAAGTAGCTGAGATTTCAGTCATGCAACACCACGCCCAGCTAATTTTGTACTTTTAGTAGGGACGGGGTTTCTCCATGTTGGTCAGGCTGGTCTCGAACTCCTGACCTCAGGTGATCTGCCCGCCTTGGCCTCCCGAAGTGCTGGGATTACGGGCATGAGCCACCACACCCAGACTTTTTTTTTTTTTTTTTTAGACAGCGTCTGACTCCGTTGCCCAGGCTAGAGTGCAGTAGCGCGATCTTGGTTCACTGTAACCTCTGCCTCTCAGGTTCAAGCGATTCTCCTGCCTCAGCCTCCCAAGTATCTGGGATTACAGGCATGCACCATCACATACGACTAATTTTTGTATTTTTAGTAGAGATGGGGTTTCACCATGTTGGCCAGGCTGGTCTCAAACTCCTGACCTCAAGTAATCCGCCCGCCTCGGCCTCCAAAAGTGCTGGGATTATAGGCCTGACCCACCGGGCCTGGCCCTGTGTTTTGTTTTATGTACATTTCTATATGTGTTATATGTCAAATAAACTAAATATTAAAACAAGGAATAACTGATAGCTATGCACAATCAAAGGCATTTAAATTTCACCCTCACAAATAATTTTTTTTTTTTAAGCAGGGTCTCACTCTGTTCCCCAGGCTGGAGTGCAGTGGCACCACCTTGGTTCATTGCAGCCTTGACCTCCCAGGCCCAAGCGGTCCTTCTACCTCAGCCTCCCGAGTAGCTGGGACTACAGGTGCACTCCACAACACATGCCTAATTTTTGTATTTTTGGTAAAGATGGGGTTTCACCATGTTGGCCAGGCTGATCTTGAACTTCTGGGATCAAGGAATCCACCAACCTTGCTTTCCAAAGTGCTGGCATTACAGGCGTGAGCCACTGTACCCGGCCGAGAATTGCTTCTTCTCTTTACCTAAGTAGAGACCTCTGCAGAAACACTGGGAGATCTTTGGAGAGGGGAGATTTTTCAAATAAGAAATTTAATACTTGGCCGGGCATTGTGGCTCACCCCTGTAATCCCAGCACTTTGGGAGGCCGAGGCGGATAGATCACAAAGTCAGGAGATCAAGACCATCCTGGCTAATATGGTGAAACCCCATCTCTACTAAAAAATTATAAAAAATTAGCCGGGCATCGTGGCAGGCGCCTGTAGTCCCAGCTACTTGGGAGGCTGAGGCAGGAGAATGACGTGAACCTGGGAGGCGGAGCTTGCAGTGAGCAGACATCAGGCCACTGCACTCCAGCCTGGGTGACACAGCAAGACTCCATCTCAAAAAAAAAAAAAAAAAATTAATACTTTGGGAGGCCGAGGTGGGCAGATCGTGAGGTCAGGAGATCGAGACCATCCTGGCTAACACGGTGAAACCCCGTCTCTACTAAAAACACAAAAAATTAGCCGGGCATGGTGGCAGGCGCCTGTAGTCCCAGCTATTCAGGAGGCTGAGGCAGGAGAATGGTGTGAACCCGGGAGGCAGAGCTTGCAGTGAGCCGAGATCGTGCCACTGCACTCCAGCCTAGGCGACAGAGTGAGACTCCTTCTCAAAAAAAAAAAAAAAAAAAAAAAAAGTAAGCAGAAACATCATCAGAAGCAGTTGATAAGAATTCCAGGGAGTCCTCTAGGAATAAAGAGGCATTCTGAGGGATGGCTTTTTAAAATGTTTCCTCTAAAGTCATCTGTCTCATTAACAACGAGTATTGTCTAGAAGGATCTCCTTTTATTTATTTATTTATTTTCTGAGATGGGGTGTCGCTCTGTCACCCAGGCTGGGGTGCGGTGGTGTGATCTCGGCTCACTGCAACCTTCGCCTCCCAGGATCAAATGATTCTCCTGCCTCAGCCTCCCGAGTAGCTGAGATTACAGGTGCCTGCCACCAGGCCCAGCTAATTTTGTATTTTCAGTAGTGACAGGGTTTCACTGTGTTGGCCAGGCTGTTCTTGAACTCCTGACCTCAAGTGATCTGCCCGCCTTGGCCTCCCAAAGTGCTGGGATTACAGGCGTGAGACACTGTGCCCAGCCCAAGGCTCTCATTTTATAAACTGACATGATTTCTTTTTCTGTTATGAATGAACACTGTTCTGGTCCTTCAGTAAACCCGTCACATACCATTAACCATGTCATCTATAGGTACTTTTTCTGCAGTGTTAATGTCGTCTTCATTATCACAATCACCCTGATTCAGATCAATGTCAGCTCTATCACCATGGGTGAACGAAGAAACCGGAGCCTCTTTGTCGATATTAAAAGCTTTCTTGTTATCCGCTTCTTCCAGCTTACTGACAAACTGAAGGTATATTTTTTGCATATGTAAGGATGTTACATATTTTTCTCACTTTCCTGAAGAAGCCATCAAAATCACCACCTTGTTCATTATCATCAGTGATACAGTTGAAGGTCAGAAGTTGTGCCAGGCATGCAGAGCTGTACCTTTAGTCACTGTGTTGCAGGCACTGACAACTGCATATATGGCATCCTTCACTCCTTTTGAAACCCTTTCACACCCATACATCTATTCACAGCTGCGAGCGTATTGTTCAAGAAAGTGTTTTTATGTTTCCTCTTCATCAATCTAGGGATTCCCTGGTCACATGGCAGTGAAGTCACACTTCAGGGAAAGCACACAGCATAAACATTATTTTTGATAAAATTGCAGCTGCAGGATGAGCTGAAGAGTTTTAAGGAGGAACAGTCATCATCCAGTCCAGCTTCCCTGAAATAAGCACCAACTACTGCTACAAAATGTTTGTGAAACCAATCAGAAAAGATGTTCCTAGATATCCATGTCTTTCTGTTAGCATAATAATGAACTGGTAAGAAATTCATGCCTTTAGGGCAGGTGCAGTGGCTCAGGAGCTCGAGACCAGCCTGGCCAATATGGTGAAAGCCTGTCTCAAAAAAAAAAAAAAAAAAAAAAAAAAAATCAGGAGATGCTTTATCACCACAAATCTTTTTTATTTTTTATTTTTTTTTGAGAGATTTTTTCACTCTTGTTGCCCAGGCTGGAGTACAATGACATGATCTCAGCTCACTGCAACCTCCGTCTCCTGGGTTCAACTGATTCTCCTGCCTCACCCTCCCGAGTAACTGGGATCACGGGCACGCGCCACCACGCCCAGCTAATTTTTGTATTTTTAGTAGAGACGGGGTTTCACCACGTTGGCCAAGCTGGTCTCAAACTCTGGACCTCAGGCGATCTGCCTGCCTTGGCATCCCAAAGTGCTGGGATTGCAGGCATGGGCCACCATGCCCGACCCTAGCACCACAAATGTTTAAAATGTTAATATCATGATTTTTCAGAAATTTCTGCAACCAGCCTGTTGAATATTCACAGTTCCTTTCAATTTTCAGTTCATCATGATATATCTTTATTTCATGATTAGTGCACAGTAAGTTGCATGTGTTCACTGCATTGCTGATGGAGCCACTCTCAATACACAATGGAGATCTTCATTATTAGCTTCATGTGGTGTTTTTCTATATTTCATTAACTTCTGTTAATCACCTTCAGCACAGAACATCAACAGTTACCCTCCTGTTTCTTCATATCATACATGGTGGTCATTCTAACACCATACTCTTCTGTAAGATATTTCACACTTACACCACTGTCTAGTTTCTCCAAGAGCCTGACTTACTTTCTGCACTATACATAAACATAAATTCTTCCTCTTTTCTTATTACTCTTATCCATGGGGATATCTGCAGGCTTTCTGAAAAGTTCAACAAAAGATTTATACCACAAAGCAGGAAAAAAATTGTTTTTAATTTCAAAACACAATGAATAATGCAAGGAGGCTTTTGCCCCATGTGGGTTATTTTGGAAAACTTTCTGTTGGTGCATCCAGCCTGCACGTGTGCCATTTTATCACCTTTTATGGCTATAATTGCATGGGAAAATCTGGCCATGCACGTAAAAGATACATCTAAGCTGAAGGGAGCTGGAAGGATAGTTTTTCCCTGGGGGATGTTGAATAAACTGTGCTGTGTTCCTGTGTTCTGACTGACCCATTGCATGAGGTCAACTGTGGAATTTTCCACTTGTGGCATTATGTCAATATTCAAAAAGATTTTGATTTTGGAGCATTTTGGATTTTCAGATTAGGAATGCTCAACCTGCATTTTAAACAACATCTCTGTGGATTATGTAGGATATCAGAATGACATTTCAACAGAATATTATATAATTGGCACTACCATGTGAATTTCAAAACCACTTTATAAGCACTTCATCAATTTAGTGTCATATGGTTGTGTTATTGTCTCATGCTAAAAAACTGAGAACTGTACATCTAAACAGAATTATCAAAAAATATAACAGACATGGGAGGCCAAGGTGAGCAGATGGTTTGAGCCCAGAAGTTCAAGAACAGCCTGGGCAACAAAGTGAGACCATGCCTCTACTGAACATAAATAAATAGCTGCCTGTGGTGGCACACACCTGTGGTCCCAGCTACATGGGAGACTGAAGCAGGAGGATGGCTTCAGCCCAGGAGATAGGGGCTGCAGTGAGCCAAGACAGTGCCACCGCACTCAAGCCTGAATGACACAGCGAAACCCTATCTGTAAAAACAAAATAATAATAATATATATAATTGATTATATGTCATTAGCTCTATAAGATAAAAGTATATGTCATGTAGGCAAAATGCAGGAGAATAAGATTTAATATATATGCAATTGCTTTATGGATCAAAAGAAAAGAAAAAAATTGAAAGATTAAAAATGGAATTTTGGGTATGGCCTTTAAAAAATCTTGTTACAGGTCGGGCACAGTGGCTCATGCCTGAAATCTCAGCACTTTGGGAGGCCAAGGTGGGCAGATCACCTGAGGCCAGGAGTTCGAGACCAGCCTGGCCAATATGGAAAAACCCCATCTCTACTAAAAATACAAAAATTGTGTAGTGGCGCACACCTGTAGGCCCAGCTACTCAGGAGGGTGAGGTAGGAGAATTGCTTGAACCCCTCAAGATCACACCACTGAACTTTAGCCTCCATCTCAAAAAAAAAATAGCAAAATCTTATCATGTTTTATGATCAAAATATCAAAGTATATATTTTTCTTCAAAGTAATGATGAAAACAGCTAGGCAAAGTGGCCCACGCCTGTAATCCAAGTACTTTCGGAGGCACAGGCAGGAGGATTACTTGAGTCCAGGAGTTCAACACAAGCCTGGGGAACATGGCGAGACGCTGTCCCTACAAAAACTTAAAAAATTAGCCAGGTGTGGTGGGAAGCGCCTGTAGTCCCACTCAGCTATTTGGGAGGCTGAGGCAGGAGGATCACTTGAGCCCAGGAGTACGAGGCTGCAATGAGCTAGGATTGTGCCACTGCACTCCAGCCTGGACAACAGAACAAAACCCTGTCTCAAAGTGGGGGCAGGGTGGTGACTTACACAAACCCATCAAATTAGTTAAGTTTTCTTTTTTTTTTTGGAGATGGAGTCTCACTCTGTCGCCCAGGCTGGAGTGCAGTGGTGCGATCTCGGCTCACCGCAAGCTCCGCCTCCCAGGTTCACGCCATTCTCCTGCCTCAGCCTCCCGAGTAGCTGGGACTACAGGTGCCCGCCACTTTGCCCGGCTAATCTTTTTGTATTTTTAGTAGAGACGGGGTTTCACTGTGTTAGCCAGGATGGTCTTGATCTCCTGACCTCGTGATCTGCCCGTCTCAGCCTCCCAAAGTGCTGGGATTACAGGCGTGAGCCACCGCGCCTGACAAATTAGTTAATTATTGAGGTGGCAAGGTCATAATTCCATCCCAACGTCTCTCAAAACTCCCCATGAACACTGTTCATTAAAACAGGTCCCTATGCTGTCACATCATGCCCCTTAGCCCCCTCCATCACTACCCTCCTCACACAAATTGGATCTCAGTCCTAGACAGTCTCCTTCTTTTGTCTTCTTCTTGGCAGGTTCCACAGGCTGTGTCTTGTTGCGTTTCCTCTTTTTTTTTTTTTTGAGACGGAGTCTCGCTCTGTCGCCCAGGCTGGAGTGTAATGGCGTGATCTTGGCTCACTGCAACATCCACCTCCTGGGTTCAAGTGATTCTTGTGCCTCAGTCTCCCAAGTAGCTGGGACTACAGGCACATGCCACCACACCTGGCTAATTTTTTGTATTTTTAGTAGAGACGGGGTTTCACCATGTTGGCCCAGCTGGTCTTAAACTGCTGACCTCAGGTGATCTGCTCGCCTCAGCCTCCCAAAGTGCTGAGATTATAGGCTTGAGCCACCACAACTGGCCGCGTTTCCTCTTATAATTGCTGTTTCCACTCTACCTTTGGGGTTTGCTTCTCTCACAGAGTAACTTCTCAGACTAGGTTTCAATCCTCCAGCTCTCTATTTCCTTGCAGCTCACAATGAAACCAGCAGATAGCACAAAAGACTGGAAATTAAAGTGAGAAATTCTGTACTGGGTACATCTATTAGGTGACAGAGACCTTATGGCTCGTGAAACCTAAAATATTTACTATCTGGCACTTTAAGAAAAGTTTACCAACTCTTTTCCTAAATAAAAAATAGAGTAACATACTGAGGCTGAGGCACGAGAATCGCTTGAACCCAGGAGGCGGAGGTTGTAGTGAGCCGAGGCAGCTCCACTGCACTCCAGCCTGGGTGACAGAGCAAGACTCCATCTCAAAAAAATAAAAAATATATAAAAAGATGCATACATTGATTCTCCTTTTTGAGCTCCATCAGACTCAAGCCTTAGGCCCCCAGGGCCAGGGAGAAAGACTTCTTTCTAAAACCCAATCACCCAAAGGTGAAAGAAGCTAGAAAAATATCTTACCGCTCAAAAAATGAACAAAGTGTCAATGCATGAAAGGTTCAGTACGGAATCTTTTTGTGATTTCCAGTAACACAGGTGATTCTGCGTACGGAGAACAAAATAGTAAGACTGGCTTCAGACCTTTTGGTTAGAGGTTCAAACACCCCACTGTCGCTGGCTAGTGAATAATCCGACAGGCATGTGGAGATGCAGCGTACCCTCCTCTCCAACCTCTTGGCACTGTCTTCTCAAAGAGTCACTGCTGCAAGTAAGGGACACATACAGGGTCAGGAAATGACAGCACCGGGTACCGGGGTCCTTGACGCTGGAGCACACACTTTGTCACTGAGTGTTCCAGAGACTCACTGGGACACACACACGGAGACTTGCTGCACTCTAGTTGTTTTTCACATTGGAAAATTGAAGAAATGAACTTCTGGCTACCTCTTGGATTCATAAATCTATTTCCACCCCCTTAATGAACACACAGAACATAAGATGTTGGTGAGAAGCCCCTCAAATGGCACTTTCTGAAAGCCGCGCACACCCACGAGACAGGAAAGCAGCATTAGCCTGATGGGAACAGCAGTGGCGCTCGCCAAGAGGTCATGGTTTTCACTGCCTTCTTTATGCTGTCGGATATTTCCCATGTTTTATACAACAAATACTGCTTTTATACTCAAGAAAAAAACATTTTAGTTATCCAAATAAATGCTGGAAAAATTAGCAACCTTCAAAGCAGAGGACACAGTTGAACCCACACTCATCCTCTGAAAACACCACCTGGGAGGCCTGCGGCCCTGGGGGAGGAAGCTGGGGCTCAAGCCTGGTTGTCTCAGTGACAGCAGGCAGGAGCCTTCCAGCCGCCCTTCTGGGTTAGCACGCTGCTATTCCTGGCACGCTTATTTTTATCTTTCACATCAATTTTATTCAAGAGCCAAAAATAGCCATTGAAATGTTTCCTTTTAACATTTCATCAGCCATTTCTACCCATTTCCTCATAGCAATAAGTTCCTTTTAACAAAACCAATACAAACGTGTATATAATCTTCCCACACTAAATGCACCTGTGAGCCCAGGAGTCTGTTTTCTGGAGGGGCGCACTCGGCTGGAATATGGAATCAAATTGGAAGCCCCAGCTGGGCACTCCACCGTCACTCAAAGCCAGCTCCCGCTTTCATCTCTGCACTTTTCTTTGGCTGAGTTCTAGAAACGGAAAGGGTTGACCTTTGTGCCTTCCTAAACTGACTCCACTGGCAACCATCTCTCCTTTCAACCAAACTATCATCCACGCCAATGAAATACGAACATGTTTAACAGCACACGGAGCACATGGGGCTGTGGCCTTTGGCCTCGCGAGGTCAAGTGGAGGCCGAGTGAATCTTCCAAAGATCCGCCATGCCACATCCGGGGAATTCGCTGCTTCTCCCCCATCAGCCAGGGCTGGAAGCTGGCCTCCATCCTGGGGTGGCCGGAGTCACTGCCTCTCAGACAGATCAGGACTCCAGACGCCAGCTCTTCTCTTTATCCCCGCCACGTGGAAGGACCCAAACACCTGGCCCTAAACTGCAAATGGAAGCACCCCCATCCACTGCATCAACCCCCAGCAAAGGAAACCACCACTACCATTTGCATTCCCAGCCCTGACACGCATGGTCCCCAGACTCAGCTGTAGATGCCTGAAAGGAAATAGCACCAGGTAACGAGCCTAAGCACCTGCAACCACCCTAGCCCAAGGCACAAGTCTGGCCACATTTCTCTCTCATCATCGCCATAGAAGTCAATGCAGAGAGGAAAGAAATGAAGGAGCTAATCCTCGAAGCCCAGGCTGAGTCACTGGACCCACAGGGTGTGTGGAAGTAGGAATTGCCAGGAGGAAGTCCCATCGGCAACTGCCCCGGCTGAGAAAAAGCACAGACTCTACGCTCCACACCCAGGACGCCTGCCCTGGGGCTTCAAGGGACAGAGGTGGGCCCTCACGAGCAGTGCCAGGGAGAGAAGGGTCAAATCTTCCCCATGTTCATGTGAAAATCTCTTTACTCCCTTTTCATCATTCAAGACAGACAGACACTAAGAGCCAAGGACGTGAACACTGCTTGGTAAAAAGGAAGAAAATATAGTAAAACCACAGCATAGCAAAGCTGCCAGGTGGCATATGACAGCAATGAACGCCATTACATTCCAGAAACAAACACATACAGGGAATAAACAGTGAAAGTGTCTAGGAAAGTTCTTAAACAGCTTTTGTAGCCACCATGAATATTAACAATGCGATAATGATAAGGCCAATTGCTAAGTTGTGTTGAAGCGCAGCTATAAGGTAACCCTCGTTGGCCACACCCCAGCCATCCTGAACACATCCATCCACAGCACAAAGGTATGCCTGGGGATTGAGCAACAACACTGAGCAAGGGGACTCCCAAGGCCACTTACAGTGAGCACTTCTGTCGAGCCACATGAGAACAGATAAAAAAAAAAAAAGCACAAAGTGAAAACACTGCAGAATTTAAGCCAACAACATTAAATGGAGTATCAGTATCATAAAAACATCAATATGAGCAAAGTCAAGATTTTTACAGGTTTTGATTAGCTAATACTAATGGGTAGATGAAAATAGATAAGTATTTCATAATCACAACACATTTGACTTTTTAAAATCCAGGGAAGACAAAACTGTAACAAAAACGTAAATAGCATGAAAGACCACAGTGTATTGCCCCACTCCTTTGACCTGCCTTCTGTTTCCTCCAATTGATTGAAAACACAAGGAAAAAATCATTCAGAGGCTGGTTTGCAAGTTTGGACAACCTTGATTTTTATCTCACAAAAATTTTGTCTTATTAAGACTTGCTGGGGGACGAACTTAGACCGCAATGTTCCCAGCACAGCTGATACATGATGGGGCAGGGGAGGCGAGGAGCCCCCCAGTGTCCATGCCTGAAGCTGGCTACACAACCCGGCCCTCTGGGGACACCCAGCAGGGTCAAGTATGTCAAGTTTCTAAGGACACAAATAAATGTGTCCTTGGAACAACATAATATATATGTGTCCTTGAAACAATGTAATAGATGTAACGTATAAAACTACCACCAGATGGCAGTATCATAAAAAGCTACCACTAGTCGGCAGTGTCACCCAAGAAACCACCACCGATGTCATATAAGAGTCTACCACCAGATGGCAGTGTCACTCGGGAATTTATCGGCGGTGTCATATAAGAATCTGCCACCAGATGGCAGTGCCATACAAGAATTCATCACCAATGTCATATAAGAATCCGCCACCAGATGGCAGTGCCGTGCAAGAATTCATCACCAATGTCATATACGAATCCGCCACAAGATGGCAGTGCCATACAAGAATTCATCATCAATGCCATATATGAATCCGCCACAAGATGGCAGTGTAATACAAGTAATAATCACGAATGACTTATGACTCCACCACGAGATGGCAGTGTCTACACACATAAGCAAATACTTCCCAGTCTGAGAAATTTCGACCATTATAGCATCTGCCACGGAAAGCAAAGGAAAAAATAAAGAAATCAGGATGTGAAATTAAGTCAGCGCTTCTCTCTCCCACTCTGTCTCTCCTCTGTCCCAAAGTGGCCCTTGGGCCTTGTGCAGATTTCATGCCTAACTAGACTGACATTCTGGACTCTCAATCCCTTAAGGAGAAGGTGGTGGGAGAGAGGAAGGAGACTAAGAAAAAAGTCCTAATTGGATATTTCCTTTTTGACTGAACGGAATAAACATGGAGCAATCAACGTGTGGTTATAAAGAGGAACAAAGCTAATGAAGGATACCTGCATGTATGGACTTCAGAAACAATATATCTGGGGATACCAAAGTGTGTTTGCAAACACAGGGGCAGACACCAAAATAGAGATACCAAAAAGCCATGGGGCAGTCTGAGGACATGATGGCCTCTGGTTACGCAGGTAAGTGCCAACAGACTACTATTTTATAGAGTGATGAACCTATCTATTGATCCACCAATCCATCTATCTCTTGGGTAACAGAATGGTGGTGAATGGAGGGGGTCACAGAGTTGACTGCATTCAAGGGTGGAAAAGGTGAGACTCAGTCCAGGTATGTGTTCAAGGTCACACAGCTAGAAGTGGACAGGGCAGGGAACAAAAGCTTGGTCTCCCAGGTGCTAGTTTGAAGCTGTTTCCACTACACCACACTGGATCTGCTCTCTAGTTTTATTTCTACCCTTTGAAGCATAAATACTCCATGGTATGTGACTAGGGTTTCTCAGCCTCAGCCCTCTTGACATTTGGGGCTGGACCATTCTCGAGGGGGAGGGGGTGCTGCCTTGTGCATGGTAGGGTGCTTAGCAGCATCCCTGGCCTACAGTCCCTACACTCGCCAGATGCCAGGAGCATCTCCCATCCCCTTGTTGTGACAACCAAAAATGTTTCCAGACATTGCCAAGTGTTCCCCAGGGGCAGGAGGCAAAAACACCCCTGGCTGAGATCCACTATGCTGCACAAATTATCTAGTGTTTGCCTCAATGGAACATTTAAAACATTTTTGCTGTGCAAATAAAAGTCAATTAAATGGGCTGAACTTCAGGAACGGGAGACCTTGTTCTTGATCCTCTTTAAAACCAAAGGAAGATAAAGTTGCCATGGGTGGCTCACAAAAGCACATGGGATCAATATTCCCTTCGATAGCAGTTTGGTCTTCCAAGCAGGCTACAAGCAGAAAGACCCCAGCTCCAAGGAGGAGCTGAACCAACACCATCTGAATGGATGAGGCTCCACAGAGCTCTGTGTTTTTCCATTTGAAGAACCACCAGAGCAACCAATTCAGTAGAAATGACTGATACTTACAGGCATGTCTTTTGAAATTACCCAATTATTTTCACTTCCACATTTGATAGAATTATGTTCTTGAAAACTATAAAAGATACAGAGATGTCAAAGCAACAAAAGAAGTCGAGATTTCCACTAGTTACAAGCAGACACCTGTTGGCATAATGGTCTCAGGCGGGCACACACTGACGGTTCCATCTCAGCAGGCATGCTGCAAAGGTCACGAAGGCCCTAATCCATCTCTAGCAGCCTCTGAATGTGGAAGACTGTGTGGTTCTTACCCTAGTTTTCAACAATTAAGTATTTTTTGAAAACAAGCCAAATACCTAGGAAAGACAACTTTGTCAACTTCAATGATCTTTCCCCAACACAGATCAGAAAGAGCAGGTGTGTGCTCTTCCCAATCACATCAATATTCCTAAACGTAGAGCTCACCATGGACCTGGAAAGCCAGCCGTCCTCACTCTGGACCCCACAGTTTCCTCCCTGGACATAACCCTTGCCCCGCAGGAGGCCGTGTCCACACTTACTTCCACCCAGGGGAGCGCCAGCTGGTGGGAGTCCTCGCTCGTGCGACCCTTCCCCATCCCCAGGGACCCCGTGTGGCTCAAGGGCCGCCACGCCTGGTAAGTCTTCGTCCCCCAAAGCTGAGGCGTGGGCCCACAGTGTGTCAAGGGTCCCCAGGCCTGGTCCCTCCCAGCTGTCCGCCAGCTGCGCCAGTGGCGAGTCCCGCCAGCAGGGAGGAAGGGCATGTCCAGGGGTGAGCTTGGGGGCGACAGCGAGGACAGGGAGGAGCGGGAGGACAGCGAAGCCAGAGACTGGGGTGTGTCCGGGACCACCTCTGCTTGTGGAAGCCGGAGGGACCTGGGGGCTCTGAAAAGGGGGCATCTCACCCCAGCGCATTGAAGGGAATGAGGTGGAAGTGTAGAAGCTGGTTGCCCTCAGCGATGGGCTTCTCGTACTGCGGGAGGCCGTAGATGTCCATGAAGCTGACCGAGCTCAGGGAGCCCCAGCTGGAGGCCAGAGACCACGGCTGCTCTCCGAGGACACTGGCAGGGTGCTGGCACACAGGCTGAAATGAGACAGCATGGCCATCTGAGATGGCCGGGCAGCCACCCCTGCTCACCCTGTGAGCACGGAAAGAGTAGCAGAGAGCAGTCAAGTCGGCAACAGCAGAGACCCGTGCCCAAGTCCCAGTCCCAGTCCTGGCTGGAACACCTACTAGCCAGGTACACTTGCTTAAGCCATTCATCCCCTCTGGGCTCCCACGGGCTCACTGCGGCTGGGGTGAGAACAGTTCCCACCTTGGGCATTGTTAGGAGGAATATCTGAGAAAATGACACATGTAAGGCCCTTGACATTGCACTCTACCATATGGTCAGGGCTGAAGAATGTGCGCAGAGCCATTCTTGGCAGCCAAATCTTACTAGCTTAAAAAATTCATATGCTTTAAAAAAAAACCCAAAAGAAAAATGTGCATGTGTATAGATGTACACTCCTGAAACTGTTAATTAGGTTACAAAATCCTTGAATACATTTGACTTCAGGCCTCTTACCCTGAAGCCAAATGTGGTTCTCTCCATATTCCTTGAGTCATACAGCAGTAGCGTGTTAAATGTATAATGTATCCATTCTGTGTTAACAACATTTCAGGTCGAGCTCCAGCAGGAGAAAAACAAGCTACAAGAAACGAGTTCACGTACCAGTCATTGGAACACTATGAACAAATACAGTTTTCTCTTTGAAAGTAACCTACCTTTTCAACTGGGACTGGAGGTAGGATGTTAAGTGGGTGGCTTCTTCCAGCTGCATAAGTAGACAATTCCTTTATTCCTGAAGCAGAATCCTGTAGGTAAGAAAACAGTTGATGAGTACATTTCAAAAAACAGGGAGAATATTTTCATAACAAGACATTCCACTATCAATTCCCTCCAACTGAATCAGGTTGCGATGACCCCCCATTCTCAAAGCACCCAGCTCACAAGGGCCAAGATCACACATCCCTGGCACCCTGAGCAGGGCCTGCTACTCTGTGAAAGCACCAGGCACAGTGCACGGGGGAGGGGATGCCTGAGAAGAGGAGTGGGCACGGGGATGGGTCAATGTGTGGGTGGGTGGCTGGGTGGGTGAGCTACAGGTGGACAGATAGGTGGGCAGCTAGATGGGTGGGTGGCTGGATGGGTGGGTGGCTAGATGGATGGATGGGTGGGTGGGTGGCTGGATGGGTGGGTGGATGGGTGGCTGGGTGGGTGGCTGGGTGGGTGGCTGGATGGGTAGGTGGCTGGGTGGGTGGCTGGATGGGTAGGTGGCTGGGTGGGTGGCTGGATGGGTGGCTGGACGGGTGGCTGGGTGGGTGGCCGGGGATGGCTGCTTGGATGGATAGGAGGAGGGTGAAGTGAGCAGAAGGACAGATAACTAGCAGATGAGCTCAAATGCAGAGCACGCAGTCATCTGTTCAAATTCCTTGGAACAAATCAGATTCCCTCATACTAGGCCACCTTCTAGACAAGAACAAATATCATTCTAAATTTATACAGTTAAAACATTAGAAGCAAATGAAACAAAATAGCAGCCGTTGCCATCTCCAGGTTACGGGGTTGGAGGTATTTTTGTTTTCCTTCCTTCTACTTTTTTCTACTTAGTAATTTTCTAGAATAAAATTTGTTCCTACTGCAGTAAGCCCATCACCTAGAATCGAGCGTACCATGGATAGGCACTCAATAAACAGTTGTTGGACAACTCCATGAATAAATATGTTCGCCTCTAGAAGGAAACACTCATGGTTTACAAATGGAAATGACACTGTGACGTGTGGCCACAGTAGGCCCCTTTAATACCTTCCTCTTTCCACCAACAGGGAACGGGACATGCTGAAGGGGTTTGAAGAGCTTGGCTAGGTGGGAGTGAGAGGAAACCAGACACAGTGTCCGACAGCAGCCTGGGATTCAGAGAATCCCACCTGGCCGGTCACTCACAAGCTGTGTGGCCTTAGGCAAATGTCTCACCCTCTCTGAGCCCTTAGTTTCATTACCTGTAAAAATGGAGTCCACAATCTCCAGCTCAGGGAACTGATGCTGCATAGATAAAATAATGTATGGCAAATGACACGTGATCGACAAAGAGCTGCTATCACCCATAAAGGAAACAGATGTGCCACCAACTTAGGATAAGGAAGACAAACCAGTCTGAGTTTGTTTATGAGTTTCAACCACATGCCAGAAATTCTGATGAGCCTTTGTTTCTCTTGACGCAAACAAAATTCCAAATGGTGCCATGCAGAGGTCAGCTGGCGAGAGAGTACAAGCATCGTCCTACATGGAGCCATGACACAACCCACTTTCAAGTTCAATATCATATATTGAAACCAATGCTTTCCAAAGCGTGATCCAAAGACCCCTGCGGATCCCTAAAAGGCCTTCAGGGGTCCCATGAGGTCCCCTCCTTCCCAATGGCATTCAGTAGGCAGCTAGATGGTCTTCATGTGTTCTCTCAAAATGACCCCATCTCAACTGGCCAAATGCACCAAGGGCCAAAGCAGCTGCCTTCTAGCAAGCCAGATGCTAAAGAGATGGACAGCAAGGGCAAATAATACCACTCTTCTCACTATAGTTTTTTGTTTCAAAAAAGTTATCAGTCACAGAAATGTTACTAATATTAACACATAATAGGGTTTTTATTGTCTTTTTTTATTTGTGGAGATGGGGCCTTGCTCTGTTGTGCAGGCTGAAGTGCAGTGGTGTGATCAGAGCTCACTGCAACCTCCACCTCCCGGGCTCAAGCCGTCCTCCCACCTCAGGCTCCCAAGTAGCTGGGACTACAGGCACGTGCCACCACACCCAGCTAACTTTTGTATTTTTTGTAAAGAAGAGGTTTTCTCGTGTTGCCTAGGCTGGTCTCGAACTCCTGAACTAAAGTAATCCTCCTGCCTTGGCCTCCCAAAGTGCTGGGATTACAGGCGTGAGTCACTGTGCCAGGCCTATTGTTATCTTTAATAAGTAAATATTTAAAAAATTCCCCAGGTCTAACTTCTAAATTAGTAAATACTGACAGATAAAAATCCACGTAAACACTGACAGGTCCCTGGGTGGGGAAAAATGAAAAACAAAACAAAACAGTTAGAAAAAAGAACTTTAAAAAAACCAACACAAACAAAAGCTCTTTGGAATCCACTGCATTTTAACATTGGAAGGAGGTTCTGAGACCAAACTATTTGAGAACACCTGTAATAAACTCTTGAGTAGAATGTTCTAAGATTCCACTTACCTATGATATTTTAATTTTTAAGGAAAATGTTTTGATAGCTTGTACAGATGAAAGTAATGTTTAAAAAGCAATTCTGGGGCCAGGCGTGGTGGCTCACACCTGTTATCCCAACACTTTGGGAGGCTGAGGTGGGTGGATCACGAGTTCAGGAGATCGAGACCATCCTGGTTAACACAGTGAAACCTGTCTCTACCAAAAATACAAAAAATTAGCTGGGTGTGGTCATGGGTGCCTGTAGTCCCAGCTACTTGGGAGGCTGAGGCAGGAGAAAGGCATGAACCTGGGAGTCGGAGCTTGCAGTGAACCGAGATCGCGCCACTGCACTCTAGCCTGGGTGACAGAGCGAGACTCTGTCTCAAAAAAAAAAAAAAAAAGAAAAAGCAATTCTGAAGTTCCACTGAGGGGCTTATAGAAAGCCACACTGCTTTGTATGCACTGCCTCATTCCTTACCGGTCTTTGGGTTGTATCCCTGCTTTTCAGATGAAGAAACTCACATAAAGTAGCTTGCCTCTGCTACACAAGTTCAAAGTTCGGTCAGGCTGGCTTGACCCTAAAGCCAAGGCACATTACCAACAAACAGGCATTTCCTTTACTACTGAAAAACATTTCCCCAATTTTCTGTGATACTCACATCCTATCTGATGCTTATCAAGGGTGATATCCTCAAAAACCCCATCTTTTTCAGAAGATGGGGAGCTGAGAGTTTTCAAAGGGAGTTTAAAAGTGAGTTCAAAATACATCCCTCATTGGGCTTTGGAGCTGTAACTTGGAACCCACTCTCACAAGCACCAGGACACTATTAAGTCACAGAGGACCCCAGGGGCAGAGATGACACCAGCAGAGCGTATCCAGTGGCAAACAGTGACCAGCCCCAGGAAGCGATTTGTTGTAGGGAATTTACCCAAGCCCGGTCCAAGGCTATTAACTTTTTTCTTAATGCTTTTCAGAAATTCTAACCCAACCTGAATTCTATTAGCTCAAATCCCAAATTAATAGAATCTAAATTGAGTTCCTACTGAAAACTGGCTCCACTCTTGAGTGACCAGGTAGAATTTCCACCCCATCGCTAAATCCATCAGCACATTCCAGCTCTGTTTTCACACAGATGATATATAGATACATTCATATGTATGGCTCAGTTTTAGACTGCCTTTAGTCATGACTTATTTTCAGATTGTTTTATCTGTAGTGAAAAAAGTTTTAGATCAAATTCCCCCCTTCTATCCAATACAACACATTTGTCATTATACAAATAGGTGCATTTTGGAGTGTGCAAGAGACAGTGCATCTGGATACAAGATCACACACAAGTGCCCATGAGTGCCACATGTGCAGTCTAATTTTATGCTGGTTATTCTGAAAGTTGCAGATGACTAAAAATGTAACTTCCTTACCAAACAGGGGCTATGCTGGCAATAACTGAGACATCTAAAAACTGGCTGGAAAATAAACTGCTAGAATAAGAGTCTTAGGCATTTGCCTGACTTCTGTACTTATATTTTCAACAAAAAGAAAAGGGGTTACAGTTTCCTGGCAGAAAACTGGCCAGGGCCCAACTCCTAAAGCACATAGCCTTGTGTCTCCAATTCAAAGGAAACTAACTTCAAAGAATATTTACCACTGCTATGAAAAGGAGTAGAAAAGTAAGCTAACAGATTAAGAAAATATAAAGTCTAATTTACTGTCTTCATTTACTTTACATAAAGTACTTTATTGTAAAGATGCCATTAAATTATGACAAAGGAAAACGTGACTTCAGGTTCCGCAGAACCAAATTTTTGCTTTTTGATAGATCTTTCATTTTATAATCACCCCTATAATAAAAGCAGTCATCCTTGGAAAGAGGATTTCTCAGGATGACAGGCATCTTGCAATAGAGACGTGGGGTTCTCTGTTGAACATCAGCATCTTGTATAAATGCCTGCCACACACTAACATGAGCAAGCTAAAATAACAAAGGATATCACAAGCATTGACACAAGCCTTCCGATAGATTATCTAGGTATGTGTCCTTCACCTCAAGCCTGCTCCCTCAGCCCAGGAGATGTGCACCAGCTCCCTCCAGAGATGCCGGCTCTGAGCAGCTGGGAGGCCGCTGCACGTATCATCTGCCAGGGCGGGAGGCTTGAAGGAGGTGAGCATCTCTCTCTTTCTCCCCCCGGATGACACCCCAGCCAGGCAAACGCCTCCCATTTGCTGCTGATGACACTGCAGGTGAGACAGGCAGACTGGGCCCAGCTCTACAGCTGGCACAGCTCAGCCTTAAGGCGCCAACCTCACTCTCTCTGCACCTGGCCCACGCCAGTCTCCTAATGCTGCCAGCCTGTGCTGGGGGAAGCCTCCTACCATGTGGCCCCATACTTGCACACTGCAAGCACCCCTCCATTGAAGGGAGGCGGCATGGAGAAATGGGCCCTGTGTGTACCGGCACAGAAGGCCCAGAGCTACAAGCGCCCCACCCCCATGAGATGTGCGTGCCAGTGCTTAGCACATGTGGATGTGCTTCTCCTGCCAAGGTCATTTAGCGGCAGATTCAGGAAACACACTTGGGGCTATTAGGTCCTGGTCGAGGGCTCTGAGTCCCAGGACTCAGCACCTGGGCTGGTCTCACGTGAGGCCCCCATGTGAGTCAAAGCTGGTCTGGCTTTGCTGTCCCCACCCTTGAACCCAGGCATCGGGGCTAACACTGGCTCCATGGAGGGCTGCAGACTTGTACTCAGGGGCCACAGCACGTGTGTGTGCTGGATTTCCACATGGTGACAGCAGCCACAGTCAAAGGAGCATGGGTGTGGGGCCCTGAGATGCAGGCGACATTTGTGGGGCCAAGTCCTCCCCCCTTCACAGAGAAGCAACAGCAACTCCCAGGCCCTCCTATGCAGAACACACATACAAGAATATCAGGGGTGGAACAGAAGGAAATGTTTAGCTGAAAACAAACGCAGCCGTGCAAGAGCACAGTAGAAAACTTCAGCTGCACAGTCCCTTTTACATTCAGATTCTCCTCGTGGTTGATTCCAGGTGAAGTGACAGGGCATGCCACCATCTCAGGCAAAATGAAATTCACCTGCCCAGGGCTCTGAGCTCAACTCTCCAGACACCACCGCTTCCCTCAGGCTGCCATGAGCCCCTCGTGCCAAGCCACAGACTTGTCTCCTATGAAGATGACCCATGAACATCCAAGCATAAAGGACGCCAACAATACAGACACCCATTGTGAAACAGTAGGAGTAAGAGCATCTGAACAGATCCAATCATCCAAGCGTCTATTAGAGTCTCTGTGGAGCTGCTCATGTGAGCTCCGGGGGCGAGACTTTAACACGTGGGGAGGGGCTGCTCTCCAAAGCCCAGCTGATAGCCACAGAGAAACTGCTGCTAAGTGTGGAAGGCAGGCCCAGCCTTTGACACAATCTGCAATCTCACACAGCAAGTGGAAACCAGGACACATGGCACACGAGGAAAGGCTGAACGACCTAGTGGCACCGAATACCAAAGCCACCATGCTGGCTTTGCTTGTCCTGCGTGGTGAAGGAGCCTCGGGACAGATGCACAACAGGTGGCCAGCTTCCCAATGCCAGAGAGGAGCAGGCTCTCCTGGTTAGAAATCAAAGTTGGAGAGGAAAGCAGTAGGTGGACACCCACCATGCTCACCATGTCAGGAACAGGGAATTCTTCCCCCCATGCAACAGAGCTGCCCGGGCCGGAGTGGGACCACAGCCTGCTCAGGGCAGGGTCCCACAAAGGCAGGTGAAAGCACCAAGCACAAACTTCGGGAAGGGTGGGGCATGGTGGGAGGTGGAGGTCACCCATCTTCCCTCACTCCTTCCCCCTTATCACCTCCTGCTTCAGAGCAGAGGCTCCAGAGACCCAGGGAGCAGAAGGCAGTGTCCCCCACTGCATGCCCCTCCTAGACCAGGGAACATCCAGGCAGGAGAAGCTCTGAGCGATCATCAGGAACACCCTTCCGCCACACACAAGCCACCCCGTGGAGTTTTTCCAGCAGGCTTTCCGCTGGAGGTCCTGTCCCCGCTGACCCATCTCTCCATGGCGCTTTGTGCGGAGGTGGCCCGTGCACATCGCAGCTCCTCCTCCAGGCGCTCCCGCTCCTCCTCCAGCAGGACCACATCTCCGGTGGAGCGGCGCTGTGCAATGATGAGCTGAAGCTCCTGCCGCAGGGCCTCCTTCTCCTTGATGAGCTGCAGCCGGTCCCTGTCAGCCTCGGCCGTGCCTGGCCGGGACTCATTGTCAAGCTGGGCCAGCTGCTGCTGGATGTTGGCGACTTTGCAAGAGAGACAGGGAGGAAACAAGGACATCAGCGGACTGAAAACGCCATCTTCACATCGTCTCCACGTTCCACACTGATTCTGTAAACTCCCTTTGCCAAATAAGTAGTGAAATGATTGCACCAAGTGACCCTTACACTTTAAAGGATTTGGAAACAATGTCCTAAAAAAATGGTGCAGAAATCTTTTCCTGAAGCTCCCTTAGCCTGAGATTCGAGATGACAATAACCCCATCGTGCCTGTTCCGAAGACCTGACAAAAAGGCCAGCAGCCCTCAACATGCCCATACTCTGGGCGGCTCAGACTCCTGGTTTCCTACGTGAAACTGTCCCAGAGCAGGAGGGAGTCTGCTTGTTTCTTCTGCCCACCCTCATCAGTAGCTAAACAGCATGCTGGACCCCCGGAAGCACTGCGGGCCTCCCGCCTCCTCAGCTGTGTCTAACTACTGTCAGCCGCTTTAGCAAAGTAACAAAGGAGAAATGCCCTCATCATCTGGCTTCCTGAAGGGAAGACCTTGGAAGCCCCATGCTCCATGTCTTCTGGTTCTGTGTGCTCCTCCCTGCACCAGAGCCCCTGGCCATACGTGAATTCAAAACACCTTGCAGAGAGCAAGTGGGCACTTGACAAAAGCTGAGTGCATTGAATAGTGAACAAACACGCCTGAAAATATGTGAGAGGACGAGAGGCAGCCCTGTGAGCGTGGATGCTGCTGAGAGATGACCTGGGTGGATGCAAAGTGCAACAATCCTCAAGGTGGAAAAACGGAGGCTCCTATCAGTTTCCGTGCCTCGAAATTTCCAAGTGCTTGCTTGGCAAACAGACTGCATTACTTTTTGTGTCATGAGGTGCTGTTGAATGCAGATTAAGTGAAACAGATGTGGCCTGTATTTTTAAAGCATCCTTTAAAAGTAAGAGTAGAATGTTTTAAACCCTTTAAGTAGGGTTAAAGAGGAGGGATATGTTTCCAAGGAGAAACTAGGAATGGCAAACTCAACCTGAACCCTGTGCTGTGGAGGTCATAGTTTGGCATACTCTCCCAAAAACAAAATCCAAAGGCTTCTCTGACATCACAAAGAGCTGTGAGAACAGGGAAGTGGCAGGCACACATGGCCCTATATCTTCTGAGGGAGATGCAGGGCAGAGGTGCTCCTGAGACTGACTCCTCCTGTGCCCGTGTCCACGGCACTAACCAAGGCTGGCTTCCCACCTGCTGGGTCTAGACCTCAGAAGCCTTCTCTACACTATGAGCAATGTGGACATCCCCAATTGACTAGCATTGCCACACACGTTAAAACCTGCCACCCAGCCCTGAGCCAAGTCAGGCTTCACCTAAACTAGACACGAGCCCACGGACTCATGAGGATCGGGCATGACTCCCTCTCTAGCCACCAAACAAATCTGAAAGCCCACAGTTAAGGAAAGAAATGGGTACACAAGTTACAGTTTAAATGTATGCATTTTACTCAAGTCCACTTCAACAAGTTAAAGACACTAGTTGAATGCCAGTAGCTTTATTAGACAAGTTATTTTCGAACTTAAAACTAATTTCCGGAAAATGTGTTGGAAGATGGTGCCAAACCATGTCACCAGAAAAACTAATGACAGAGGCAGCTGAACAGGGCTAGGACTCCAACTGGGCTTAAGCATCCACCTACGTCTAATTAGTGTAATTAAAATTTGTGGCAGTCATATACCCAAAGCCCAAGGAAAATACACTCGAAGCAAACCCACAAATAAGTCAGTGCTAAATCAGACATTATACCCAATGACATTTCTGGAACATTCTACAGTAGACCAAGACAAGTTAAGAAATAAATATAAAAGATGGAGAACAATCAGCAAATCTGTGTCCTCATACTTTTTTTCATTTCCATTTATCTGATCCATAGGAAAGTCTACCTGAGCCCAGCTAAATTTTGCCCATTTTGTACTCATGCTAATTATCATACATATAATATAAACAGAAGTATTTTACAAAGCACTCCTTTTGAGTTTTCTGAGCCTTAAATATGAAGAGATCAAGATTCCATTTGAGTCTGCCAGCTCTAGGTTAGCTGCTAGCCTACAAGGATTCGAGCTGTTGAAGGTGGCAGAAGATCCAATTCCAGATAATCACAACTTTTCCAGGAAAATCTCAAGTAATATGCACTATCAGAAAAAAAATGAGGAAAAAAATGAATTATAGGAGGGAGGAGAGGCAAAGGGTGAGTTTCAAAAGGGCTGTCTGCTGCAGGCTTAAAGAAACAGAACAGCAGCCCAAATTAAACCATGTCCTGTCACTTCCCACAGCTGGCAGGAAAAATATGCAAGGACATACAGCAAGGGACGACATCTCCAGCAGAAACAAAATCTGGATGAGGTTGACTTCTTGCAACCCATCTGGAAATGTTTGGGGTGTGCTGAATGCTAGGCAAACATTTCCGTGCCTTCGAATTGTGGGGTTTAATAATAAAATTTCAAAACAAAGCAACAATGCAAACAATCTCATCTTCATTTCAGAGCTATATTTGAATCTAGAAGAAACTGGAATATATTGGAAAGTTCAATTTCTTTCTTTGTCTCCATGTTCTAGGAGTGAATATTTGGGGCCTGCTTCAGCAAGGTCGAGAGAGGCACATCTGTCTGTCTGTACTGGAAGCCAAAAGCCCTAGGATTCCTTCAACAATCGATTGTTCTTATGTCCCCATGAGACAGACAAGACGGCTTTGCCTTTAAAGCCATGTGACTTGTCTACCTTGCCATGGGCTGGAAACAAGCCATCTGCAGGGAGTATCTTTAGTATATTAGGTTTACTTGAAGAAACAGACTTTCTGCCTAAGGCTAAACACAGATGTACTGAGTTTCAATGCACCTTCTTCTACATCCACGCCAAACAGCTGATCCACTGGTTGGAGCCTTGCTCCTGTGAGTGCTGTTGTTCCAATTTTGGGTATTAAAGTAAAAACAATTTCCAGAAAGACTTTTCTTTGAAATATAATTTCAGTGAAATTAAATACATGGAAGTAAAGCGAGGTCATGGTTAAAGTTTGCAAAAAAATAAAAATAATAACTTTCCCAAGTTTTTTGTAAAGAGAACTAATAGCGGCTTAAAATTAGAGAGGATTTTTTTTTTTCTGTGAGTCAACTATATTCTTCAGTGATTCTTATTTTTGAGGGGTAATGCATTTTATGGCCTATATAAAATCTCTCCCAAATGCCTTTAAAAGCCTTAAAATATATGTCCCCATGTCCTGATAGTGAAGAAAGCAAATGTTCAATCAAGCATGCAGTTTCTTATTTATTATGTGATTCCCAAATTTTATTCCCTGAGCAGGTCTAATGTAGACAGACATAAAATATGAATCATTTTTCTCTTATGATTTTTGCCCATATACTTTTCTGTTACAACCCAGGCACCATTAAACCATGCATTTATGCCACAGAAACTATTTAGACTCTCACAAAAAAATGTGTCCCCCCCACCATTAAAAACAGTTGTTGGAAGGTAATTGAAGACCTCAGCCAGGACTTGAGTGACCAGGCCTAGGAAGTGACCCCAACAGTCTATAGTGCTTTTCCCACATTTGGTGATTGGTCAACAGTAGAGGGCTAAGAGGCTAAGAAACTGAGTGTGAAGTGATAGTTAAGAGGCTGGAGAGCCTAGCTGAATGTTTGGCACTCTCACAGGGCTGAAATGACCTAATGAGAATTTGGATCCCAGGAAGGAGATGGGACCTTGGTGGGGACCCTGGAAGGGCCACCCCTAGGAGTCCAAATGAATAAAACATAGACCAGCTGTCACAAAACCTAAAACCTGCTTTGAACTAGCTTAGTCCCAAACCAGATGAAGGTGGTCTGCTCTTACTCCAATTGTGTGCCATAAAGTCAAAGTCATTACTCTCTGGAGGCAGATAAAAGTTTACTAGGCATGCCATAAGACAAGACAACACAAGACTAAATGAGAAAGACCAAGAAAAAGCAATAGAAATGTACATAGATATTATAGTCCTCAGGTAGAATTTTTTTTTTTTTTTTGAGGTGTAGTCTCACTCTGTCACCCAGACTGGAGGCAGTGGTGTGATGTAGGCTCACTGCAACCTCAGCCTCCCGCGTAGCTGGGATGACAGGCGTGCGCAACCATGCCTGGCTAACTTTTTTAACGGGGTTTCATCATGTTGGCCAGGCTGGTCTTGAACTCCTGACTTAAGGTGAACCACCTGCCTAGGCCTCCCAAAGTGCTGCGATTACAAGTGTGGGCGACTGCACCAAGCCAGTATTTTGCCACAATTTAAAATAAATTTTCTTTTTTTTTTCTTTTTTTCAAGTTTGTTCTCAGACTATATTCACAAAGTTCCACGGCGGCTTACACTTCTGTAGGCCTTGTTGACAGTGCCGGCTTTTAGATACTGATGATCTTCATCTTTTTCTTATCTCCTCGGTAGAAGAATGGGATGCAGGAGGTGCTGCCTAAGACTGGGCGCTCCTGGGCGTTCTTCCTTCCACCAAGCAGCTGCATCATCTGCTGTGCAGTGCGGTTGTCATGGGAATAACCGTTCCCGGCCTCTCGTGCAGGCTCCACGCTGCCAGGGTGGCTCCTATCAGAAAGGTCTTTGGAGGGAGGGAGGCAGGGCTCTGAGCACCGCTCCTCCTGCATCTTCTCCTCCTGCTCTCCCATCCTCTCCTTCTCCCGCATCTTCTCCTCCTGCCCCCGCATCTTCTTCTTCTCCTCCCGCATCTTCTCCTCCTCCTCCTGCATCTTCTCCTGCTTCTGCATCTCCTCTTCCTTCTCCCGTAGCTCCTTTTCCTGCTCCTGAAGCCTTTCCTCCTGTATCCACATCTTCTCCTCCTCCTCGCGCATCTTCTCATCCTGATCCCACAGCCTCTCCTCCTTCAATCGCAGCCTCTCGTCCTGCTCCTGCATCTGCTCCTCCAGCTCGCGCATCTGCTCCTCCTGCTTCCACATCTGCTCCTCCACCTCTCCCATCTGCTCCTCCTTCTTCCGCATCTGCTTCTCCAGCTCGCGCAGCTCCTTCTCCTGCTTCCGCATCTGCTCCTCCTGCTTCCTCATCTGCTCCTCCTGCTTCCGCATCTGCTCCTCCAGCTCGGGCCTCTGCTCCTCCTGCTTCCTCATCTGCTCCTCCTTCCGCATCTGCTCCTCCTGCTTCCTCATCTGCTCCTCCTGCTTCCTCATCTGCTCCTCCTGCTTCCGCATCTGCTCCTCCTGCTTCCTCATCTGCTCCTCCTTCTTCTGCATCTGCTCCTCCTGCTTCCTCATCTGCTCCTCCTGCTTCCGCATCTGCTCCTCCTGCTTCCTCATCTGCTCCTCCTGCTTCCGCATCTGCTTCTCCAGCTCACGCAGCTCCTTCTCCTGCTTCCTCATCTGCTCCTCCTGCTTCCACATCTGCTCCTCCTGCTTCCGCATCTGCTCCTCCTGCTTCCACATCTGCTCCTCCTGCTTCCGCATCTGCTCCTCCTGCTTCCTCATCTGCTCCTCCTGCTTCCGCATCTGCTCCTCCTGCTTCCGCATCTGCTCCTCCAGCTTGGGCCTCTGCTCCTCCTGCTTCCACACCTGCTCCTCCTGCTTCCACATCTGCTCCTTCTGCTTCTGCATCTGCTCCTCCAGCTCGCGCAGCTCCTTCTCCTGCTTCCACATCTTCTCCTCCTGTCTCCACATCTTCTCCTCCTGCTCCCGCATCTTGTCCTCCTCCTCCCGCATCTGCTTCTCCTGCTGCCACAGCCTCTCCTCCTGTCTCCACATCTTCTCCTCCTGTCTCCACATCTTCTCCTCCTGCTCCCCCATCTGCTGCTCCTGCTCCCTCATCTGCTGCTCCTGCTCCTGCATCTTCTTTTCCTGCTCCTGCAGCTCCTTTTCCTGCTCCCACATCTGCTCCTGCTGCTCCCGCAGCTCCTTCTCCTGTGCCCACAGCCTCTCCTCCTGTCTCCGCATCTTTTCCTCCTGCTTCCGTATCTTCTCCTCCTGATCCCGTAGCTTCTCCTCCTGCTTCCGTATCTTCTCCTCCTGATCCTGAAGCTTCTCCTCCTGCCTCCACATCTTCTCCTCCTGTAAAGTGTTGGTTTGAACCTGAAAAGGAAATAGACTCATAAGCTAACTATATAAATGTAATCTATAAAACAATGGTTTTCATCTATGATTCTTTAAAAAGAAATTTTAAGCCCTAACCCTGAGGTTCTGATTTCCCAGGCAGGTCCCCACTTTGTAGATTTTTAGCACACTCTAGAGGATTCTATGGCAGGACCAGAATAAGGGCCCAAATTTTCCAACTCTTGGCTGGACCCTCCCCATACCCTGCATGATCCCTTGACCATGGTCCCAGCTGGATGCTGCTCCCACAACCCCGAGGGCTGCAGTCTCTCACCTGTGGCAGCAGGATTTTGTCCTTCTCCGGCTTCCTTTTTAGCTCCTTGATGTTGAGCTGGATCTCAGACTTTTCAGATTCTACAATTTGAAGTTTTTCTTGTAGTTTGGCATTTTTCTCCTTCAGCTCCTCATTGGTTATGCTATAGCCAGAGGCAGTAGAGAAAGGAATGAATGAAGAACAGAAAGGACTGCTTTGGTGATCGACCCTCTGCCTCACCCCACAACCACAGAATCATGGCACTAGAAGGGACCCCAGGAATTAAAAGTCCCAGGTGGCAGGCCAGAGAGAGGACATGAGTTGCCTGAGGCTACCCCATGAGTCAGTGGCACAGGCGGCACTAGAGCTTCCCTGTGCACACATGAAAACCTGTATGAGCCTCTCACCATGCTCACCTGTACCCCCCACCTCCCAGCACACCACCCCCACTAAGGGCTCCCAGACCTCCCATCCCACCTTCCCCCATCCTACGTGTTCCTATACAGCTCCAGACTCATGGCGTCCCTCTCGTTTGTTAACTCCTCGATGTACTACAAATAGAGAAAGGTCAAGTCAGGATAGAGCAGGCAGAGGAGCAGCTGGCCGACCAGTAACAACAGCTACAGTGACTACTCCACAGTAACTCTTGCTCCCTCTCAATCACACCTGACATGTTCTCAAGACATTTCCAAGCCCATGGTCTCATTTTTCCTTCCTTCCTTCCTTCCTTCCTTCCTTCCTTCCTTCCTTCCTTCCTTCCTTCCTTCCTTCCTTCCTTCCTTCCTTCCTTCCTTCCTTCCTTCCTTCCTTCCTTCTTTCTTTCTTTCTTTCCTTTCTTTCTTTTTCTGAGATGGAGTTTCTCTTGTTGCCCACGCTGGAGTGCACAGGCGCGATCTCACCCCATCGCAACCTCCGCCTCCTGGGTTCAAGTGATTCTTCTGCCTCAGCCTCCTAAGTAGCTGGGATTACAGGCATGCACCACCGCACCTGGCTCTCACTTGTTTTTCAAAGAACTCAGTAAGGGTGGAAGGGACAGGGAAAGAGATTGAATTGATAGCTGGCTAACAAGGTCCCAGAGAGATGAGATAATATTGCTATTGCTATTACTGTTATTACTACCACTGTTGGAACCTTTATTGAGTGTTTCACCAGGCACGATGCTAACAATCCCATTTAATCCTCACAACCTCCATAGGAGACAGTTACCATGATCACCTCTATTGTGTAGATGGAAAAACATGGGGTATTAAAGGTTAAGTGCTGCCTAAGATCACTTAGAGCTGGGATTTCAAAACCCAGGTATATCTGATTCTCTAAGCCCATTCTTTCGCTGGGGGTAGGGACACAGATAAGGAGAAGGAAATTAATCCTTTGTTGATTTTTGAAAGAACGATACATTGGCATAGTCCAAACCTCAGAAGGTACAGAAGGGAAATATCTCTCCCCAATACTGTTCCTATCTCCTGAGTTTTTTATGAATCCTTACAAACATGTTTTATGTATATTACCATAATACATACAAACACACACACGTATGTGTGTTCCCTCTTTCTACACAAATGGTAACATACTAAAGATACTCTTCTGTACCTTCATGGTACAAGTACCCTAACCCCCACCTAGGATTTGACCAAGGGTGCAGCCAAGTATGGGCAGGGTGGGCACTTGGCCTCGGAGCTCTGTGTCCAGTGCTTGCTCCCCACAGCACCCCGCAACTCACCCACAGCAGTGACTCAGCTCTAACCTGCCTCTAACAACCACACACAAAAGCAGCAAGAAATGGCCCATGCTGTCTTCTGGGCAGGACACTGCATCCTGCAGAAGGGACCTTTAGGCTCATTCCTCTATCTGCAAAGCTGGGCTCCCATGGGACCGGGCAGGTGGTTGGACTCACCCTGTCTGCCTTCTTGTGCTGTGTGGACACAGAGGAGAGGGCCTGCTGTAACTCTCCTTCAAAGTGCCAGGAATGATGCAGGCGGTCTGCCAGATCCTGGGACTCTCCTGGAATGAGAGAGGTTGAGATGCGGCCCAAAGGACTCCCCCTAAAGGCCTGTGAAAGTGCGAGGTTGAGGGATGATGGGGTGCCCAGATTCCCACCTTCAAATTTCCCGGCAGCATCCTGGCTGTAATAGAGCACTGTCTCCAGTTCAGTTTTCTGACACATAAGGATTCGTACAGTATGATCCTGGGCCTTTGGGAGAAAAGACAAGCAAGTGCTGAAAGAGAAGCAAAGAAACCTCATCCAGAGGACAGGAGGGAACTTCACCCCCTCCACTCACCTCTAGCTGCCTCCTTAGGGCTGGCTGATGTTGACGGCTCGCCTTCTTTTCCTATAGGAAGAGGAAGACAGAGTTCTTACTAGGGGGAAGCAGAGATCCACAGCAAGAGACATGCCCCCAGAATGGCCCCCTTCCCCAGGACAGGCCCACCCATGGGACCAGGTTATCAGGGACCCTGTGGGGATGGGCTGGAATCTGGGAGGTGAGCCTTCCTCCCCAGGCTGGGAGTAGGTGAGAGGAGACTTGGGCCTCTACATCTGAGTGCCCCCCCAAACCCAGTAGTCATGTCATGAGCAAACAAAGAAACCAGGTTACTTCTTTCAGCTG
Organism: Pongo pygmaeus; assembly: GCF_028885625.2. Classification (NCBI taxonomy): domain Eukaryota; kingdom Metazoa; phylum Chordata; class Mammalia; order Primates; family Hominidae; genus Pongo; species Pongo pygmaeus. The sequence goes on along the minus strand of NC_072389.2, from coordinate 24,684,217 downwards.
AGCTTGGTTCTGTTGTTTCTGTGGGGAGAGTCAAAGGAATGTGACTGAGGGTGGCCCCTCAACTCTATTCCCCAGGCCAGGAAGTGGTAAGCAGGGGTCACGAATGGATTTTAAGGGCAAAGTTCTTAGACCCAGTGGGAGCATGAACTGGTCAACACTCCTTAACTCCCAAAGAAAAGGGATTTGGTTCTTTGTTGGTTTTTGCCCACAGCCACAGAACTGAAAGTCTGAAACTAGATTCTCTGGAAAAGACAGTAACAGAAACCTTCAGACATGGAATGTGAGAAAAGCCCACCCTTCTGCTAGCTTGTGATTTAGAAAGATGTGTTCATTCAACAAGCATTGAGCAAGTACATGGGGACCGGGGACAGTTCTTCACAGCTGGGATATAGGACGGAAAAGGCAGACAGGAGCCCTTGGCCCCAAGGTTTCCATTCTAGTGAATCTTTAAATCACAGACTCTCAGAGCAAACAGAAACCTCTGACACTCTAACTCTACCTCCTCAGGAAATGGAAGCTCAAAGAGGAGAGGAGTTTACAGCAGGTGCTGGACTAGGGATTAACACAAAAACAACAACAATAACAAATCTGATTTAAACTTCACACATGTAAGTAAAACATTACCACCCCTATTTTACAGATGTGAAAAGAGAGGTCCAAAGAACTCAAGCAATTTGCTGTAAATCATGTCCCTCACAGATGGAGAGAGAGGTAGGATTCAAACCCAGAATTCTTAACCAGTACCCGGCAGTTCTTCCTTCCACAATCTTAACAGTTACCCTCAACCTCCCCTTGTGTCCCCTGTCCTCAGGAGACCAGCCAGCCAAGACTCACCTCCTCAGGTGAATGGCAACCACCAGAAGTGGTTGTCTCAGGGTTAGTGCCATTATTTATTTTCTTCTGTTTGGTGTTGGTTGCTCCAGTACCAACACAAGCACTGTTCCACTGATGATAGCCTGTAAACTGTGGAAAAGAGGAGCAGTGATACTCATGAGAACTACAAGCTCCTACAGTCACTTTACATTTTATACAAAATACTCTCATAGACCATCTGATTTAATGCCACCAACAACTGTACGAGGTGCTGTCGCAATCACTTAGTGACTGAGAGGGATTGATACCGTGGCTAAAAGAAAGGCAGTAATGGAACTTAAACTCAGTCTTCTGACTGTGAGCTCTGGGGTTTTGCCACAAATCAGCAGCTGCCAGGGGCCAAAACCAGAGGCAGAGGTAGAAAATAAAAAGTAGGCAGGAAGGTGTACACTGTGTGGTTTACAGTCATACATCCTGTTAGAGTCATGTATCCTCAGGGCAGAAGGCAGCCTTTCTGTTAAATCTGGGAATTGAACAGAAAGAGGACAACCCAAGCTTCATTTCAGAGAGAAGTCTGCTACACTCTTAGAAATCTATGTGACTGTCATCCCTAAGAACATTAATGCTTTGTCTCTCTCAAGAGAATCAAGGGAAACTGATGCTTCAGAAAGATGTCCCATATGTATCCTGTGGTACTCAAAGTACCCCAGGATGAGATGAGATGAGGAAGATTCAAGTTGTCAAGTTCAGTTTCCCAAGATCTCTTCTGCAGAAGATGAGCAAATCTCACTTCAAAGATCACTGACTGATGGGCACTCTGGTGAGAGAACCATGGAGAATTCAGATATGAGCTGGAGAACTTAGAAAAAACTGTTGAAGTCTCTCTGGAGAGTAGAAGCCTGGGAGAAAACCAAACCAAACCAAACCTGTTTTCCCACTGCCACCCAGAGACACTGTCAACATTTTGAGTTCACAAGGGAGGTGTAGGCTTTTCAAACTGTCAATGTCTGTGTTAAGGGAGTAAGGCACCCTGAAACTTCTCACTCCTAGGTCACATGGTCCCCACTCCCCTTCCAGCTGGAAATCTGTGCTGCAACCAGAGGAACCATGAGAACACTTAGGGGATGGGTCCTAAGATCAAAGGCCAGTCTTGCAGCAGTAATGACAGTTCCTAGAGGGACTGTGCCGTCAGTACGTTCCACTCCTCCGTGGGGTGGTGGGGGATGGGGGACACATCAGTGCCATGCCCAAGTTGCCTCTTTGAGATTGGGGTGGGGTTCACAGGGTTGGGACCCAGGTACTTGGAGACGTGAGCCCAAAGAGCCCAGGGAGGTTGGGCTTGGGGCAGCGGTAGGTGAGGGCTGAGTATGGAGCGGGGAGTCCCAGGAGTCACCTGCCCAAAGTCACCCTGGGGTGACTGGTGAGGGCAGGTGCTGTGGCATCCAGTTCCTTGGAAACGTGAGCCCAAAGGGCCCAGGGAGGTCAGTTTTCGAGCAAGAGGGGGTGAGGGCAGAGTACGGAGTGGGGAGCCCCATGAGTCACCAGCTCAAAGTCAGATGAGGTCAGGGGCAGACTGCTGAGGGGTTGGGGCTGACACAAGATTTTGGTTAGGGGAGCCCAGAGGCACTGGGGGGGCCCAGCCCGGTGTACCTCTGGAGTGACATGGACTCTGGCAGCTGTTCTGCTGTCAGAGGGGCCTGGGGCAGGGTTGGGTTTGGGGTGTCACAATCTGATGCATTTTACCTTTTCCTTGGCCTCAGCCAATTTGCTCTGTTGGGTTTTTTCTGACATCATGGGGTGGGGAGGTGGGGATGGGGCCACATTGGCGTGATCCAGGCGAGGACAATGATATGCCTCCAGTCACGTACCACGCAGCTATGTGACTGAGCCAGAGGTGGCGTCACCAGGGCTGCACTAGAATGCAGAATAGGGGCATGGCCTTAATGCTGCAAGCCCATTGGTCAATGAGAAAGATGAAAGGGAAAGGAGGCGGGGCCAGGCAGCGGCGTATCATGAAGGTCCTGTGATGTCACAAGGAAAGCTGCCCATGCAACTGCTGTCCCCGTGCACTCTGGGAGAGGGGCGGGGCTGGCTTTCACTTTCTAAACTTTAAAACTTTATCACCTTAATTGAGGTACAAATCCTATTATAATGGAAAATTTACAGCATGCTTGATGATTAATAAAGCAGACTATATTATCCAACGTTCCAATAAGATAAAATATTCACAGTGATTTCTCTTTTTTGGAAAAAGTTTCTCTTATTCTCCTACATTATTGTTAAGGGCTTTTTTTTTTTCAAACTAGAGACATGTCTAATATCTTTAAAAAAACAAAGGTTTTGAGGTGGGTGTGATGGCTCATGCCTGTAATCCCAGCACCTTGGTACGCTGAGATGGGTGTATCACCTGAGATCAACAGTTCAAGACCAAAATTTTTGTATTTTAGTGTGTATTTTAGTATTTAATACCTCATTTAGGGCTACATAAATTTAATCTGATTCAGTGACTTAAAGAAATAGAGATTTCATTTTTGTCACTTAAAACGTGCAGAGGAAGGCAGTCCATGGTTCTTTTTAGTTTCCTGATACTTCCTTAGCCATGTTTTTATTCTTGTGGTTACAATGTGGCTGCTGTATTTCCAGGTCTTGGATTGCCTTCCAAGGAGGGAAAGAGGAAAGGTCAAAAGGCTGAGTCTGTCTCTTTTTAGCTGAAAAACATAGATTTCTCAAAAGTTTTAAGATTATACTGCAATTCAATTTTCATCCTTTTTTTTTTTTTTTTTTTTTTTTAAATGCAGTCTCGTTCTGTTGCCAGGCTGCAGTGCAGTGGCGCAGTCTCGACTCACTGTCACGGCGTCTGCCTCAGCCTCATCTAATAGCTAGGAATAAAGGCACATGCCACCACGCCTGGCTCATTTTTTTTTGTATTTTTAGTAGATACAAAAATCTACTAAATTTTTCACCATGTTGGCCAGGCTGGTTTTGAACTGCAGACCTTGTGATCTGCCCGCCTCTGCCTCCCAAAGTGCTGGGATTACAGGCGTGAGCCATCGCGCCCAGACTTGTGAGGTTTTAATACATAGTATTAAAGCTATGCTGGTTAGACAATTTGGAATATGTTTCTTCTCCTATTTCTGACAGAGTTGATGTAAGATGTGTGCTATTTCTTCCTTAAGCATTTGGAAAGAATTCACTTATTAAGCCATGAGAGACTGTAGTTTTCTTTTTAAGGTGTTTAATTACAGGTTCAATTACATATATTTGAATATTCATTTTGGTAACCTGTGTTTGCTGAATCAATTTGTTCATTTTATCTAAAATTTCAAAGTTGTTCTATTATTCATTTATCTTTTTAATACTTATAAGGTCTGCGGTTAGAGTTTGTGCCTTTTGTCTGTTTTGTTAATCAATCTTGCAGGGGCCATCAGTTTTATTAGTGTTTCAAAAAAGCAAACTTTGATTTTATTCATCCCTTTACCATACTGAAAATGTTTTGCTTAATTTCCAAACTTATAGTTCCACTCTGATTAAATATTTGTATAACTAAAACTCTTTGGAATTTGTGTCTTCTCAATGATCGTAAATATGATTAATTGTTATAAATATTGCTTCTGCACTTGAAAAGGATATGTATTCTGCATGTTGAGTGTAGTGTACCACGTATCTCAATTAGGTCCAGCGTGTTAAATGCATCCTTTAAAGATTCTATTTCCTTACTGATGTTTGGCTGTTTATTTTTCAGTGGCTGACAGACAAGTATTAAAGTTTCCCACAATGATCATCAACTTATTTCTTTTTTTCATTTGTTAAGCTTTGTTCTGTGTGTTTTAAGGTTAAGTTACCAAGCATAAACAAATTTAGAATTCCTTTTTCTCCCTGCTGGTTGCACCCTTTTATCATTAGGAAATACCCTCTTTATCTCTCACATAGCTCTTTCATTAGAGTATTTTTTAATATGTAAAAGAAAATAAAGTCTTGGAACCACCAAACCTGTTATGCTAAGGGAGACATGAGTTTGGGAGCTGAGTCGTGCAACACTGCCATTCTTTCTCCCCAAAGAGACAGCTGCCATTTCACAACCCTGTGTGATGGCATTAGACATAAGCCAGGTCCCCACTACCACAAAAGGCCACGTACCTCTCCATATGGCCCCCCTTACAAACTGTTCACAGGGACATTCCTTGCTAGCCCCTAAATCTTTCCGGATCTATGTCCCCCTATAAAATAAGCATATGTTAGTTGTAACTGTGGCTATGCAACCTCAGCTTAAAATGTAAAACTGAGTTCTATTCAATCTGACACTGACAATGTTGATTACAGGCTTATCTTCCCAGGTACAGAACAAGAACATGAGATCAATCACTCTTCCACCTACCCTAAGATGGCTGCATAATTGACTCTTTCCTCCCTCTTTTCAGATGTTTACCTTATCTTACCTAAAATGAAGATTACTGAGCACTAATTAGAGCTTCCTAAGAATGTAACCACCCCTTCACTCCCTGCTCCCCCTCCCTTTCTTCTGTCCTGCCTGCATTCTCCCCTTACATGCTGAGTTCCCAAAACCCTCTTTGGAAAGCACAGGTCACAGGCGTTTCTGTGGCTTGTGTTTTTTCCAGGGGTGTCATGAAATTGTGCTCAACAAAGGTCTATTGATGGAGGCACTTGCCTCATTTGGTCGCTCATTTTTTGTTTAACAGATATAAATAGAGTTACCCCTGTTTTTATTTACTTAGTCTTTGCTTTGTCAGTCTTTGTCAATTTTTCTTTTTTAAAAATAAATTTTCTTGTGTACAGTTAAGGCTTACAACATGATGTTATGGGTTATATACAGATTGTAAAAAGACTCCTATACTGAAAGAAATTAACACACCAATCATTTCACATAGTTCCCCATTTCCTTGTTGCTTTTGTGGCAAGAGCAGTTGAAATCTACTCATTGAGCATGAATTTCACATACAGAACAATTTTGTTCCCTGCAGTCCTCATGTCACACATTACATCTCTAGGCTTGTTCATCCTTCATACCTGCTACTTTGTATCCTTTGGCCTCCATGTCCCCAATTCCTCCCCTCTCCTACCTCCCCTGGTAAACAATATTTTACTCTCTATCTCTGTAGATTTATTTACACTTTTAAATCCCACATATAAATGAGTTTACACAATATTTGGTTTTCTGTGTATGCTTTATTTCACGTAGCATCACATCCTCCAGCCTCATCCATCTTGTGGCAAATGGCAAGACCTTGTTTGTTTTCTGGGCTGAATAATATTCCATTGTGTATGTGTGCCACAGTCTCTTTATCCATTTATCCATTGATGGACACTTAGATTGTTACCATATCTTGGCTATTGTGATTAAGACTGCAGTGAACATGAGAATACAGGTATCTTTACAAAGTAATGATTTCATTTCCTTTGGCTGTATGCTGAGGAGAGGGATTGCTGAGTCATATGGCAGTTCTATTTTTAATTTCTGTAGAAATCTTCATACTCTTTTCCAGAATGGCTGTACCAATCTACATTCTCATCCATAGCATGCAAAAGTTCCCATTTCTCCACACTCTTGCCAACATTTATCTTTTGACTTTTTGATAATGGTCGTAAGGGGTGTGAGGGGGTATCTCTGTGGGTTTGATTTGCATTTCCCTAATGATCTATAATGCGGAACACCTTTCAGATACCTACTTGCTATTTTTATATCTTCTTTAAAGAAAGGTCTCTTCAAGTTTTTTTTTAACATTTTAAAAATTGGGTTATTTGTTTTGAGTTGTATCAATTATTTATACATTTTGGATTTCTTTTTTTGAGACAGGGTCTTGCTCTGTTATGCAGACTGGAGTACAGTGACACAACCACAGCTTACTTGACCTTCTGGGCTCAAATACTCTCCCATCTCAGCCTCCCAAGTAGCTGTGACTAGAGGTGCACACCACCATGCCTGGCTAATTTTTAAATGTTTTGTTGAGACAGGGTCTCACTATGTTGCCAGGCCTGGACTCAAACTCCTGGGCTCAAGTGATCCTCCCACCTCAGCTTCTGAAAGTGCTGGGGTTAAGGAGTGAGCCACTGCACCTGGCTAAATGTTGGATATTTACTCCTAATTGGCTGGGTGCGGTGGCTCACACTTGTAATCCCAGCACTTTGGGAGGCTGAGGCACTTGGATCACTTTTGGTCAGGTGTTCGAGACCAGCCTGGCCAATATGGTGAAACATCATAATGGAGTTTTGGTTTCTTTAACTGGGAAATGAGGATCATGACCATACCTGCCAAGCAGGAGAGGAGATGGGCTGATGTGTGTTGTGAAGCCCAACATGGTAAAACCCCGTTTCTACTAAAAATACAAAAATTAGCCAGGCATAGTGAGGCTGAGGCAGGAGAATTTCTTGAACCCGGGAGATGGAAGTTGTAGTGAGCTGAGATCGCACCATTGCACTTCAGCCTAGGCAACAGAGCAAGACTTCGTCTCAAATAAAAAAAAGAGAATATTCACTTCAATAAATGGTGAGATCAGCTTTGCAAAGATGATGGTGAGAGAAGTCTAGCATGGCTGACTCCATCTTGCTTCCAGTCTCACGGGCCTGCTGTCTTTGCTCATTCCTGGGCATAGGCCAAATCAGCCATGGGAGAAACGTAGTCCATAGTCTATCGTTGCCATTTCCAGTCCTCCAGGGTCCCCTCTTTCACTCCACACTTAGTTATCAATTTGTTACTCTGCTTTAAAATGTACTTTTTGGTTGTCATCTCAGCTACTTGGGAGACTGAGGCAGGAGAATCGCTTGAACCTGGGATGTGGAGGTTGCAGTGAGCTGAGATCACACCTTGCACTCCAGCATGGGTGACAGAACAAAACTCTGTCTCAGAAAACAAATATAACATGAAATGGTAATGTCTTTCTTTAAAACCAAGGAAAACATGCAAGGCGGATATCTTCCTGTCACTTCGCACAGTCTACTGCCATAGCACCTGAGCCCCAGACCCCAAACTCACTGTCCTGCTCAGGGACCCCCAGACCACACTGGCCATTGAGAGCACCCCAAGTACTCTCCTATCCTCACCTCACTCCTGCAGTAAATGGCTAAATGAATAACTCAGAAGTGAAGCCTAAAACAAAAAGAAAATGCACATGCGGAACAGGAGAGGCGAGCAGAGGCCAGTCTGGAGGCCTGGGCTGATATGCTGCAAAGAGATGTCTCCGGGTGCTGCCTGTGGGGCACAGTCTGCCATTCAGAACACACCTAGAGAAGCCCTAACCATTAAAGAGCACCCATTCCTGAGTCCCCTGCCTGCCCACAAAACTTTCCTTGAAACACCCTAAACTCTGAGCCTTTGGGGAGGCAGATTTCAGTGATAACTCCAGTCCTTCCATGTGGCTGGCATTGAGTTAATTCAACTCCTTTCTGCAATAACATGGCCTCAGTGAACTGGTTTGTCTGTGCAGCAAGCAGGAAGAACCCACCGGGAAATTACAATGGTATTGGGAAAACTGGATTTCCACGTGCAAAAGAATTAATGATGTTACCCCAAGTGGTTGGGGATGCAATCACAGGGGTGTGGACATGGTCCTCATGTACTGAGTCCACGTCTGGATGAGGCCACAGGTTAAGTCCAGGTGGGGTGAGTCTAAGAAACATCCCAAAAGGCCAATCTTTGGTTCCACAATAGTGATGTTGTCTACAGGAGTCATTGGGGAAGACACAAATCTTGTGACCTCTGGCCACATAACTCCTGAGCAGTAAGGGATTACAGAAACTATGCCTGTATTTTCACAGAATTCAGGATCCCCACCCCAAATCCTAATCTTGTGGCCTTTCATTCATCTTACAAAAGTGGGTTCAGCTCCTGGACAAGGACAAGATCAGTTTTAGGGAGGTTCTATTATCATCCTTGTTTCAACGTTAGCATAGCAGACAAGCGCAGAACCAAAAATTAACACGTGGGAAATTATACACCACAAATAGACAGTACAATCCATGGACCAACCAAGGGAATGGTGATAGCAGAATGTCAGGAAAGGACTTTATAATGTGTAGACCTTAGAGAAATAAGGAACTGAGACAAGAATCCATTTGAATTCTTGGAAATAAAAAATGTAATTACCATGTTGGCCAGACTGGTCTCCCACTCCTGACATCAGGTGATCCACCTCCCTCAGCCTCCCAAAGTGCTGGGATTACAGGTGTGAGCCACCATGCCTGGCCTGGTCCTGCATTTTTGTCTTTCATATGCAGAATACAGCTAAAAAATGAGAAGAAATCTGATATATTTTCATTTTTGTGATTTTATTTTGTTGTTTGGTTTTGGGGTTTCTTTTGAAACAAGGTCTCACTCTGTTGCCTAGGCTGGAGTACAGTGGCATGATCATAGCTCACTAAAACCTCAAACTCCTGAGCTCAAGCGATTGTCCCACCTCAGCCTGGGGCTACATGTGCACACCACCATATTTGGCTAATTTTTTAATTTTTTTATTTTTATGTATTTTTTGAGATGGGGTCCCACTCTGTCACCCAGGCTGGAGTGCAGTGCCACCATCTCGACTCACTGCAAGATCCACCTCCCGAGTTCTCGCCATTCTCCAGCCTCAGCCTCCTGAGTAGCTGGGACTACAGGCAGTCTCCACCCTGCCCAGCTAATTTTTTTTAATTTTTAGTAGAGACGGGGTTTCACCGTTTTAGTCTCCTGACCTCGTGATCCACCTGCCTTGGCCTCCCGAAGTGCTGGTGTTACAGGCGTGAGCCACCGCGCCTGGCCTAACTTTTTTATTTTTAGTAGAGACAAAGTCTCGCATTGTGGCCAAGGCTGGTCTTGAACTCCTGAGCTCAAGCGATCGACCTGCCTCGGCCTCCCAAAGTGCTGGCATAAGCCACTGAGCCTGGCCTGATTTTCAATGTTTTATGCATCATTCATCATCTCTTCTCCCGGTACCTTTTTTCTCTTTTTCTTTGTCCTTGATATTCTGAAGTTTCATTCTGTATGTGTGCGTGAGCATGTGTATACAGACACACACACACAATTCTTTACAAGTTCTGTTCAGCTCTCAGTTCAGTAATTGCTGAATTGTTAATTTCAGTCATGACATTTTTTATTTCCAAGGATTCAAACTGATTTTCGTCTCAGTTCCTTCTCTATTTCTCTAAGGCCTACATATTATAAAGTCCTTTCCTGACATTCTGCTTCGCCATTCCCTTGGTTCTTCCACGGATTTTACTGTCTATTTGTGATGTATATCTTCCCCCACATGTGTTAATTCCTGGTTCTGCCCTTGTCTGCTATGAGAGGCTTGTCTAGGTGTGTTTTGAATGGCAGACTGCTCTCTCCTGTTCCCCGTGTGCATTTTCTTTTTGGCTTCTCTTCTGAGTTATTTAGCCATTTCCTGCATGAATGAGGTGAGGATAGGAGAGTAGGTGGTGTGCCCTCAATGTTCAGTGTGTTCTGGGGGTCCCCGAGCAGGACAGTGAGTTTGGGGTCTGGGGCTGGGGCACTATGTCAGTAGGCTGTGTGAAGTGACAAGAAGACATCCATTTTGCACACTTTGTTTTCTTTTTTAAAGAAAGATGTTACCATCTCAATTCCCTGGGGGTCCCCTCTTTCACTCCATGCTTAGTTATGAATTTGTTACTCTGCTTTAAAATATATGTATTTTTTGTAATCCCAGCTACTCGGCTGACTGAGACAGGAGAATCGCTTGAACCTGTGAGGTGGAGGTTGCAGTGAGCTGAGATCATGCCATTGCACTCCAGCCTGGGCGACAGAACGAAATTCTGTCTCAAAATACATTTTTTTTTTTTTTTTTTACTATGTCTAATGATGTTCTATAGAAGAAAGAGATGTAGCATGTGGTCACGCTGCTGTCTTGACAGTGGAATTTTTGTTGTTGCTGCTTTCTCTTTTGAGACGGAGTCTCGCTCTTGTGGCCTAGGCTGGAGTGCGGTGGCGCCTTCTTGACTCACTGCAACTTCCACCCGGGTTCAAGTGATTATCCCACCTCAGCCTCCCGAGTAGCTGGGATTACAGGCACCCACCACCATCCCCAACTAATTTTTGTATTTTTAGAGGGCCAGGGTTTTGCCATATTGGACAGGCTAGTCTTGACCTCCTGATCTCAGGTGATCTGCCTGCCTCAGCCTACCAAAGTGCTGGGATTACAGGCATGAGCCACCGCGCCCGGCCAACAGTGGACTGCTTTTATCTGTCTACCGCATGAAATAGTAACACCTCGCAAGCGAGGAGCTCAATATGGATCTAGACCAGAATGAGGATGGAAGAGGCGGAGCGGTGTTGGGGCCTGAGTCCCAGTCCTCCAGCTCATTCTGGCCACACTGTGTGGGTCTTCTCTTGTGCCTACTCAGCCCTGGATGCTGGTGTTGGCTGAGATGTCCACTCCTTCAAGGGTTCTTGATCTCTGGTGCAAGTTCCGTTGTCTCAGCATCAACTTGTTCTGGGCCCAGCCCACCCAGCTGACTGTGTCCTGTCTTGCAGTGGCCAAGCCGCTCTTAAGAGGGCTGCAGGCAGTTCTGTGAGGCCACTGCCTGAGGACACTCTGCTTAGTAGCCTCACTGTTTCTTTTTTTTTTTTTCTTTTTCTCTTTCTGGGATTTTTATTTCTTTAAAATAATTCATACAGACGGTTACAATCACAGACATGATTTTAACCAAAATCTTGCTAGCCTATCACATCAGCAGGATGGCACTGGTGCAGGCGGGGATGCTGCTACCCTCTGTGTCCCCAGGACAGAAGTCGATGGGCAGCGGGCAAGCTGGGCAGTGCCCAAGCTTTTTGTCTTGAAGCTGCTTCGTGATGCTGTCTTCATTTGGAACAAGGGGGGATTCATGGCAAAATTAGGAAAAACAGCCTTTGTTTTGTTTTCCTATTCTAAAAATAAGCAGGTAGAAGAAACAATGCACTGTGTGGCATGAAAAGAAAAACGGGAATGATTCATTGTCCTGAGAAGTTTGCCAACTGCCTCATTCCGGGGCACATTCCAACATAAAAACAAACAAACAAAAAAACAAAACAACAAACAAAAAACAAAACTCTGAAACTGACTTCCGAATGTTCCTTCAGGTTTCCTTTTTGTTAACAGCTAAGCAAACAGATCTTTGTAATGTTCTAAAAACTGTACACAGACAAGAACGTTCATGGGAGAATAACTACTGACTTCTGCTTAACGAGGAAGGCAAAGGACACAGGGCAGAGCACCCATAAGACAGACGACGACAACCGACACGAGGCCCAGCGCTGCCCCCTCCCGCCTCCTGAAAGCCCGGACCAGTCTCTGCAGTGCCAGGGCAGCCACACAGGCGCCTCCTCCACACACTCTGGTCCAAGGGTTTCCAGGCCCTCCGCCCAGGCGCCCGGGCTGGAGAGCTCCTCCGGGGCTACAACTGGTCACTGGTGTGGTCTCTATCCGCCTTGGGCTTGATGGTTTGGCCAGGAGAAGGGGCCCCTGTGGGGCGGGTGTGCCATAGGGGAGAGGCTGTGGGACACGAACAAGGCGCTGGGGACGATACCTTCCACAGCAGCTGGGATGCCAGTGGGGCCACGCCCACCACACCCGGAGGGTACCCGTCGAGCTCAGGGTGCACGACGGCGGGGTCCACGCTGGCCCAGTGGGTGGCAGCCGTCAGATGGTCCTTGTTGACACAGTTCTTCAGGCTGTCTGGGATCCGGCCTGTGATGGCTCTGCGGATCTCCTGCACCGCCTCCTCTGGCATCTCGGTGGATGCCAGCTCGCTGTACCACGCAGCGTGGGGGGTGCAGAAGAGATTGGGTGCAACCTTCGGGGGCCCTGGCTAAGGCTAAAGGGTTCCCACTCGTGCATGACCAGGGCCTTGCTGCGGATCCGACCCTCCTTCAGGGCCTGGGCCAATGCCTTCTTGTCCACCAGGCCGCCCCAGACAGTGTTCACCAGTGTTCACCCTTGTCTCACTCTAAGGAACAGCAGCATTGCAAAGGAAATTGGCAGCCAGGCGCAGTGGTTCACGATTGTAATCCCAGCACTTTGGGAGGCCAAGGCAGGTGGATCACTTGAGGTCAGGAGTTTGACATCAGCCTAGCCAACATGGTGAAAACCCATCTCTACTAAAAATACAAAAATTAGCTGTGTGTGTTGGTGTATGCCTGTAATCTCAGCTACTCAGGAGGCTGAGGCAGGAGAATCGCTGGAACCTGGGAGGCAGAGTTTGCAGTAAGCAGAGTTGATGCCACTGCACTCCAGCCTGGGTGACAGAAGGAGACTCTGTCTCAAAGAATAAATAAATAAATAAATAAATAAAGGAAAGCAACATAAACTGTGTTGTCTGCACAAACAGTTTAGGCACAGTGAGCCACTCTTATTAGGTAGGGAATGGTGACAGGCCTCTCTAAACCCATGTTCCCAGACGCCAACTTTGCAAGCAGCCCTCTCTAAGGATAGTAGTCTCAGGCCTGCTATTCTAACTCTTCTGAACAGCATCCTAGACAAAATTCCTAATTCTTTTTTTTTTTTTCTCACTATGGAGTCTTGTTCTGTTGCCCAGGCTGGTCTTGAACTCCCGGGCTCAAGCAATCCTCCCACTTCAGCCTCCCAAAGGGCTAGGACTACAGGTGTGAGCCACCACCCCTGGCCAGGTTCTACTTTTTAATATTTAAAATATGAAATAGGCTGGGCAAGGTGGCTCACCCCTGTAATCCCAGAACTTTGGGAGGCTGACGCGGGTGGATCACTAGAGGTCAGGAGTTCCAGACCAGTCTGGCCAACATGGTGAATCCCCGTCTCTACTAAAAATACAAAAATTAGCCGAGTGTGGTGGCAGATTCCCATAATCCCAGCTGCTCGGAAGCCTGAGGCACTTAAATCGGGGATGTTGAGATTGCAGTGAGCCGATAACATGCCACTGCACTCCAGCCTCGGTGACAGAGTGAGACTCTGTCTCAGAAAAAAAAAAAAAAAAAAAAAGAAACCTAGATGGTGTCAGTGATTTCTATTTCATCAGGTCTGGAGGCACTCTGTACCTGATTGCTCTACTTTTAGTGGTGCTAAGTTCAAATAATTCAGGTGGTGAGAACTGACTCCTTCACTGCAAACATCCCCCATCATCCTCTCATCTAATACGGTATTTTCATCCATTGCCATCTTTGCCTCAATTAATTAATTAAATACCACAAAATGGTGATTTTTTTTTTTTTGAGATGGAGTTTCACTCTGTTGGCAGGCTGGAGTGCAGTGGCGCAATCTTGGCTCACTGCAACCTCTGCCTCCCAGGTCCAATTGATTCTCCTGTCTCAGCCTCCTGAGTAGTTGGAATTAAAGGCACACACCACCACACCCAGCTAATTTTTGTATTTTGAGTAGAGACAGGGTTTCACCATGTTGGCCAAGATGGCCTCGATCTCCTGACCTCGTGATCTGCCCTCCTCAGCCTCTCAAAAGTGTCATCCTAGGATTATAGGTGTGAGCCATGGCATCCGGTCACAATGCTGATTTTTATAATTCAATCATTCTATGTTTACTAATGGAATATATATATATATATATGTTTTTTTTTTTTTTTTTTTGAGATAGCGTCTTACTCTGTCACCCAGGCTGGAGTGCAGTGGCCCGATCTTGGCTCACTGCCACCCCAGCCTGCCCGGTTCAAGCGATTCCTATGCATCAGCCTCCTGAGTAGCTGGGATTGCACGAGTGCACCACCATGCCTGGCTAATTTTTGTATTTTTAGTAGAGAGGTCTTTCATCATATTGGCCAGGCTGTCCTCGAACTCCTGACCTCGTGATCCACCTGTCTCAGCCTCTCAAAGAGCTTGGATTAGAGGCATGAGCCACAGTGCCTGGCCAGAATCTTTGTTAATGTGCATTTTGGCATATACACTGAGACACACACACACATATTCCAATATATATCAATGTATGTGATAGCCTCACCTAGGTGAAGATATAGCAGATTTTTTTTTTTCAGATTTTTTTTTTTTTTTTTTCCTTTTTGAGACAGAGTCTTGCTCTGTCACAGAGGCTGGAGTGCAGTGACGTGATCTTGGCTCACGAGTTCAAGGGATTTTCATGCCTCAGCCTCCTGAGTAGCTGGGATTACAGGCATGTACCAACATGCCTGGCTAATTTTTGTGTTTTTGGTTTTGCCATGTTGTCCAGGTTAGTCTCAAACTCCCAGCCTCAAGTGATCCAGCTGCCTTGGCCTCCCAAAGTGCTGGGATTACAGATGTGAAACAGTGCACTCAGCCGTTTCTTTTCCTTTCTTTCTTCCTTTCCTTTTTTTTTTTTTTTTTTTTGTGACTGGTCTGGCTTAGTCACTGAAGTGACAGGCTGCGGTGCAGTGGCACAATCATAGCTCATTGCAGCCTCAAACTCTTGAGCTCAAGCAATCCTCCTGCCTCAGCCTCCTGAGTAGCTGAGACTACAGGCGCACACCAGCATGCCATGCTAATTTTTAATTTTTTGTAGAGATGGGATCTCGCTATGTTGCCCAGGCTGGTCTCTAACTCCTGGGCTCAAGTGACCCTCTCGCCTAGGCCTCCCAAATTGCTGGGATTACAGATGTGAAGCAGTGCACTCAGCCTTTCTTCTCTTTTCTTTTCCTTTCTTTCTTCCTTTCCTTTCCTTTCTCTTTTTTTTGGCGACTGGTCCTGCTCAGTCACTGAAGTGACAGGCTGCAGTGCAGTGGCACAATCATAGCTCACTGCAGCCTCAAACTGTTGAGCTCAAGCAATCCTCCTGCCTCAGCCTCCTGAGTAGCTGAGACTACAGGCGCACACCAGCATGCCATGCTAATTTTTAACTTTTTGTAGAGATGGGATCTCACTATGTTGCCCAGGCTGGTCTCTAACTCCTGGGCTCAAGCGACCCTCTCACCTAGGCCTCCCGAAGTGCTGGGATTACAGGCGTGAGCCATTGCACCCAGCCAAGATACGGCAGATTTCTAGTACCCCAGAGAGCTCCTTCCTGATCTAACTTTCCCACAAAAGAAACTACTCTTCTGACTTCAATCATTGTCAGTTCTGCCTTCCTGCGCTTCATCTAAGTGGGCTGGTACAGTGCACTGTCTCTCATACCTGGCTCCCTCTATTCACCCATGTTGTTGAACGTTCCTACCACTTCATTTTTCTTTTTTGGCTGTGTAGTATTCCATGATGTGACTATCACCACTTATTCACTCTCCTGTTGATGGACATTTAGGTTGTTTTCATTTGGGGCTCTTATGAATAAAAATGGCAATGAACATTCTTATATGTCCTTTTGTGGACATATGCACTCATTTCTCTTGTGTACATGCTTAGGATGGAATTTCTGAAGGTAAGCATAGATATAGCTTTAGTAGAAGCTGCCAAACAGGTTTCCAATGTGCTTATACAACTTTATGCTACTGCCAGCTGGACCATTCTTGTAGCTCTACATCTTTACCAGTACTTGGTATAACACAGCATTTAACTTTAAATAGAGATAAAACGATGGAAAGATCCAAAGAAATGTGCATGTTCCTGAAGAACATCCAATAAACGGCCTATTTTATTCATCTGTTTCTGGCACTGAAAACCACTGCATGGCCAGATCAGGAAGGAGGCCTGGTACAACTCCCAAGGAGGCACGTGTCCCTCGGGTGGGCTTCGTGTCCCAGAAACTCCAGGGAAGGGGTGGAGAGGTACCTTCTGGGTGATCTGGTCTCCTCTGGATTTTCTTGTCCCCTAGGGCTCCCTCCAAAGAGACAGAGCACAGCCTGGCCAGGGAGCAGTATCTCCTGCTGTGCTTGCTGTGAGCCAGCCACTCTGCCCTCTTTCAGGAATTACAAAATCCATAGGTCCCTGGCATCCTTATTTATGTATTTATTCATTTATGAGGCATGGTTTTCCTCAGCTCTGTTGGATGGGTCTCTGTGAAGGGAGCTTGGTGGGGGCGAGTGGCTCCTCCCTGGAGGCAGGCCGCTGGTTAGAATCTTTGGAGCTCCAGGTCTCATGAGTGGGGGCCAGGCTCCCTAGAGAAACCCTTCTTGGCTAGGGCTGGGGAGCCCACCAGAGTGACTCAATCAGTTCTCAGGGCCTGTGGTGGGGCCAAGTGGTTTTGAGAAGCCAGTGTTCGGCTCCATCCTAAAGAGCACTCATGCAAGTTGGGGAGGAGGGCCGGGGTGCACAGCTCTGAGCCGAGTCAGACCCACCTCAGCACTGAGCCCAGCAGAAGGAGGCCCAGAGTCACTGACCATAAAACGAGCAGATGCCTCCCCCGTGCTGGTTGAGATGAGTCTTGGTCATCAACTCTAATAACTTCTAACTGCACCCAGAAATACTGATTCACACAGCAACTAGTGAATAATAGCCTTTTAGAGCTAAAAAAGCCTTGTATGATTTATTATAAGTTGACATATGCATTTTACACAAACTAGAGGCACCGTGGTGGGCCAGCAGCAGCCTGTTCAGGGGCCACAACAAGGAGACTGGATTTCCTTAAGTGCAATGGGAGTTACTGGCAAGGCTTTAAGGTTTTAGCCACAGGAAAGATGAATGTATTTCAGAGCAATGTGGGTGGATTCAAAATGAGGTTTAGAACTAGATCAATGTTTTTTTTTTTTTTAGATGGAATCTGACTCTCATTGCCCAGGCTGGAGTGCAGTGGTGCTATTTTGGCTCACTGCAACCTCTGCCACCTGGGTTCAAGCGATTCTCCTGCCTCAGCCTCCTGAGTCGTTGGGATTACAGGCACCCACCACCATGCCCGGCTAATTTTTGTATTTTTAGTAGAGATGGGGTTTCACCATCCTGGCCAGGCAGTTCTTGAACTCCTGACCTCGTGATCTACCCGCCTTGGCCTCCCAAAGTATTAAAATTTTTTTTTTTGAGACGGAGTCTTGCTGTGTCACCCAGGCTGGAGTGCAGTGGCCTGATGTCGGCTCACTGCAAGCTCCTCCTCCCAGGCTCACGCCATTCTCCTGCCTCAGCCTCCCGAGTAGCTGGGACTACAGGCGCCTGCCACGATGCCCGGCTAATTTTTTGTATTTTTTTAGTAGAAACGGGGTTTCACCGTGTTAGCCAGGATGGTATCGATCTCCTGACTTCGTGATCCATCCGCCTCGGCCTCCCAAAATGCTGGGATTACAGGGGTGAGCCACCATGCCCAGCCAAGTATTAAATTTTTTATTTGAAAAATCTCCCCTCTCCAAAGATCTCCCAGCATTTCTGAAGAGGTCTCTACCTAGGTAAGGAGAAGAAACAATTCTTGGCTGGGTACAGTGGCTCACGCCTGTAATGCCAGCACTTTGGAAAGCAAGGTTGGTGGATTCCTTGATCCCAGAAGCTCAAGATCAGCCTGGCCAATATGGTGAAACCCCATCTCTACTAAAAATACAAAAATCAGTCGGATGTGGTGGTGCATGCCTGTAATCCCAGCTACTTGGGAGGCTGAGGCAGGAGAATCGCTTGAATCTGGGAGGTGGAGGTTGTTGTGAGCTGAGATCACGCCATCGTACTCCAGCCTGGGCAACAAGAGTGAAACTCTGTCTCAAACAAACAAAAAACAAAAACAAAAAACACAGTGTAACATGTTATTATAAAGTCACTGCTCAGGGACCAACTTGTCCCCTCCTGTGCCTCTAGAGGGAAGCTCCCTCCCACTGTTCTTTAGAGTTTTATATCTTAAGTACAGGAGTCAACAAACTAGGCCTATGCACCACATCTGGCACCCAGCCTTTATTTATTTTTTCAGATGGCGTCTCACTCGGTCACCCAGGCTGCAGTGTGGTAGCACAATCTCAGCTCACTGCAACTTCCGCCTCCCAGATTCAAGCAATTCTCCTGCCTCAGCCTACTGAGTAGCTGGGATTACAGGTGCGTGCCACCATGCCCAGCTAATTTTTGTATTTTTGGCAGAGACGGGGTTTCACCATGTTGGTCATCTGGTCTCGAACTCCTGACATCAGGTGATCCGCCTGCGTTGGCCTCTCAAAGTGCTGGGATTACAGGCATGACCCATGATGCATGACCCAGCCTTTTTTAAAATGAAGGTTTTGGCTGGTGTGGTGGCTCACGTCAGTAATCCCAGCACCTTGGGAACCACTGTGCCTGGCAAATCCTTTGACATTTTTTGAAACTTTGTTTGAGCGTATGACCCACTTAGCATATGACTGGATTTTATGAACATTTTCTGTGTGCATAAAAGAATGTCTTCTATAGTTCTGTTAGATATGTATTTGTATAAAATGTATAAAATTTTGGCTGGACGTGGTAGCTCATGCACATAACCCCAGCACTTTGGGAGGCTGAGGTGGGTAGACTGCCTGAGGTCAGGAGTTCAAGAGCAGCCTGGCCAACATGGTGAAATCTCACCTCTACTAAAAATACAAAAATTAGCCAGGCGTGGTGGCAGGAGCCTGCAATCCCAGCTACTCGGGAGGCTGATGCAGGAGAATTGCTTGAGCCCGGGAGGTGTTGGTTGCAGTGAGCCAGGATCACGCCACTGCACTCCAGCCTGGGCGACAGAGTGAGACTCCATCTCAAAAAAAAAAACAAAAAAAAAAACAAAAGCAAAACATTAAAATATGTTAAGAACGCATAAATCAGAATGAAGATAAATGATGTTAAAGAGAACTAAGGTCTTTGCATTGTTTAAGAGAATATACTAAATAATAATAGATTTGAATGAGTCAAAAATAGATGTTATAATTAATATCTTCAGTAAGTACTAAAACTAAAAATGTATATAACATATACACTCCTTATAGACAGAGTGAGACTCTGTCACAAAAAAATAATAATTAAAAAAAAATAGAAAAGTTAGCTGAGCATGGTGGCACCGGCCTGTAATCCCAGCTACTCAGGAGGCTGAGACAGGAGAATTGCTTGAAGCCAGGAGGCGGAGGTTGCACTGAGCCAAGATCATGCCACTGCATTCCAGCCTGGGCAACAGAGTGAGACTCTGTCTCACAAAGAAGAAAAGTGATATATGCATACAGTGGAATATCATTCAGCCATTAAAAAGGATGACGTTCTGACACATGCTACAATACGGATGAAGCTTGAAGACATTATGCTAAACGCAAAAGGATAAATCTTACATGGTTCCATCTAGATGAGGTATCTGGAGTGGTCATATTCATAGAGACCAAGGTTAGATTCAAGGTTACCAGGGTTGGGGTAAGGGGAAGTAGGGTAGTTAAACTGCTTAATGGGTACAGTTTCTGATCAGAGTGGTGAAAAGTTTTGGTAAGAGAGAGTTGTGATGGTTGTGCAACTCTGTACTTAAGGTACTTAATACCCTGAATTATAAACTTAGAAAATGATTAAGTGGCTAATTTTAAGTTATATATATTTTGCCACAATGAAAAATACAGTAAAAGGTATATAAATGAAAAACCTCACTCTCCATCTAACTAATTCCACATGCCATGCAACTAAACACTTACTAGTTTCTTGAGATTCTTTTAATGTTTCTTTATGGAAAAACAAGCAAACAAGCCTAGTTACTCTAATTCTTCCCCGACACTCCATCCTGATTTTTTTAAAAAGCCAGCCAGTCATCAGTGGGTAGGACCGTCATTTCCGTTTCACTGTACTCACTCTACAGAATTACCGTATACATAGGAACCTTAAAATAACAAATTCCAATACATTGTGGTCCACAATAAGTATTTCATTAATATTTGGTGGAAGAGAGAATATAAACATTCTGCCATACCTGGTTCATTTATTCTGCCAAATGTATGCCTGGTATTGTGTTTTTCGGTCTTGAAACACATTTCACAAAAATCAAAGTCATCACACTTTCTGCATTTGAATCTGGATCCATTGATAGGAAACATCTGACATCCATCACACCTATTTGTAAAATAGCAACTGAGTTAAGAAAGGTCATTTATTAAACTTACTTCAACAGAAAACCATTCGTCCCAAAGCAAATCTAGCAATCATAAAAATAACTCACGTAACCCCAGGATGAATACTGGGCACCAACTCCATTTCTGATAGCAACCCAGTCCAGTGAGACTGCTGGGGAAAGTCATCAATGATATCTTTTCCATTGGCACTGAAAGCTAGGACAGAACACAAATCACCTGATCCATCTTCCTCTTCACCAATAAAAACCTGAACTTAAAACTGCACCTAGCCATGTCATACTACATTGTAGTTATTTGTTTTTTACAAAGAGTCTATCTTTTAGAGATAGGTACTAAAATGCTTATGGATGAAATAATACATGATGTCAGCGCCTGGTTTCAAAATAATCACAAGAAGGGAGCATGAATAATTTTGGCCGTGAGGTGACAATCGTTAAAGCCAGGTAATGAGCACATGGAGGTTCATTGTAAACTACATTCCTTACTTTTGCATTAGGTTTAAAATAGGACATTTGGGTTTTTAATTACACCAAGTCAACAATTCCATATAATACCTTTGGTATCTCAGGGAATAAAAACCACATTAATAACATGAAGACTTCTTTTGTCCTTTGATAAGAGCAACATGTCACTCAAAACAAAGAAACCAAATTCTTATTTTAAAAATTTGTCTTGTTTTGATTTGCAAATATTTTAACAATCTCTTAAGCAAAGAAAAATGTTTAAAGTAAAATATTAAATAATCCATTTGTTCTTATGTAACATGAGAAGCTCTAGGAACCTCTCACCACTGTGGAACCACCACCAACTGTGGCCATTTTCTAAGCGATCTGATGAAAAGAGAGGCTTCCACAAGGTTCAGATGAACAAACAAACAATCTCTTTATGGCATCAAGAGTTTATAAAACTATACACATACTTATTTCTCATGCAACTGTTAAAACGGACATAGTATACCTTTCAAAGTGTGCCACGGATTTGATTTGGAATCTCAATAGTATCATATTAAACCAGTTCCTAATTCCCACCATTAGCACATTTCCATTTCTTAAATTCAGTCCTAAATTTTTATACAGCATGAAAAAGGGAGCCAGGCGTGGTGGCTCACGCCTGTAATCCCAACACTTTGGGAGGCCAAG
This sequence comes from Pongo pygmaeus, assembly GCF_028885625.2. NCBI lineage: Eukaryota > Metazoa > Chordata > Mammalia > Primates > Hominidae > Pongo > Pongo pygmaeus. The sequence continues at coordinate 24,662,456 of NC_072389.2, read as the reverse complement.
GCGGGCGGATCAATAGGTGAGGAGTTCGAGACCAGCCTGGCCAACATGGTGAAACCCCATCTCTACGAAACATACAAAAATTAGCCAGGCACGGTGGTGGGCACCTGTAATCCCAGCTACTCTGGAGGCTGAGACCGGAGAATTGCTTAAACCCGGGGGTGGAGGTTGCAGTGAGCCGAGATGGCGCCACTGCACTCCAGCCTGGTCAGGGGAGGAGACAGAAAAAGCAGTCCTGACAGTCAGGAGGTGGCCTGTTAATGTCAGTGTTAGGTCATTTCACAGAACAACTGACAGGACAAGTTGACAGAACACGAACATCAGGTAAGGCCACTCTGTGACTGATGAATCAAGGCACAACCAAAACCCCTCCTTAACCATGTGTGATTAAAGTTGAGTCTGATCCAAACCACAAACAACCACACAGTCCCCTATCCTGGTGATATGAACGACTGCTTCCTTACCAATCATGACATTAGCATGGCTCTGTTCTTTCTGCCTGCTAGGTAAATTTATTAAGACATCGTGTCTTAGAATTACCCGTTTTCTCGACCCCTCCCCCAAATACCCAACATAAACTTCATTAGTCCTCGCTCACTCCCTCTGATGGAGACACCCATTCCCCAAGGTGTGTGTTCTCCTGCACTGCAATGAGTTGACATTAATAAATCTGATTGTTTCACTGCAGGTGAGTTCCTCTGTGGCCTTTGGCAGAAGGCAATGACAAGCAAAGGAACACTCTATCTCTTTCTTCACACTTGTTTTCTTTTTTTGTGTGCTTGAACAAAAAGAAATACTAAGTACACATGCGTTAATGAAAAGTTAACATCAGGAATTTTATTACCCAGATAATATTACCTTTCACAACCCCCACACTCTGATGAGTCACAGATCCCCATTTGTATTTTGGTGTGGTGACAGAGGCTTTGACCCGCACTTTATCACCAATCTTGATGTGGGAAGAACTTGGTGGAGGATAGCCTACAGATTTCAATAACAAATCATTATAATCAGTATTCATTTATGGGAATTCTGTCTCTAAGAAAAAGCAAAAGCACTGAACAAAGAATGTGCTCACCTATAAGTTCAGCATGAATGTACCTAACCCAGTAGGTGCCCCCTTTCTGCTGCCAGTCACACTGCACATTGAGATCATGCAATCCATCTCTGTCCAGTTTGATGACTTTGCCAACATCACCTTCGCACACTTCTTCGTACACAGGTCCAGGTCCACTTGTCCTGCGGAAGGAAAGACTCAGTGAGAAGGGCGTGCCCTGCTCAGACTCCCTCTCGCAAGCATCAAGCCTCCGCCACATGGCGATGAGTAACGCTCTGCCCTTCAGGAATCTGCCGACCGCACACACTGTCCGTGACGAAGGGCTCACCCTTCCCAGTGTTACACTCGGTGCTTCTGGGTAAGCACCTTCTGCCTCCTGGGTCTTCCTTCCCTGCTCTCCAGACACCTAACTTGATAGGACGCAGGATTCAATGGGTTTAACACAGTTAGAACCATGTCAGCTACTATTAATATGATCAAATGTTCCCCAAGTTGCTGAAGTTTCAGCTGCTTTCACTCTTCTTCTAAGACTCCTCTGAGAGAATCTGTCAGCCCCACTAGCTCTTTAACTGATGAAGATGGCAGCAATGCCCAAGGCTTATCTGAATACAGAGGCCACAGAAGCAGCACAGAGAGCATGGGGTGGGAAGGAAGGAGGGCTGCAGGTGCCGCTCGGGCACTGGCTCGACTAACTGGCAGACAGGTTTATTCACCACGATGGGAAACGGCAGCTACTAGAGAAAGCCAGCTGAATTTCGGACATGCGGTGATTTGCATGCACTGCACCTCCAACCAGAGATGTGAATGGGAAATCCAGACTTGAAAGGGCTTACATCATAAATGCTGAAGCAGCAATCCTAGGTCTGTGGGAGCAAGAGGGGAGAAAACGTAGGTCTGTGGGAGCAAGAGGAGAGAAAACTCAAGAAGAGTGGGCAGAATATGCCATAGTTATGGGTGAAGCCACACAGACTTCCAGGATATAAAGAATGAGCAGAGAGAAGAGCTCCCTAGAAACATGGAAAGAAACTCAGGAGAGCTGCATTCTAGACCCAAAGGAAGGCAAAGTCAAGCAAGGCTACAGTCTCAGCCACGCTGAATGCCACAAGCAAGCCAAGTGCTTCCGGGACAGAGGCCCCTGGATCCGGCAGGGAACAGACCGTGAGCCATGGTCCAACAGGGTGACTGGGCCACAGGGCCCTGGAATGGAGGGGAGGAGGGAAGAGGTGAACACAGACTTCTCTTCCGGGATAAAGGGTGACACGGAGAAGAGGGTGTCAGCCATGGGGTTCTTCAAGTGTGGCTCCGAACATGGCAACAAAGGCTGACTCGAAAACACTCATTACCACGAACACAGGGTTACATTGCCAACCGCAACTCAACAAATGGTGGGCCCAGGTGAACCCCAGGACTTTAGCACGTCCATGAACTCACTCATAAAAGAACACTGTACAAACAACACGAGTTTAAGACGGCAGCTATTTCATCAAGAAACACGATGTACTGACCTGCAAAGGCCTGTTTAGTTGATTTCTTTATTTTGTGCTTTTCTAACTTGCTTCCAGCGAGGTTCACCAACTGAGCCCAGACAGACAGCATGGGCTCTGTGAAGGGCAGGCTGTTCACATTAAAGGCCACGGCAGGGAGCTGGAGAGGACACAGAAGCTGTCAGCGTGTGGCCAGTATGACTAACCAATGAAACGTGCTGGAAGTCATCAAAACCATGGGCTTAATCCTGAAATGCCACACATACCCGGAAGCCTTTTTATAGCTGAGAATAATCATTTTTTAAAATGACATTAAAGGCAAGATAGAGACTTACACATATAATAAGTATAATCTATATTAATTTTTCTTTACAAACCTGTCAACAGTAATTACATCAGTGTGGTGGTTACTATCTTCTCAGGTATTTTCTATATACTTCAAAAGTTTTCTACAACATGTACATATTCCTATAATAATAAAAAAGAGTACTTTATAGAAAATATAGTCAGGCCGGGCACAGTGGCTCACGCCTGTAATCCCAGCACTTTGGGAGGCCGAGGAGGGTGGATCACCTGAGGTCAGGAGTTTGAGACCAGCCCGGCCAACATAGTGAAACCCCATCTCTACTAAAAATACAAAATTAGCCAGGTGTGGTGGCACACACCGTAATCCCAGCTACTCAGGAGGCTGAGGCAGGAGAATCGCTTGAACCCGGGAGGCAAAGGTTGCAGAGGGACGACAAGATCGTGCCATTGCACTCCAGCCTGGGTGACAAGAGCAAGACTCCATCTCAAAAAAAAAGAAAAAGAATATACAGTAACATTGCACTTGGGCTACATGAAAATAATGTAAATGGCTCCTTCTCCCTGTGCATCCTTGATTCATAGGTTAAGATAACAGTAGCTGCTACATTAAGTCACGTCACTCAAAACAACTAAGCATTTTCTACATGAAGAAAGGCTGTTTTTTTTTTAAAGGTGTTTAAACATGTTTAAGTTTTTTTAAAATTTGAGTTGTTTAATAAAAAGTAGACTTCATAAATTCACATTTTAAAATAATTAGAACTACCTCATAGATGCATGGTACCTTCTAGGTTGCTAAAGCCCTCTCCGTGTCTCTGAGGCTGAAACACACACGAACCACTGCTTTAGGTGCCCTGAGAGACAGGCCCTGCTCACCACAGAAGCGCAAGCTCACACAGCTTCCTGGAAGGCAAACTTGAAGTACCAGAATCAAGTTCTTTCAAGTGTTAATGTTGGTGCTGGGTTCTAGTGTAAAGCCAATTTCCCTTATCATACAGTAACTGCGCACAAGTTCACCTACTGGTTTCAGCTGATTCAATGGGCAAACGCGACACGTCTGCATGTCAGAGAACTGCACGGTGATTTTGCCCTTCGGGGTGATGCGAGTCACGGTGCCTTCTCCAAACTCATCGTGCATAACTTGGCCACCCAGGCGCAGGCAACCATCGATGCCTCCAATCACGGCCAGGACCGCCATGAGGCCCCCCACTTCAGGGTTCTCGGAGTCGGGGAAGTAGTCCTCTAACTAGGCCTAGTGCAGACCAAACAGCGAGCTCCACCAAAGACACTCACGGAGCTGCCCAATCCCTACAGGTTTACCGTTCAACTAAATTAATTCTGAGAACACAAACCCACCCCTTCAGAAGGCCTTCCCGCAAAGCTGTGGATGATGGAGCGGAGCTGGGAGTTGATGTACTTGTCGATGAACCCATTCCACTGAGTCAGGGAGTGCAGCGTGCGCAGCAGTGCCACCACCTCCTCCGCCAGTGTGCTGCTGTGGGTGGCAGTCAGCGAGGCCTGAGGGCGCACCCTGCGCCGCCTCGGCGTGGACTCTGAGGAGGTAACAAGGGGAGAAACTGCTGCACCGCTCTTCACCAGGGCACAGGGAAGGGAGATGGCCACCCACCTCTGAGTGACGGCACTGTGCTGCTCTTCACCAGGGCACAGGGAAGGGAGACGGCCACCCACCTCTGAGTGACTACACTGTGCCGCTCTTCACCAGGGCACAGGGAAGGGAGACGGCCACCCACCTCTGAGTAAGGGCACGTCGGGGGAGCAGGTAGTGAGCAAGCTCCCCAAGAAGTCAAACAGCTTCTCCACGAGGCATTTCATGTCCCTCGCCCTTTCGGTCTTGTCCCATGATGGAAGGACTGCTTGCAACAAATGCACAGCTAAGATCTGATAAAAGAAAATTTAAAATGACAAGCATTAAAAAAAAATCTGATTAAGAAACTAGAGATTGTTATTTTCTCTTTTCTTTTTTGAGACAGAGTCTCGCACTGTCACCCGGGCTGGAGTGCAGTGGCACGGTCTCGGCTCACTACAACCTCCACCTCCCAGGTTCGAGCGATTCTGCTTGCCTTAGCTTCCTGAATAGCTGGGATTACAGGCACCCACCACCAAGCTCAGCTCATTTTTTTTGGATTTTTAGTAGAGACAGGATTTCACTATGTTGGCCAGGCTGGTCTCAAACTCCTGACCTCATGATCCACCTGCCTCGGCCTCCCAAAGTGCTGGGATTACAGGCATGAGCCACTGCGCCCAGCCTCTCTTTATTTTCTGTTCTCATAATGCAAGTAATCATGTGAAAATGTTGAGATGCATTACTTTACAGCCAGGTAATTACACTCAAGTTGATTAGTGATTAGGATTGTCAGGGACTTTAGAAAAAAACATTACAGATGCATGTGTTTAATTAAAAAAGAATTATTTTTAGTTTAATTCTTAAGAGAATTACACTACAAATTCTGTGAAGCAGATGAGTGAGTAGTTGCAGGATTTACCACTTAAGAGAAAAGCAGGTAAACTAAAGGTTAGCAACTTACCAATTATCAAGGACCTCTGCCCCTTGCCTCCAGAAAATCTACCCTGTCACTTCTAGACCCTTTCTGCACTCGTTACTGAATAAAGGCCCCTGAATCTGAGGGCAGGGAACTTCAGTACATGGAGGCCTCTCTCAGGGAACTGGTTTTGCCTGGCAGCACATTACCTGTCTCTGCAGCGAGGCGGCAGTGAAGGGTGCGTGCCCTTCCACGACCTTCATGAGCAGCGTGATCCGCTGCGGGGAGCTGAGGGCGCCGCACACCTGCGGCGTGAGAGCGATGCTCTGCACAAACCCCAGCATACATCAGCTCCGGTGTTGCTCCCTGTACATCAGCCTGTTTGGAGAAGCTGTGGGAGGGAAAATAGATATGCTTGGTTAACAAGTCCCTAAAGACAAATCCCTAAAGATAAATCCTTACTTTTTTTTATCAACTTATTTTATTTTCTACAATAAGCTCCTTTAAAATATATTGCAGTTTGTAAATTAATTCAAACTAATTCAAAGTGAGAAGTGGAAGGCGGCTTTTAAGTTAGTTCAAGAAACATTTCCGAATTTTTTTGTTTGATTTTTTTAGAGATGGGCCCTCACTATGTTGCCCAGGCTGGTCTAAAACTCCTGGGCTCAAGTGATTCTCCTGCCTTGCCCTGCCGAATAGCTGGGACTACAGGCATTTTTAAAACCTTGTAAGCATGTGTAGTAAAAGTAGTTAGGGAATTTTAGCTATGCATTGTTTCTAGGCAATAGGAAAATGATCTATAATTCAAATAGCAGTAATTTGCAACAGTGCATCTATTATATTTTTAATTTCGTGTTTTAAATATCTCCACATTTGCTTATATTTAATCTGCACCACTTAAATACTTTTTTTGTATTTTTAGTAGAGACAGTTTCCAATCCAAGTTTAATACATCTGCATTAACAAAATTGAGTTTTTCACTAGGTTTACACCATTGGATTCTGGCACCAGTGGGCCCACCTCTGCTCTGCCTGGCTCTAGGACTCCACTACTCCCTGAATGGAGGCTGAGGCTTGGAGGCTGGGCCCCCCAAGGGACCCCGCCCACAGCTCCACAGGACCTGCTCTCCCTCCCACCTCCCCCACCCTGCCCTCAGCTATCCAAGCTTATGAGGACACCTGCCTTCCTTCAGCACACTCACATGAGCTCACACACACACACTCTCACACCCTCATATGCATCCTCACACTCACACCCATACTAAGTTATTCAGACACACTCATGGGCACTCACACACCCACCCTCACACTCTCAGGTGCACCCACCACTGTCACAATCACTAACACACACACAATCCCAGTCACACATATGCACACACAACAGATGCAAGCTGACACACTCCTATGCACTCTCACATACACTTACCCCTCCCAATGCATACAAAAACTCACATATGCACTCACGCTCCTAAACACTAGTCACAACTGATTACTCACCTACTCACACCTTTACCCACACACTTTCTCACTTTACACTCACACCTACACTGTTATAACCTCCCACTGACACGAGCAAAATACTCACATTCACTCACACGCATTCACAATAACGTCACTCGTGCTCACACAGATACAAGGCACTCATACACATTTACACAAATGCTCGCACTCAATCGCACACTTACACGAGTGGGTGCTGCCACCCACTCATACTTCCTCACACTCACCAAGCCTCACTGACTTACACTTCATCTCATTCGCTCACCCAGTAATCCCCTCACACTCATGCCCCCCTCATGCTCACCCTCACACACACACACTGGCTCAATGCACTGATGCTTTCACTCCCACTTCACCTGAATGTAGTCACCTGCCCACTCACACGCTCTCATGGACATACACACCACTCACATAAATGCACGCATACACACACCCACACAACCACATGCTACAAACACACCGTCACACTTGCAACACAAACGCTCAGCCACTTGCCCATCGACTGCTAACACACTCACTCTCATCAATATGTGCGGATGCTCCAGCACACCACTAATACACGCATGCTCTCACACACACTGGAGCACGCCCACATACCCACCCACACTCACATGTGCTCACTCTCAGTCACAGGCACACTCACCCCACTCCCTCAGCTCACATTTCTCATACTTACTCTCCACACACACAAACACTTTATGGATTAAACTGTGCCTGTCCCCCAACTTCACATACATTCGGAACCTCAGAATATGATCTTATTTAATGAGGTCTTTGTAGACGTCATTAAGGTAAGAATTTAGGTGCCATCATGTTGGATTAGAGTCAAAGAAACTCAGTGAGAGAGTCCTTTCAGAGAGAAAAGGACATGCAGAACACAGGGGCAGGGGCCATGTGAAGACACAGGCAGAGACTGGCACAATGCGTCCCCACACCGAGGAAGCCTGGAGCTCCCAGAAGCTGGACGAAGTAGGGAAGGACCTTCCCCTAGAGCCTGTGGAGGGAGCATGGCCCTGCCCGCACTTGGATTTGCGACTTCTGGTCTCCAGAACTCTGACAGAACAAATTTGTTGTTTGAAGCCAGTGTTATGGGTTAAATTCAGAATTGCAAAATTGGTATGTTGAAGCCCTAACCTCTACCGTACCTCAGCAGGTGACCTTGTTTGGAAACAGGGTCGCTGCAGATGTAATCAGTTTGATGAGGCTGAATGATGTCCCTATGAAAAGGGGAGATTTGGAGGCGACTCACACACAGGGAGAATGCCATGTGAAGATGACGGCAGAGATCGGGGTGACACCTCTACAAGCCGAGGAACGCTAAAGAGGCCAGCAAACTCCAGAAGCTGGGGCAGAGCCCTGAAGCAGCTTCTCCCTCACAGCCCCAGAAGGAACCACCCTTGATCTCAGCCTTCTAGCCACCAGAACCATGAGAATTTCTACTGTGTAAGCCCCCAAGTTTGTAGTACTTTGTTACAGCAGCCACAGGAAAGGAATCCACACACATCCACACCCACCCACATGCACACCCAGACACGACAAGCGTGCGGCCCCCAGCGCAGACTCCCTGGGCCCTCGATCTCTCATTCCATACATGTCTTGTCCGTCGTTCCGCTTTCCACTAACATTCGCAGCAGTCCGCATAAAGTCTTGGTGGCTTCGCTCTGCATGATCTCAGCATGAACTCCGGCAGACAGACAAAGAGTCTGCAGTAAGTTAATAGTGCTGGTAAACATCATTGCAGTGGGGTGAATGTTCCTTTCAGTTTGTTCGGCTTCTAAAAAAAATAATCAAAATAACAAATTATATTGGCAGCCCCAGCCTCTTGGATGGTCTTACGAAGCCCACCCATGTGAAGCTTCACATGTCTTTTAGGAACAGCTAAGAAATGTCACGAAACCTCCTCCCACAACCTGGATCTCCACAGATAGGATCTAGCTTTCTTGGTCCACCCCTAAATTCTCACCTCTGCTTCCCTAGAAGCGATAAAGTGCTGACTAACTCCACATTACATGAAGAGTTCAGAGTCAGGGACCGCAGAGGAAAGGTAAAGGCAGGTAGAAGGTGGGGTGTGCTCCGGCGGGGGCTCTCACTGGAGGAGGACGCGATGGACCGAGACTGCAGGGCAATTCCACCAGGCCTCGGCTCACTCGCTCAGATGCAGGCTCAGCACCAACCACATGAGACTCACTGGTGGTGCAGCTGCCCCGGCCTGGCCACCACATTCTCAAAGAGGGGCGGGTGCACTCGTGAGAGGAAAATGCAGAAAGTCAGTTCCAGCCAGATTGCCAGATCCCACAGCCACTCCACGCACCTGCATCGGAGGTGCCTGGGAGCTTATTTAAATTGCAGGCTCCAAGGACAGAGTGCCAGCTGCAGATGTGTCCTGACATCCCATTCTAAGGCCCAGATGGCAGTGGTGGCAGCCAGCACCTGGACAGTTTGTGGGCTGCCTTGGACTAAATGCCTTCCTGAGTCACCCACCAGAGTCGTCCTCTGTGTCCGAGTCCTCTGCTGAGGGCTGTGCAGCGGCCGGCAGGTCTGCCAGCTTGAGGTCGTATTTTCCTTCTTTCCCCATCCTGTAGGAGTTGGTGCTGCCCGTGTCCCACTGGACTCTTATCCACCCGTCCTCTCCCAGCTCACCAATCACTCGGCCTAGGCCTGGAGGAGGCCCATCCTGAGAAAGACAAAGGAGAGATCAGTTAGGAGGGTGCGTGCCCCGCCCTGGTCCTTCCATGGCTCCCAGCAGACCTGCCACACAGATGTCGCCATATGCCACCATGTCTGTCAGGGGCTGTCCCCAGACACAGATTTCACCTCTCCTACAAAATGTGTGCTTGCATCATTTTAAATTAAATGGCATAAAATAACGTGATCATGCTGCTTTACCAAGGAAGTCGGGGAAATCTCATCTCAATGAGGATCCTCTGAGTCAATGCAGAGACAGGGCTTTGCAGCAAGTCCTGACCCCTCCATCCCTCAAGGGCCTTGCAAGAGCAGAAACCTGAAACAAGCACCAGCACCTCCACATTCCCTTTGCTTCAGTTTCCCCCGGGCCCCAGGGGGAAGCTCTGTCTCTCACTTCTGCAGGAGAAAGCTGTTTCTAGGATGGATGCTGCTGTCTCCAGACACTGCTATTTCTAAGATGACTGTGACAAAGCCGGGGCTTACCAGCGTGGCTGAGAAAAGCTAGACAGACCATGGGAAGGTGAACACTGCCCTAACTTAGCTAGGGCTGTGGTAAGTGACTTCCACCTGGAGGCACCTGGCAGAGATATATATATATATATATATAAAGAAGCTCAATGTCATTCATCATTAGTGAAACACAAATCAAAATCACAATGAGATACCACTTCACACCCACTAGGATGGCCTTAATCCAAAACAAACAAAAAAAAAGAAAACCACAAAAAATAGTGTTGGCAGGGAAGTAGAGAAACTGGAACCCTGGAATCCTGCCCACTGGTGGTGGGAATGTAAAAATCATACAGCAATGTGGAAAAGTTTGGTAGTTTCTTAGTAAGTTACACATAGTTGTACCATATGACCCTGTAATTCCAGTCCTAGCTGTATAATCAAAAGAACTAGAAACAAGTGTTCAAACAAGTATTTGTATATAAATGTTCCTAGCAGCACTATTCACAAAAGTCAAAAGGCAAAACCAACCCAAATGTCCATCAACAGATAAATGAATAAACAAAATGTTATCTATTCATACAATGAAATCTTTTTCAGCCATAAAAATAAGGTACTGATATATACCAAATGAAATAACCCAGACACAAAGGCCACAAATGGTATGATTCCATTTATATGAAATATCCAGGATATGCAAATCCATAGACAGAGAAAGCAGATTTGTGACTATCAGGGGCTGCAGAGCAGGGTGAGTCAGGACTGATGGCTAAATGGGGTGCATTTATAGTGATGAAAAAGTTCTACAACTAGACAGTGGTGATGACTCTAGAAAATTGTGAATGTATTTAATACCGCTGAACTGCGATGTTAAAATGCTACACTTTCTGCTATTTGTGTCTTACCATAATTTACAAAAAGCTTAAAAAAAAAAAAAAAAAGAAAAGAAAAGAAATCAAAGCAAAATCCTGACGTTTTCCCAAAGGCTCTCAAGCCAGTGCAGACCTACCAATCAGGCGCAGTGCCGTCTGAGCGAGGGCCAGCATGCCGGAATTGAGCAGGAGGTCGAGGTTGTTTGCGCCGTGCTGCAGGATGAGCATGCTGAGTACCACCAGGAGGAAGCGGGCTTGCGGGATGGTCCCCAGGCTCGGTCCTGACAGGTTCTCATTGGTGATGGTTTGCAGGGGAACTGGCTGGATACCTAATGAGCATTGGCACCCACTGACATTTCTTGTGATGGATACAAGAATAAACGTAACGCAGAAAGCACGGGCGATTACTCTAAACATCTGACTATTTTGACACCCACTGACTTTTCTCGTGCATGAATGCAAGAATAAACTAATGCAGAAGGCACGGGCGATTACTTTAAACATCTGACTATTTTCCAGGGGTTTCCACTGAGTGGGCAGCTCTGTCATGCTGCACGATGGGCCTACCCCCTGTATTCTGTGCACAGGTCGTTCCATCTGTCTACAGGACTTAGCATGGTGCTCTCTGAATACCTTGGTGCCCTATTCCATTCCTCCCATTTCAAATGTAAAAGTTATGTCTCCCTTTTCCTCCACAAAACCAATCCAATCAACTCTCTGTAGATGCTCAAACTATACAGAAAATAAATATTAATATAGGACACAGACACTTTAGGATATATGGTGATACACATAAAAAGGTCAAAATGTGAAAATGTTATACTAGAGTACTTCAACATTGTCTCCTGCTAAATTTTAAAGTTTTGTTTAAAATCTGAGAAAGCTGACAGCAGCATAGATTATACAAGTACAAAGTACAAACTTATTAAAGTCTTCTCAAAAGCAAAAATTGGCATTTGCAAGTTTCCACAACATATAATTAAAGGCAAACTATAAAATAACACTGATGCAGTTGTTGACTCACCAAACTCTTTAAATTTGGCACTGGCATCCATCAAAACATTTCGAATGTTCCTAACAGTCCAAGCATACAGCTAGCCAAAGGTGACTTCCAGCAGCATCCGATTAAAAGGTGGGATCAAATCAACATCCTTTAAACAATCAGTAAGAGGTTCCCTTTCAAATAAAGATAAAGAATTTGACTCGGGACACTGCCAGACTTCTAACTGTTACAGAACAACATTCTGTTGCCACAGCTTCCTTAATTAAGAAAAAAAATATGCTAACGTTTTACCCTGTATCGATTCCTTCAGGAATAAGTCTTTGCCATCCACAAAACATCGCATACTGCACAGATGGAAGTAAGAAATTCTTGCTCACCAGTTTTAAAATTGTATCTATCCCTTCCAGGCGAACCTCTGCTCTCTCCAACTGCAAAATATCATGCATACAGTTAAGTGTTATGTATATTACCCAATGCAGAGATGCATTTCTCATCAAATGTTACCTGTTTTAGTAGGCACTTTCTTATTTTTTTCCACATCCACTGGCTCTTCTTTAAGGGCAAATTCAGCAATTGTACTGAGGAGTGGAGACTGCGGATAAAGAGCCTGCACATTCTGCTTCAACCACTTGTATTTGTGAACACCTGTAACAGTACTCAACCGCGGCTGCCATTTGTCCTAACAAAGGAAAACAATTTTCATCATTAGTCTGCCCTATTTAATATTAAACTGTGCTCTAAAAGTTATTCAAGTAAAATATAAATGATGCTCACAGGTTTAAATTGGTTAAAATATGTTAAATTTAGTAATTAATACACGGTTTTAAAACTATGCTATAAATATAAGTGAATTTATAATCTTTATACTAATGTATGTTGGAACAGGCTAGCTTGGCATATAAAGTTAAGTGATGGTCCATATTAATAGCCACAGGGCCCAGCACTGTTTCTGGAACAAAGAATATATTTAAGGAATGAATGGTGGATAACTAATGATACAATCTAGTACCAAAAATAAAAGGAAACCCTTCTCCAGCTACAGCTCTGACCAGGACATCATAAGTCAAGTTCATGAAGCATCACTGGGGCCGTATTTCTAACAACCACCCGTCCCTCCCTCCGGATGCTCAGGTACAGAGGTACGAGACTGTGGATTCCTTTGCTACGTGCTATGATTCTATTCAACCAACCTCAGAATCACAGAAAATACTGCACCTTGGGCGATTTAATCGCAAGGGGTCTCTTGTCCACATTTATTAGACTATGAGGCAAAATGCAAGCTTCTTCTAAATCACTCTCTTCATTTCCAATTTTTTCTTCATTATCCGTAGATTCTGGCTTCTTAGGAACTGTGTTTTAAAACATCATTCACTATAAAAATCATACACTTAAATATAATTTTAAATTAAGAAATACTTAGATTTGCATGAAGGACAAATATTTCATTCAAATAAACATCTAAACAACATTATAAATTGCAACGCTCAAACAACAAGAGTGAAATGATCACCCTGGCAGAACAAAAAGACAAAGTGAGAGTGCGATGAGGGGAGAAGCCCCAAAGCAGGGGAAGCCTGGCAGCCAGCAAGCTCTTCCTCAAGTGCCAGAGAGTGAACATTTGAGTCTTTCAGGCCATGCAGTCTGTTGCAAATACTCAACTCTGCTGCTGTAGCACAAAAAGTAACCACAGATAAAGCAACAGGTGTAGCTGTGCTCCCGTAAAACTCTATTTATGGTGCTACAATTTTAGCTTCATGTAATTTTCATGTGTCAAAAATAATATACCTCTTTTGATTGTTAAAAAACAATTTCAAACTGGAAAAAAAGAAAAGGTCTTAGTCCATGGGCAACACAAAGCAAGCAAGAGGTGGAATTTTACCCACAGTTCCTGGCTTGTCCACCCTGGTCCAGTTCAGAGGTTCTGTTAGTGTGTAACCGAATCAATTGAATTCACTGTGATATGTGGAATTTCCTCCCTATATTTTATCTCTTTTAAAATTTTTGGTCTAAATCTCCTCAGCATATAATATAAAAAATAAGCAACATGATAACACACCTGGGCAGTAAAGAGCTAACATAGCAGGCCGGGGTTGCTCAAACCCTGCAAATTCCCAAGGAAGGTCTGTCCCTTCAGGATTGGTCCTTCTTCTAAGAGCTGAGCTCTGAGCCCTTGGAACATCCTGCCTGACAAGCTTTTTGGTATACCTGACACCCAGGACCTTGTGGCAGTGGTCTGGCCAGGTAGTTTATGCTAATGATGTGACTTGCGAGGGACCACTTGTTTTTGCACCAGGGCACTGGAGTCTGAGTAATTGAGGTCAGTCACATGGGCACTGCCTGCATAGGTGACTGGCCCCCAACAAAATCTCTAGACTCGAGGCTCAGGTGCGCTGGCCCGGTTAACATTTCTTCACACATGATGTGACACACTTGCTGGGAGAGCTAAGCACATGCACGTGATGCCACTGGGGAGAGACACCAAAAGCTTGTGCCTAGTTTCCTCTGGACTTCCCTCCATGCACCCTTCCCTTTGCTAATTTTACTCTGTATCCTTTTTGCAGTAAAAAAACACAGCTGTGAGTATAACAGCTCTTCTGAGTCGTTTTAGTGAATCATCAAGCCTGAGAGAAGGCTCGGGGATCCCTGACACAGCAACAGGAATATTAATCACTTAATCTTTTCAAGTTACTTAATTTCCAAAAAAAAAGAAAACCAGCTTGAAACAACACACAATAAATCTATAAACCCACAAGAAACTCTAAAAGTGACAGTGTGGGCTCAGAACCCACGGATATGAGATGGCAAATGGTGGAGTCTCTCTCCCTCATGCCGAGGCAGCCTGTCTCCTAGGCCCGGGCTGAGTTCCTGCGTGCCTGGGTTAAAGGAATCGCAGCAGTGTGACTGCTGTTACTTCCTGATCCAGAGCACCCATCGGATCCAGACAGGCTGTTATGGTGTAGGGTTTGTTCAGGAACAATCAAATTAGGATGGCTTCTAAAACACTTTAGTCTTTCATAAGCTTATTGTTCAAAACACCCATCAGAAACTCAGTAATTAATACTGTTCAATAAGCAGGTTTGTGAGTAAATCAGTATAAGTCATAATATGATCAGAGGCCAGGCGCGGTGGCTCACGCCTGTAATCCCAGCACTTTGGGAGGCCGAGGCAGGAAGATCACGAGGTCAGGAGATCAAGACCATCTTGGCCAACATGGTGAAATCCCGTTTCTACTAAAATACAAAAATTAGCCAGGTGTGGTGGCGTGTGCCTGTAATCCCAGCTACTTGGAAGGCTGAGGCAGGGGAATCGTTTGAACCTGGGAGGTGGAGGTTGCAGTGAGCTGAGATCACACCACTGCACTCCAGCCTGGCGACAGAGCAAGACTCCGTCTCAAAGAAATAAAAAAAGGATATAATCAGAAATTTCTGTAGTTTATTTATAATCACAAGTGACTAAATTCTAAACTACTTTATAATTTCTAAGCATTTTTATTCAAATTTGGATTTAATGCAAAAAGACTTTTCTGTACCCTTACACAGCTACTTCCAGGAAAATGTCAGTAACTCTTTTAGCTTCCCTTTATAATTCTCCATGTATCAGAATACTCAGTATTTCCAAACAAAAAACATTTCTTTAGAAGAATGGCAATAAGTTTAAATGTTCCCATTATATCTCATTACCAGGATAACTAATAAAATAAAAATACTTCCTCGTTCCCATCAATTTAGCAAAGATTATTTACATTTTCAACATCAATTTACTAGTAATCAAATCATACCACACTCAATTCCTAATCTGCCTCATTGTCTGATTGCTTGGAAAAATAAGCGAGATTTCTGTATTTAATCATAAGTATACATAAAAATGATGGCAGCAGGTAGAAATGTCACATGGAATCAACAGTAGAGAAACTTCACTCTGAAATCACAGGTCCAGTGAGGCAGGGTGAAGCACATGCTTTAATAGTATCTTCTGTCCTTTTACATTCTCACCTCTCTTTTTCCTTCATTCTTGAATTATCTTCTGAGCTATCCTCCTCCAACGGGGCAAAGAACTTAACGATTTAAACTTAGACATTATAGAGAGGTCATTACAAACAGCAGGTCTCAATTCATTAAAGAGGAATCTCAAACGTTCGATGACAGGAGCACAGACCTCCTTGTAAGAACGGCCCTGTTCTTGATGAGTCTGCAAAGTTAACCAGGAAAAGACAACTTTAACAACAAATATTTCAGCAACTGTCTGCAAAGCACAGAATAAAAAGAATTAAAATCTATCACCTTAATGAGCGAACATTTTGCTTGGTAGACAACTCTACAAACATCCACCACTGACTTAGGCAACGTTCTGTGCTTTACTTGCTCAATACCAAGTGCACCTGAATGAACTAAAGATAATGCCACATGACCTGTAAAAAGACATTTAAAAGAAGGGCAGGGAAGGAATGAATATGTACTGCAGGTTAGTCAAGGGATCTGCAGTGTAGCTAAAGTACACAGATATTGAGCTCCTTACCTAAATCTTCATGTTTCGAGAGGCAACATAACAGCAAGCGACTGACATCTTCCACGGGATGCTCGGGGGGAAACATGATCGGTGTGGTCAAATGGCACTGCCTACAGTACCTTTCTATTTGACACAAAAAGTCCTGCAACAGAAACAGCTGGAGGTAACCTCAGAGCCACCCAGTGAGTCTTCACAAATCTTAAACATGCCACAGCTTCTGATGCACTTGCAGTCAGTAATGCTTCTGAAGCCTCGCTAGCATGTTAACACAATCAGGTTCTCACCTCAAAACCCTCCAAATAATACATGAAACAAAGTCTGTGCTGTGTTAACCAAAGAGCACATAAGTATTCCTATGTCAAAGTCCTCAGATAAACAGAGCACTGAGGTGGCAGTGGGGGCAGGCCTAGCTCACCTTCACGTTGTGATCCTGAATGTTATTGTCTGCAATGGCTTGCAGAAATGCCTGGGAATGGTCCCCCAGAGCCCATCTGTGGGAGTAGAGTCGAGATTTGCTGGCAGGTGTGCCCCTGGGGAGCTGCAGTGGTCCTCATCTTTCTCCTCTTTGTAGCTGTAGTGGATCTGGCTGGTGTGAGGCTTCCAGAGAAGATGGATGACTGAAGCCATTCTAGAAAATGCACATGCAGACATGAAAGAGAAACTCAAGTGCACAACTCAAAATAAATACTATAAAAAAAAAAGATGCTCAACTGAACACTCAATTTAGAAGGTGAAATTCAGCATCATTCATATGAAAGAGCTCCACCTAAGATGTTTACACAGGTTGACTTATAATTCCTCTATCTATGTGAACACACTTTCTGGTGATTCCACACGCCTCAGGCATGGCATCAGAACTCAGGATCGTAGTTCCAGTCCAGCATTCACTGGATACCTGTGCTCTGCCTGCAGCTGCCTGGTTCCACAGATACCGTGTGAAGACTGAGGTGCACATTCTAACAAGGAAGGCAGCAAAGGGCACCACTGACACAATTAATCACAGGATTTCAAGTCCAAAACTATGTGCAATGGATGACTATGGGGGTACCAGGGAGACCGGAAGACAGACCACCGCTATTCTGAGGGTCAGTAAGGGACTTGTGGAAGCAACAACTGAGCTAAGATGAGAAGTAAGACCTAGACGCTGAGTATCCAGGCAGGGAAGAGCACATCTGAAGGATTTCTACAAAGAATTACATCCTCAGGGTAAGCTACGTATTCCTAGAGCACTTATAAAGGAACGAAAAGGAGAAAATATTTAACAAACACACAATCTTTAATGAAGGATAGATCCCTGGAGATGCGAGGGCCGACGGACTGGAAAGGAGACCTGTGCGTGGTGCCAGGCACGGGATCGGCCACTGCGAATGTTAATTACAACTGCTTATGGTCACTTGAGGGAGTGGCACATACACACAAAATTAGTATGTGCACCACTACAGATCTCTATTAAGGATCTGTGTTATCAAATACTGCTCCAAATCCAAGCAATCAAAGCGGGCATGCACTTAGTGTTCTTTTACTGGACATTTAGATTTTAGAGCACTCAGGAGCATTCCCCAACCCACCACATTCATTCTCCTGAAACACTAATCCAATGCCGACTCTCTCTGGCCCTCTCTCTTTAAGCACAGGACCGCCCCTCCTTACTGCTCCAAGATAAGCCTCTGAGCCTCCTGTGGATCGGACCCACCTGCCAGGGCCCATGGCACCCTCTGCCCTGGAGCTCGCCAGCCCTGCCCTCCTTGCCATTTTAAACAAAGCCCATCTTCTGGCAAGCAATGAGCCTTGAGGAGGACAGAGGGAAGCAGACACCTCAGAGGGCACCACAGGCAGCCCAGCACTGCACAAAGGTCCACCCATCGGGGGGCTGTGTGGACACCAAGATCCTCCTTCCCTGCAAGCCTCTGTCACACCCACTCTCGCAAGCAGCAGGAAAGCCCTGCTCCTCTCAGCAGTGCCCTTGACACTCCTGCGTTTTCTGCCCAGAATGCTCCCTCACACAATTTCAGGACTGCTGCCAATGTGAAGCCTTTCTTCTCCCAGAACCACGTATGAACCTCTCCATTTCACCATTCACCACCTTGTAACGTGACCTGCTTAGAATGCTGGCTCATCAACAAGCAGCAGCTGAAGGCAGAGGCATGTCCTATCCATCACTGCATCCTGAACACCTCACATGGTAACGGCACTAGAAAGCAGAGGCGTGTCCTATCCATCACTGCATCCTGAACACCTCGCACGGTAACGGCACCAGAAAGCAGAGGCGTGTCCTATCCATCACTGCATCCTGAACACCTCACATGGTAATGGCACCAGAAAGCAGAGGCGTGTCCTATCCATCACTGCATCCTGAACACCTCACATGGTAATGGCACTAGGCAACTGCTCAACAGAAGCTGCTCAATGGACAGACAGACAGACAGACAGATGGGAAATGCACAACTACATGAAGGAAAATGTAAACCCATCTTAGGAGACAGGAAGAAACTTATTATTTTAGGTGGTTACAAAGGCTGCCATCCTGAACTATAACTGACTTGAGCCTGGTCTGGTAAAAACGCAGTCCTCAAGTAGAATGCTGTTCCCTGAGAGGACAGCTGATCCACATTCTGTGCAATTTCTGGGCATTCAGGCAGAAAAAAGCCATGCTGAGCCCATCAGGCAGAGGCTGCAATACGTGAGAACACCACAGGGTAGACGGGTAGACATTCCTGCACACTTTTTAGCTTCCTCTGCAGCAACAGACCATGAGGGCAAATAACAGCCACTCACAGCTGTTTCTACCTGATTCAGTCTCACTATCCTTATTATTTTTTTTTTTTAACGTCATCAACTGTGTTGAATACTCCTCTCCTTTTTTTGTTGAGACGGAGTCTTACTCTTGTCACCCAGGCTGGAGTGCAGTGGTGCGATCTCAGCTCACTGCAACCTCTGTCTCCTGGGTTCAAGCAATTCTCCCACCTCAGCCTCCCGAGTAACTGGGATTACAGGCACCTGTCACCACGCCCAGCTAATTTTTGCATTTTTAGTAGACATGGGGTTTCACCACATTGGCCAGGCTGGTCTCGAACTCCTGACCTCAGGTGATCCACCCGCCTCAGCCTCCCAAAGTGCTGGGATTACAGGCATGAGCCACCGCCTGGCCATCTCCTACTTTTTTAAAGAGAGAGTCTTGTTTTGTCACCCAGGCTGGAGTGCAGTGGTAAGATCATGACTCACTGCAACCTCAACCTCCCAGGCTCAAGCGATCCTCCTACCTCAGCCTCCTGAGTATCTGGGACTCCAAGTATGTGCCACCATGCCTGGATAATTTTTGTGTATATTGTAGAGATGGGGTTTTGCCATGTTGCCCAGGCTGGTCTCAAACTCTTGACCTCAAGCAATCCACATGCCTCAACCTCCCAAAGTGCTGGGATTACAGGCATGAACCACTGTGCCTGGCCCTCTCCCACTCTTAATGGCACTTAACAGTTCAAAAAAAATAATCTGCTAATCAGCAAAAAGCAAAGATTTTCTTACTGGCACATTCAATCTCGACAGGAGACAGCGGTGTGCTCATTGCTAAATAGGAAGCATGTAATCCGAGAAGCAGGCCCAGATTCCTCTCTGTGTCTATCAGAGGTGAAGAGAGACTTCCCAGATCTGGTATGGTGACAACTTCTTGGTCAGGCTGGAAAAATAAATTTCATCATCAATCTGAGGAAACAGAATTAATTAAAAACATAAAACCAAAAGGACAGCTCTGTCCTGCAACTGTACCGCCATGTGAGCCCAGGGGTGCTCTGGGCGTTCTGCCCCTCCATCCTGTAATGAGTTTTTGCTGCTGTGCCCAAGTAACAGCTGATACCACAAAAACCCACATGCCCAATAAAGCAGGCAGCAACCGCACAGCCCTACTGTAGAAAATCTAAAGCACAGATACGTGATTTGGCTAGAATATTCCTTAGGAATCAGTTTCCAAAGTGACTGTACACCATGCTTCAGAAAGTATAATGAATTGTTACATGCATAAAGAACCCACTGGGCAACAAAACTATGACAAGTATTCGATGACAAGTATTAGTGGACTGTGACCACACATGTAGAGGAAATGAAATTTATTCTAACAAAAATCAAACTCTGAAAAAAGCAAGAGTTCAACTTTTCCAGTCACAGAAGATATTTACAGCAAAGTTAATTCTCCCCTTCATAAAATGCTTTAAGCCCTGCCCTAATGGCATTTAATACATTTTATTACTTGCAGATACCTGGAAAGCTAATCCCAATATATAAATTCTATGTGTTCGTGAATACATAGGAAGGACATATTTCTATTGTAAAGAATTACACTTCTACATAGTTCTTCCCAAAAAATACACACCTCAAGATAATAAGCCATTCCAAATTTCTACATAAGACCAAAGTTTAACCTCTTTTCTTGTGGAACACTGTCTATATTTCTCACAAATTGAACATTTACAAAACAATCTTTCAAGACCAGTACATCACAGATCTTAACACGAATAAATGTAAATTCATTTATGACAAAACTTCTAAAGGATCTTTATATTTATCCCTAATGCCCCCCAAAAGACTCAGATATCAGTACTTCTAGATCCAAATATTCCTATCACAAACACACAGAGGGTATCCCCTGCCATCCTCTGCATCACTCAAGGCATACAGCCTCACCTCCAAATATTGGCCAACACAAAATGCGTGCATGGATTCCCGGGTGTCTTCAAACTGCAAAGCAGCTTCCAAAGCTACCACTGGGTCTTCTCCTGCAAACTGAGCTGAAACAAAAAGAGAAAAAGCAACATGAGTTCAATTCAGCTTGCCTGAAGAGCTACAGGAGAAACAGTGAGTAGGAAATAAGTTAGGCGCTTAACTCAAAAGTGAGAGTTACCAGAGTATAATGACCTCCCACTGTCTCCCAGGGTTGCCTGGGCGGACTCAGAACTTGAAATGAGTTCCAAGTATTAAAACAAAAATGCATAATGAAAGGAAATTCTTCAAATGTGCTCAATTTGTTGATAAGACAGACACCAAAGCCACCGATACATTAAAGTATGCGGGGGCTGGCACAAAACTAAAGAAATCATTTATAAGCCAAATACTCTGCTTAGAATGATACAGGCTGTAACTTTTAACCAGGAAATAAGAAGTGTAATCTTACCAAGAATACTATTTCCTGTTAACAACTGTGTCTGGAAGTCCTTTATATCATACACTTTCCCGTCAATCACAGTCCAGAAACCTCCATCTTTATTATGGTTCTCCAAATCAGCTTTGCGTATAAGTGTCACTTCCTCATTATTTCTACAGTTCTGACCTGTAAAAAATGACTCTGTATATACAGAAACCAGAATCAGTCCATCGATCAATCAACAGGTAAAATGAAAAGAACAAACTGTGTGAAAGAACTACAAGCAGAAATAAACAAATCCACAATCAAAATGGGAGAAATACATACCTAGCTCTGAAACTAATACCACACATACAAATTCTATTAAACATAGAATGCTTTAAAAAAAAATCTAGACAGCATGAATATCAAATCTGGCCATGCCAGGCCACAGAGCAAATCTCAACAGATTTCAAAGAAATAAAGTTACAGAGCATGTGTGCTGACTACAATGCAGTTAAATTAGAAACAGGTTTTCAAAAATTCATTCAAAATAAAATAAAAATGACTCTGTATATACAGAAAATAAAAATATTCATTCACATATTTGAAAATTACAAAATACACTTATAAGTAACCCAAAATTCTAAGAAAAAATGACTATGAAAATTAGAAAATGTGTTCAATTAATAATCAAAATACTGCAGATCAAAATTGGTGACATACAACTAAATGCATGCTTGAGGGCATTTACGCCTTTAAATGTGTGTATTAGAGGGAAAAAGCTAAAAAAGAAAAGAAACACCAAATCAACAAAAGTCTATTATTTCATAAAAATACTCAAAAAAAGAAAACCTGAGTGGTGGTCACCTATGCAAGTGCTAGGATACCAACTCAATATTACCAAAAATAGTTAAAGGGAGGTGGCAGTTCAAGAAGTCAAGCTTAGACTATGTCCTTCCTGTACACATTGTACCTCCTGCTAACCAGACAGCAGAGGGCAAGGTTGGTGGGGATTTTATAGAGGACACGCAGCACATGAATTCCCTGGTCTAGTTCACAGAACTAAAGCGGGAGCCACCGAGCACTACAGGCCTCCTGAGCCAACAGAAAGCATGCAGCATGACTCCAGACATATCACCACCCCAACGAGACTGAATCCAAATCCAACCAAACCTCTAGATCTAACCAGCAGATTAATGTAACTAACAGAAGAACATGTTGGTCTAGAATAAGAGAATGCAACCAACCAAATTCAGAAAATGTGAAGTTCTCCAAAATAACCAACCTGCTTCTTTGAAAAAGAAAACGGTATGATCAGAGACAGGGAGAGGAGGGCCTGGAGCCATGCTGTTTGGAGAAAGAGACTAGAAGCATATGTCAAGCAATGCCAACACAGAGAACGTGCTCAGGTCGTAATTCAAAATTACCACCTAAAAAAGGCATTTTTGAGATAGTCCAGGAAAATGTAACATGGGCCGCATGTTAGGTTAAGGAATCACTGTTAATCTTATAGACAGGATAATGATATTGTAGAGTTTTTTTTTAAATCCTTAAGAGGTAAAATGCCTTAAAATGTTTTAAAGACAGAGTTATGCTTTAAAATAATCCAATCAGCCAGGCACGGTGGCTCATGCCTGTAATCCCAGCACTTTGGGAGGCCGAGGCGGGCAGATCACGAAGTCAGGAGATCGAGACCATCCTGGCTAACACAGTGAAACCCCATCTCATACCACGCCGTATTACTGCATTTAACAGGTATAATGAAGCAACTTGAACAGGCTATTTTTCCATTTCCATTGCATTTCAACAGAGCCCATTAAAAAGTAGTATAAATGGCCCTTAAATACTAATATATTTTAAAATGCTCAAACTATATCGGGGTCACCACTTTGTGCTTTAGCAGGCAAAATCCCAAAAGCCCACACACAAGGCTGGGAGGCCAGCAGCCCTATTGGTGGTGAGAGAAATCAAGATGTACAGGAGCAATCTGGTGACAACCAGCCCACACTAGATGCATCCCCACCTGTGCATGTGCACAGGCACACACGCATGCACACATGGAGGACATGTGTTCCAGGTCAGGCCCTGCAGAACTATTTTTGTTGTTGTTGTTGTTGTTGTTGTTTGAGATGGAGTTTCACTGTTGTTGCCCAGCCTGGAATGCAGTGGTGTGATCTCGGCTCACTGCAACCTCTGCCTCCCAGGTTCAAGGGATTCTCCTGCCTCAGCTTCCCGAGTAGCTGGGATTATAGGCATGCACCACCATGCCCCGCTAACTGTTGTATTTTTCAGTAGAGATGGGGTTTCTCCAAGTTGGCCAGGCTGATCTCCAACTCCCAACCTCAGGTGATCCACCCACCTTGGCCTCCCAAAGTGCTGAGATTACAGGCGTGAGCCACCACACCCGACCCTCAGCACTATTTGTATAGCAACATTGTGGCAATAAGCCCAAGTGTCCACCAATAAGAGACTCACTAAAGAAAGATACATAAAAGACACATCCACACACTGAAGACTAAGCTGCTTTATAAAAACAAAGAGCGACACTCTGATAAAATACTCCAGTATATATGGTTAGTAAAAAAAAACAAGCAGCACAAGTAATGCAACATGCTACCACTAGCGTACTCATTCCAGAGAACAAGGAGGTTACAGAGGAGACTGAAAAGTCAGAGGCAGCAGGTGGGAAATGGGTGGAAGGGGTGGGTGGGGAAGCGACAGTGTGTCTCTGCCTAGGTTTGATTTTTGAACCATGTGACTGTATTCCTTTTTTTTTTTATGACTGTAAAACAAAATAAACGCTCTTCATACTAGAAATAAAATGTTAGCAAAATCTGCATTCAAAACTAGGATTACTGTTCTACACTGGCAAAGTTCACTACCATTAGCAAAAGCAGTTTTCTCATTGACATAATGAGATACAACAGCGTGCACGGGGTCCTCAGCGGGCCTGCACCCTACAGGTGCTCCACACATGCAAATCACTACTATTACCATTACTATTACATAACAGATATAATATATAATTATACTGTCACTACTATAACCAGCATTACATACTAAGACAGCCTGCGTTCAGAGTATAAAGAAGGCTGTGGAACCCCCTGCAGAAGGTGGGAGGGCCTGGGGCTGTGCATAAAGGGGAGCTCTCTGGGGCTGTGCCAACTGAACCTGGAACCTGGGCCCCCAGGTTGGGTCCCCAGGCCTGTGTGCCTCAGCTTGCTCATCATTCACTCTCAACAAGGATAACACCTTCAACTGCAAACACATTTAAAAACCACAGGCCAGCTCCCCCTACCAATACCAGAAAAACCAAGTCTCCACACAGGCCCAGGATGAGAGCCTACAAGTGGTACTAGCTACAAAACACATGGAGAACACGGTTCTTGCACACACACCTTATGAGATGTTGGAGAGCTACATGGCGGAGGCATCTACAGGGTGTAGCCAGATGGTCTAAATGGGCCAAGACAACAACTGCCATTTCTTGCAGATCAATGGCAAGCTCGTTGTCTTGTGGAAGGGTGAGGTACCTCAGGAAACTCTCACTGGGGCTCAGAGGGCCAGACAAAAGCTAGAAGGGAAAAGTAAACAAACATTCAGAAACGGTGGGAAAAATTAAAGTAACACAGTGAGCCTTTACCCACTCTTTATATTTTGGTATTGACTCATTTGACCCATCAAATGAAATGCTGATGATGATACAGTTATACTATACAGCTATGTATTTGTGCAGCACATAAACTGTGTAAATGTCTAAATTTGCGGTATACATGTACACAACATTGACTGTGCATGTATACATTTATGATACCACAGGTAAGTTGAATCCACACAGATTACTAACATGAGCAAACCACCCTACAGGCCTAGGAGCCCTGGAGAAAGGCAGAAGCACCTCTGTGGGAACCCAGCACAGCATCTCAAGCTGGCCTTGAAATCTAAAACCAAAACCTTTATTTTAATCTAAACGTTGCCCACTCTGGAGAACACCTACTTTCATTTGCAAATTAAATCATAGTTCTAATTCTTCTAAAGGCAGAAGAGCCCTATTATCATTAGGTTAAAGACTACCAAATAATAGAAAAATTAAAACAAGGCATGATATTGAAATGCCTAAGACTGTCCCAAAAAGACACAAAATCCAACTTGTACTTGACCTGTAAAGACCAGCAGTCCTGGAGGTTTACGCCCAGGGCCCCACATGCCTGCTCCTCCCCCAGCTCGGCGTCCACACCTGTTAAGGGGGGAGCTGGTACTAAACAGAGTGACAGCTCAGGTGACACACCCTGCACAGAGCCCAGTACATAGGAAGGGCCAACAAAGCAAGTCACTATTTTCGTTGTTCTTTTCTGGTATTGATTTAAAAGTGCGTGTTTCAAGCTTGGTTCTGTGCTGACAAGGGAGTCGGTGCTCACTGATCTGAGTCTTCTCCACAAACAAGTGGCTTCCCAACCTGTCTCATCTGACTCGCTGCTGTTACCACCACACACACACACACGCCAGAGAAAAACACTGCCGTGGACACGCACACTGGTCTTGCTTTAAAAATAACTAGACTCGAGTGCCACCTAAACACAAAGTTCCATCATGACACTCACATGCTTGTTGCCCTCGGAGTGGGGTGTATCCTTCCTGCAAATGATGCTCTGGAACCTTTGCAGCAAGGGCAAAAGCAGGGCGCTGGTGCCCTGGGCAGAACGCTCATTGTCAGTCTCCTGTGCCCCGCTGTCCCACAGCTGAAGCAACAACAGGATGGCAGACAGCATTTGGCTAAAGGAGAAAACATATTTATTCTTAGTAAAAACAGGTTAACTTTTTTTTTTTCATGGTTGATCAAAAATAAAAGCAAACAGCTAGATAGAAGTGAAGCAATACTTGGGATATGAAAGGAAATGAAAGTAAAGCCATGGTAATTAAATCACTGAATTGACCCCAAGATTTTAGCACAAGTCATTGCCTTCTGCTGATAGGAAAGACCAGTTAAGAAGCTCAAAGAGCATGTTCACATGGAAGTTCTAGGATCTTAAACTCATGGAATAAAAATAATTAAATGAGGAAAACTGAAAGAAAAAAAAAAGAACAGTTCCCAGGCTAGAAAACTGAGCATAAAAAAGGAAGTGAAAAAAAGGTAAAGAGAGAGCGAGCTCTGGGACATGGTTCTCTGGTTACAGAGCACCACATCTGCTGCGGTCACACACGATTCAGTGAAATGCACACAATGCAACAGGTATTTGGACACAGAGGTGCTTCCCCGAAGCGTTCCCAGTCTGCGGCAGCCCTCACCTCAACGTGCCTCTCTGCACAGCCAGCTCCAGCAGGATGGCCAGGGCCAAGTGCTGGTCCTGCAGGGGGGATGCTTCCTGGCCCTTTGGTGGCTGGCATTCCATGAACATCCCTGAAATGAAAACAGTGGATGCAGGAACAAAGCGACCTCTAGAAAGACAGCATGCTTACAATCACACTAACACATTTACTACATGCTCCCTCCCAAGGAAGGATATATTTTTAATATTTAGAATCAAGTTTCTGAGACTTGCTACTCAAATTTTTCAGAGATTTTTAAAGTATACAATTAACTCACAGAAATGTATTTATTCATTCAGATGCTATTACAGCAGACGACATACTCCAAGTGTGTGAAGCATAAAATAATTTATCTCATTATCCAAAACATGAGTAGGAGAATATCTAGCTATCTTTTCCAGTTTCAATGACGTGTAAGACTATGCCAGTATCTACCTCCTCCTACAGAATTAGAGAACCAATTTCTAAAACCACCTGAGGATCTGGAGGCAAAATGTCTACACTAATTTCTATCTCTGATCAAAGATTACCTGGTTGCTTACTCCATACCCAGCTCTCCAGGATTGACTTGGCCCTATATACAGGTGCAGGAGTTTCATCTTTTTTCTCTTTGTCATTCAGATCTTCTTTCTTTGTTCCACTTGATTCGACACTATCATCTGCAGAATTAAAATTTTTTTCATCTGTAACCGCTTTTCAGAATGTCATACCATTAGTCAGTCTCTGCAAATGTCCCTCCCCGAAGTTACAACATCATTAACTGTATGTTTGACAACTTAAAAATAAAATACATCAATCATACCTCTAACAGATCCAGTATAATTTTCATAAACAAACCAATAAATTGGCCGGGAGTGGTGGCTTATGCCTGTAATCCCAGCACTCTAAGAGGCCGAGGTGGGTGGATCATGAGGTCAGAAGATGGACACCATCTTGGCTAACACGGTGAAACCCCGTCCCTACTAAAAATACAAAAAATTGGCCAGGTATGATGGTGGATACCTATAGTTCCAGCTACTCGGGAGGCTGAGGCAGGACAATGGCATGAACCCGGGAGGCAGAGCTTGCAGTGAGCCGAGATGGCACCACTGCACTCCAGCCTGGGCAAAAGAGCAAGACCCCATCTGAAAAAAAAAAAAAAAGAAATAAAACCAATATATCAAATTATTTAAAGCATGTCTTCCAAAATCATATTTCATTAACTTCCTAGTAGATTTCACAACCGAGAAACTTAGTCTTTGATATTTACCTACTTCAATTTCACACCAATTGCTTTTATCCAGTGAGTCCCAGTGCTTGTGTATCTGTGGGAAAAGGGAGGGTGTAGAAAAGGAGTACAATTCAAAAATCTTTTAACTCTTTACAAGGCCCTACTCCACTGCCAACCGGGAAGCACTGCTATGCAGGGGCACTGTCACTGATAGCATAATTCAAGAGCACTGGGACACAAAGGAAAAGCTGAGAAAAATGACTTTAGGCCACTGACAATGTCAAGTTTCAGTCAAAAATAACTGTCATAAAACTCCTTACACAGTAAGCGAAGAGAAGAGAGAACTAACCTTAACCTTGAAATCTAAACACCTTCTATCACAGAAGGCTGTGACTAAATGTCTAAACAACATAATTAGAAAAATGTATCTCAATCGGTGAAAGACAATATCCCATCCAGATTACAAATAATGACTATCTAAAAATCTCGAAGGAAACAGTTCCTGTTTACAACACTTCTGACACCACATGTATGCACTTTTGCACCAAGCAATTCTCCAGTTCTTTGCAACAGCCAGCTATGTGTCCCACAATGCAATTCAATTCTGAAACTACCTACCTAGAATTAGCACAGACCCCACAGGTTAATAACAGGAGAGAAAAGGTACAATGCTGAAAAAAATATCTAAAGAACTAATGGCTGAAAACTTCCTAGGTTCAGGAAATGACATAAACTTAGCCAGATTGAAGAATCTGCACAAAGCCCAAACAAGATAAATCCAAAGGAAGCCATGACAAGGCACATCATAATCAACTGCTAAACACTAAGGGCAAAACCTTTTGAAAAGTGCCACAGAAAGTAGATATAGAAGAATGTCTTGTGTGGCCTGAAATTAAGGCTAAATATTATGTGCTGCCTTGACGTTGGTAAAATCAAGAAAGCCTCAAATGGCCTAACCACAAGGTCTCCCCCGAGCTCTGCTCCCACGGATAAGATCCCAAAGCCAAACAACCTCCTTATCGCAGAGACCCGACCCCAGCCTGCTCATCCCTGCCGGCCCAGAGTTATTCAAACAAGCCAATCACATCTTCCCATGGAAGATGTGTTAGCCAAATGAAATGGTATTCCAAATGAAATACCATTCAGCAATAAAAAGAACTATTAATACACGGAACAACAATAAATCTCAAACATCTAACTAGGAGTAAATGAAGATGGTTTCAAAACATTACTTAAAATATGGTTCCACTCACATGACATTCTCAAAAAGAATACCCTATACTGATGGAGAACAGATCAGTGGTTGCCAGGGTACGAGGCCAGGGAATATGTGATAAAAAGGAGAAGCACAAGGGAGCTTTTGGGGTGATGAAAATTCTCCATCCTGATGATGATGGGGGTTACATGAATCTATAGAGGTCAAAATTTACTGAACTAGATACCACAATAAAATAAATTTCATATAAGTTTTTTAATAATAAAAAAAAAGTTGGCTGGGTGCGGTGGCTCACACCTGTAATCCCAGCACTTTGGGAGGCTGGGGTGAGCAGATCACAAGGTCAGGATTTCGAGACGAGCCTGGCCAACATGGTAAACCCTGTCTCTACTAAAAATGCAAAAATTAGCCAGGTGTGGTGGCACACGCCTGTAATCCCAGCTACCTGGGAGCCTGAGGCAGGAGAATCGCTTAAACCTGGAAGGCGGAGGTTGCAGTGAGCTGAGATCACGCCACTGCACTCCAGCCTGGACCACCAAGTGAAACGTCATCTCAAAACAAAACAAAACAAAACAGAAAACAAAGAAAATATCTAGGTCTAGGTAGGACAGCTGGAATACAGTCTGGTGGAATCATGTCAGAGCAGCGAGCTGGGTCTGGAGGGCTGGAGTAGGGTATGGCCCCACTCTAGGAAGGAACTAGGAAACGCATCCTGGGTGAAGCAAGAGCAGAGTCCCGTTCTGCAACAGATTAGCATTTATCCTGATCTGAGAAACTACATGCAAATTTAATACGTCTCACTTAGCCTCTTATTTTCCTTAACAACATGGAAAATGAGAGAACAAACAATTCAGAAGTTTAAGACATGAAATACATTTAATTCAGAAATCATACACAGAAAGGTAGGAAATAAATGGGGGGAAAAAGCAGCTAATGAAAAGTGAAAATGCGCCAGGTGCAGTGGCTCACACCTACAATCCCAGCACGCTGGGAGGCCAAGGCGGGTGGATCAATTGAGGTCAGGAGTTTCAGACCAGCTTGGCCGACATGGTGAAACTCCAACTCTACTAAAAATACAAAAATTGGCCCAGCGTGGTGGCAACCACCTGTAATTCCAGCAGCTCGAGAGGCTGAGGCAGGAGAACTGCTTGAACCTGGGAGGCAGAGGCTGCAGTGAGCCAAGATCATGCCACTGTACTCCAGCCTGGGCAACAGAGCAAGACCCTGTCTCAGAAAATAAAATCAAATATTCATAGTCTTAATAATGGAAAATAAAAACATTTACTGAATGCCAGAAAATCTCCCTAAAAACCCCAATCAGTTGTGATCTACCTAAAGAACAATTGTGCTCTGCTTTCTAACCATAATTTTAAAGAACAAAAATATTCATCAAATGTGGGCCGGGTGCAGAGGCTCACGCCTGTAATCCCAACACTTTGGGAGGCCGTGGCAGGCGGATCATGAGGTCAGGAGTTCAAGACCAGCCTGGCCAATATGGTGAA
The DNA here is from genome assembly GCF_028885625.2 of Pongo pygmaeus. NCBI lineage: Eukaryota > Metazoa > Chordata > Mammalia > Primates > Hominidae > Pongo > Pongo pygmaeus. The sequence goes on along the minus strand of NC_072389.2, from coordinate 24,631,751 downwards.
ACTCCGTCTCTACTAAAAATACAAAAATTAGCTGGGCGTGGTGGAGGGCACCTGTAATCCTAGCTACTCAGGAGGCTAAGACAGAGAACTGCTTGAACCCGGGAGGCGGAGGTTGCAGTAAGCCAAGATCAGGCCACTGCACTCCAGCCTGAGCGACAGAGCAAGACTCCCTCTCGAGAGGAAAAAACAAACAAACCGAAAATTCATCAAATGTAATAAATAAAACATATACTTTGGATTTTTCCATGTACTTAGCTTTTCTTAGAGCATCTTTTAGAATTATTGCTTCACAAAAAACACTTTGGGAAATGTTTTAATTTATTAACAAATACTGGAAGGCTAGGAAGAAGAGGTTAAAACTTTTTAAAATATACACAATGAATTACGCATATGTGAAAAAAAAGAAAAAAGGGTTGCTGACTCCTGTCATGGAAGGCACTGTCATATGGACACTCTTAGCCTCAGCATCCAGAGGTCCAGAAAGGGAAAATTTCAAGTCAGAGAGAATTCTATATATACCATTTATTTGGAAACTTCAGCCCTTAAGATCCCAGCATCATGACCTCAGTTTCAACACAATTGTCCTTAGACCTTGTATTGGTTACAAATACAAAACAAACAGCTCAACTGAACTAACTCTTGTCTCTCCAGAAACACAAACACAAAACCTCATAAAATGAGTGAGTTTCTAGCGGCCGTAATTACTGCAACTTCTCCAATTTTCCCCTCCACAGTTAACTAAACAGCTCAAAAACTATCAATAACAAACAACAGTCACCATGATATGGTTAGGAGTGTGGCAGATTTCTTAACCAGTAATAATAAATAGGAAAAAAATTTTGCCTATTAATAAATCTCAAGTTTCGTGCACTTGCAACAAACTAATTAAAAGGCAGCCGTGCACAATCTACAAAAACAGCCATAAAGACTGTTACATTTTAAGTCATAGGAAACAAACCTGCTCCTCTAATATAGCAAGATACAACTGACTTCCCCTTACATACCCTAAAAAAAAGACTTACATGAGAAATATAAACATGGAAGCAGAAATACACCAAGAAAAAGACATGTCAAACCCCACCTGTATATGTTTTCAACCATTCGGTGTCAAGGCGAGCCTGGGCAGCCAAACACAAAGATTCAGAGGGTATTCTTTTCTCCAGCTTCCTCCCAGTTCTCAGGCCTGCAAGTAAACATACATGTTGAAGACCTGACGCTTTTTAATAGTTTACAAAGACACTCCCGAAAGGTTTAATGCAGAAAAAAAAAAGACAGAGAACAGAAAGATGGGAAAGAAGAGCTCGGGGAGGGGAATGAAGGGGAGAGAGGGAAAGAGGGAAGAGATAGAGGGAGAGGGAAGTGGGGAAGGGAAAGCCTCCTTCCAAGGTAGGCAGGGTGTGCCTGGTTTCTCAGGAGGCCAAATCACAATGTCATCCCCCTGCCCTCAAATCCAAAAGGTACACACACACATGACAGGAAGCCCATCGTTTTTTGTTTTGTTTTGAGATGGAGTCTCCCTCTGTAACCCAGGCCTGAGTGCAGTGGCACCATCTCAGCTCACTGCAAACTCCGCCTCCCGGGTTCACACCATTCTCCTGCCTCAGCCTCCCGAGTAGCTGGGACTACAGGCGCCCGCCACCACGCCGGCTAATTTTTTCTATTTTTAGTACAGATAGGGTTTCACCATGTTAGCCGGGATGATCTGGATCTCCCGACCTCGTGATCCGCCCGCCTCGGCCTCCCAAAGTGCTGGGACTACAGGCTTGAGCCACGGCGCCTGGCCAGGAAGCCCACTGTTTGAACGACAAACGACAGCAGCATGAATCTGCCGCTTTACCCCACAGCAGGGCGCCTGCGTGAAACAAATTACTAAAAAGGATCACCTGCAGAAAAACCCACAGCCACCACCACTCAGAGATGGAGAGAGACCCGAGGCTGCCCCGCGGGCGGTCCGCGCAGGCCCCTAGTTCGCCCGCCCGCCCGCCAACCCCGCGCCCTCACCTCCTCCGACGCTGGCAGCCCCGGTGCCCCAGGCCAGGACCTGACGCGCAGGGCCCGGCCGCCTCGCCCCGCTGGCTTGCGGACACAGCCTCCCAGCAGCCGCTGGCTCAGGCGGCGCCAGGGATCCTGACGCCTCTCGCGACCCCCGCTACCCGCGCTTATGGCCAATCGCAAGGCGGCTCCGTGGGCGCAGCCAATGGGGAAGAGGAGCCCTTCGCCGCTCCTCCGGACTCTCCCGCTCCTGCAATCCGGTTTATCTTCCTACTTGGAGCTCACCGGCTGCGGCCAGGGGCAAAGGCAGGCGCCGGAAGGCGGGATTTCCGCCGCACGCACGCACACCCGCGCTCCTACGGGAGTCAGTTTCTCACCACCTGAATTATTTGAACTTAGCACCACTAAAAGTGGAGCAATCAGGTGCAGAGTGTTTCCAGACCTCGTGTAATAGAAATCACTGACACCATCTATTTTTTTTTTTTTTTTTTGAGACAGAGTCTCACTGCCTCGCCGAGACTGGAGTGCAGTGGCCTGATATCTGCTCATTGCAACCTCCACCTCCCGGGTTTAGGTGCCTCAGCCTTCTGAGTAGCTGGGATTACAGGCATCTGCCACCACACCCGGCTAATTTTTGTATTTTCAGTAGTGACGAAGTTTCATCATGTTGGCCAGGCTGGTCACGAACTCCTGACCTCTGGTGATCTGCCCGCCTCAGCCTCCCAAAGTTCTGGGATTACAGGTGTGAGCCACCGTGCCCGGCCTATTTCATATTTTAAATATTAGAAAAGTAGAACTTGGCCAGGTGTGGTGGCTCACACCTGTAGTCTTAGCACTTTGGGAGGCTGAAGTGGGAGGATCGCTTGAGCCCGGGAGTTCAAGACCAGCCTGGGCAACATGACAAGACCCTGTCTATTCAAAAAATAAAATTAGCCAGGTAAGGTGGCACGTGCCTGTGGTCCCAGCTACTCGGGAGGCCGAGGCAGGAGAATCGCTTGAACCCCGGAGGCGGAGGTTGCAGTGAGCCGAGATCGTGCTACTGCACTCCAGCCTGGGAGACAGAGCCAGATTCCGTTTCAAAATAATAATAATGATAATAAGTTTGGGCGGTGGAGGGCCACCCCCGGGCATTGGCCACCTGTGGAATGACCTGGCCTTTGGCTCCCTGGCAGCCAGCTTCTGGGTCAGGCATCTTCGTTGGTGACTGCCCCTTCAGCTCTCCTCGTGTGGCCGTGAGTGGTGTGGCACTGCCGTGACCCATCATCTTGTCTTAAAGATGCATCCTGACTTTCCTCCACACTCGCACACTCAAGAATGCAACATCGTGATTAACTTGCTAAATGAATATCACAAAAATCATAGCATTTGAAAATTTTTTGGTCATTGCAATGATCTTGATCAGGCAATGAGAAAATAAATGCTTGAAGAATGAGTACATGGAAAAGAAGACCAAGAGCAGAGAGTATGGCAATTCCATGCAAAAGAGACTTTTTTTTTTTTTTTTTTTTTTGAGACAGAGTCTTGCTCTTTCACCAGAGCAAGTGCAGTGGCTCAATCTTGGCTCACTGCAACCTCCGTCTCCTGGGTTCAAGCAATTCTCCTGCCTCAGCCTCCCACGTAGCTGGGACAACAGGCGTGTGTCACTACACCCTACTAATTTTTGTATTTTTAGTAGAGACAGGGTTTCACCATGTTGGCCCTGGCCAGGATGGTCTCGATCTCTTGACCTTGTGATCTGCCTGCCTTAGCCTCCCAAAGTGCTGGGATTACAGGTGTGAGTCGCCGTGTCCAGCCGTAAAAGAGACTTTTTAATTCTCCAGAGGAATCTGAAAAATAAAGTGCATTTTCACTGGATGCTGAGAGAAGACCAAAAGACTATGGGTTGGCCCGGGCACAGTGGCTCACGCCTGTAATCCCAGCACTTTCGGAGGCCGAGGTGAGTGGATCACCTGAGGTCAGGAGTTCAAGACCAGCCTGACCAATATGGTGAAACGCTGTGTTTACTAAAAATACAAAAATTAGCCAGGCATGGTTGTGTGGGCCTGTAATCCCAGCTACTCGCAGGCTGAGGCAGGAGAATCTCTTGAACCCAGGAGGCAGAGGTTGCAGTGAGCCGAGATCATGCCACTGCCCTCTGCACTCCAGCCTGGGTGAGAGAGCAAGACTCCGTCTCAAAAATAAAAAATAAAAAAAGAAAAAGAAAATGCAGAGTGCATAGCACATGGTAGATAGATACTGACACTGCACTGAGTCTCTTACACACATCGTCTCATTTTACTCTCACAAAACCCCAGGAGTTTGGTATCTTTATTTTAATTTTAAAGATGAGAAACTGAGGCTCAAAAATATTAGGGATATGTCCAAGGTCACACAATGAGTAATTTGTAGATCTGAAATGCAGACAGATCTCTCATTCTGAGCCAAGTGCTTCGACAGCACAGAAGGTAGAGAAACTAAAGTTCCCTGTGGAGTTGTGGGATGCTTACTGAAGGTAGATCATTTGGTGTGGAAACCAAAACACAAATGTCATTAGCGGGAGTAAGGGAGGGAGGAGGAGGGAGGGGAGTAGAGGATTTCATTGCGGGCTGAAGGAAGAGCATGCTAAAGATGTTAATTTGTGAAAAAAAAGCTTGGCAGTTTTAGTAATTTACTGTTGTGAGGAGAAATAAATTTAGAGTATGAATGGTGTGGCGGCAGATCATATGAGAGGTATAGTGAAAATTTACAGAATCTGCTGACCCCAACATCAACAAAATTAATGGGGCCCAACTCTGTACCTGCCATGACCAAGTTTTAAATTTTTCTGTAGATAGGCTGTTCCTTCCAAAGCTTAGAGATTAAGCATATATATATATATATATATATATACACATAATTTTTTTTTTGAGACGGAGTCTCGATCTGTAGTCCCAGGCTAGAGTACAATGGCACGATCTTGGCTCCCTACAGCTTCCGCCTCCAGGGTTCAAGCGATTCTCCTGCATCAGCCTCCTGAGTAGCTGGGATTACAGGCACGTGCCACCATGCCTAGCTAATTTTTGTATTTTTAGTAGAGATGGGGTTTCATCATGTTGGTCAGGCTGGTCTTGAACTCCTGACCTCATGATCTGCCCGCCTCAGAATCCCAAAGTGCTGGAGTTACAGGCATGAGCCACTGTGCCCGGCTGCATTTATATATTTTTAATTGAAGCCACTAGACCTCAGCATGTGGTCTAAACAAAGCCTGTTCTCCTAGTTCAGTCCATTTTCCATGATATCAGGTTCTCCAAAGGATGAACCCAAGAGGTTCCTGTTAGCTGAAGACAAAGTGAAAGGCTGACAATGACATGCAAATTTAGTAGAGCAAAGAATACGCATTTATAGTAGAATAATACATGAATTTTTTTCCTTTCTACCATACAAAAAAAATAATGCTTACAATGCAGGTACATTAATTTTATATTAAAAATACTCTTAGGTTGACCTCTGATGTTTTGCTTTTGCACCTGCAGTAAGCCTTAAGGCATTTGGCATTCCCATTTTCACAAACCTAATTTAGTAGACTAAATGGCTATGCTAAGCATTTCACTTGCTTTCTATTATTCTTTGGCTGTAGACTATCACATAATGTGAGTGTTATTGATTTTATCCATGTTAATTTCTCCTACCACGTACTATAGCAAGCTATACCTTTAGCATTTTTTTTTTTTTTAGGTTTTTGGCTTATAGGAAGGTATCTCCTAAACCATAAAACTTATCCCATATTATTTTCTTTTCTCACAATTTATTTATTGAGATTTGCTGTATGTAGCTTTTTGAAGTAGATTTTATAGTTTAGAATTGTTGCTTTCCGTTTTTAATCTTTCACTCTTCATTTTTATTGAGTTATGAATTAACTATCTTTATTGTAGTGGTAAAACCATTTGTAATAGTCATAGTTTGATTGAGTGTACATAAATAAATAAAACCCCTACGTTAAACTGGGAAGTGACATCAGCCCCTTTCTATTTTTTCATTTAAATTCTGAAAACACATGGAGATGAGTGTCCTTCATTTCTACCTTAAGTGGGTTGTTACAACTGAAGGTAATAGGGGCAGTCAGTTAGCACAAAACAAATGGGCAGCTACACACAAAGAACATGTTAAAGGTAAAACATGGGTATTTAGAAGGTTGCTTCCATATGTGCTATAAGTTATGTATGAGTATCGAGGAAAGAAGACAGTAACGACTACCTGGTAATCATTTGTGCTCTTACGAAGAAGGAGCAGTGGCTCCATAATGTCCCCAAAATGAGGCAGCAGTCTGTCACTGTAGCAAATGGTGAGAGGGCCCTTGAGCTAGCAGGCTGGGGCACATTCTACAACCCCTTTCCTTTGTCCTATAGATTCAACTTTCACATATGAGAAATACTAAAGGAATTTTCTCGGCATTCACATAAAAATAAGAATAAAGATAAAAAGGAATATATCAACTCTTGTAATCACTAGAAACGTGTTGCTACAAAACAGATGAAAAAAGGAATGAACATTTATACATTCCAACATAAATTGTAAGGGTGTAATATATCAACTCTTGTAATCACTAGAAACGTGTTGCTACAAAACAGATGAAAAATATGAACATTTATACATTCCAACATAAATTGTAAGGGTGTAATAAAACATAAAGAGACCATGAAGTGAAACGCAAGAGCATGGGGAAGAGATAGCCAGAAAGTGCAATAGAAACTGGCAGAATCCATGAAAGAAATAGGATTTAAAAACAAAATCATTGTCGAAAAACAGAAAACTAAATTGTAAAGAGAACGAGGGAGACTGAACCCCAAATAATGTAAGGTTTGTAAAGGGTGTAAGTGAGAAAAAAATATGTAATGAGTCCCCTCCCCTGTCCAAAAATCCAAAAACTGTGAAACATAGGATAGAATTAGAAAAAAGTTATTGCCTATATTAAGCCAAGATAGATCATCATAAGCACATACATTTACATTACCGTGTAGTATATGCTTATATATGTTTTTAGAATGTTCAACTCCAAGATATATCCCTGTATGGGACTAGGACTTTAAAGATTAAGAAAGCATTATTTGGGGGCTTAAGCAAAAATAGTCAACTTAGAGAAAAAGAAAATCATTTTGGCATCAGAGTTTTCCACAGCAAAAGTTAACACCAGAAAATGGGGGGAAATATTGAGAAAGAAGAGAAGGGAGAAGCCAATGGTTATCCTTATCCTTGCAAGATATCTATCAGCTATAAAGTGTACAGTTATAAGCACCCATAACTGCAGGGAACACTGTTTACAGAAAGTTCTTATTAAGAGATTTACCACAGGACAAAGTTCAATCAACCTAGTTCTGAGTAGGTAAAATACTACCAGTAAGGCAAGAGGTAAGCATTCACTGCGTCGTATATAGATTTAAGGGATACATGGTGTAGAAAATGTAAAAAGATATTTTACTGATGATTCTGATAATGTACAAATGATTGAACTGTAACAACTAGGAGGAGAGAGTAAAAGAAAGAGGAAAGTAGGAATTAGCTCCCTGATTGCCTCATCTATAATAGTTGAGAACAATGGGTTCATTTTAAATCTCAAAATTTGCCCATTGTTTAATGTATGAAAATATTAAGTGACACAAAGGCAAATATTAAGAAATATCCTGCCACAAAAATCAAATAGTTCAGGAGAAGCTGAGAAAGTGAAAACAGCATAGAGTCTAATTTAATTGCCACTCATTGTGGGGAACCATTAGGTATTATCTAAATAAATGGGGAAAAATATAAATGCAGGTAAAATTACAAAAATAACAACCAGAAAACTACATCTTTCTTATCAATAAAGATAAATTATCATTTAACAATATAAAGTATTTAATAATAATAAAAAATACTAAATTTTATGATACATATACAAGAAATACACCAAAATCAAATAGAGCCAATTTTTTTTAAATAAAATGGTCAACAAATACCAAACAGACAAATGCTAACAAATGAATTATCAACCTACTTTTATTCTGTCTTCTCCTTGCTTATTTTTTTAAATTCCTTTTTAAAATTTTGTTTAGATACTTTAAAATTACTCTTTTCATATTATTTTCTCTAATAATTCTAACCTTCTGGTTCTGTTTTTCGACATTTCTGCTGTTTCTATCACAATATCTATTTTCCTTGAGTGTTTTCTTGTTGGTGGTGTTCTTTTCTGGTTTTTGTTTGTTTTGTTTGTTTGTTTTGGTTTTGATTGAAAGAAATACAACAATGGAAGCTCACACTACTGCAGGGTGCTTCTCCAGATTTTGCTTATCACTCATAATTCTACTTTTATTTACTTTTCAGTTTCCTCAGTTAGTTGCTTATTGTACTTTTCATAGTTGTAGTTGTAATCAACATGTAAGATAGGCTACAGGGAGTTTATCCTGCCACAAAATACCGGAAATCCATCATTTTTTTCTTAAAAAAAGTCATTTTGAACTCGTGATTTGTAGGAAGGAATGCAGATTTAGAGGCATACATTTTCCATGACATGGAAAAATCATTTAACAATGTTAAGTCTCTATTTCAGCAAATACAGAAAAGATACGATTCACAGGACAAGAAAACTGACAGTTAACAACTTACATGGAAAGGCATTTCGACAAATAATATAATCCATCCTACTCCTAAGAGAGGAAAATTTGTATTAATGAAACTTCTACCAGGTATCACTTTCACCTCAGTTAATCCACGAAAATTAAGTCAGCAACGTTTTGTGATAAACCATATCCAAAAGAGTTGATTGATGAAATGTCATTAATAGAACAGCAGTTATCCATCATTCAGTAAAAATTCATCTATCACCCATACACCAAACTTAATTCCATCTTATACAAAGCACATACACTACACTGAAAACTGTCAACTTCTGATGATCTAAAAATGTCTCTTCTATGACCATGTGATCACACTGAAATAAAGAATACAGAAAATTCATAGATGGTCAGTTAAAAAAAAAGATTCCACGAAGCAATAAACTTTCCTTAAAAATGCCAAAATAATAACATAGACTGCATAATATAACACTCATTTTACTGACGTAATCTGTTGAGGCATTTTGTTAATCAAATACTTTCTTTTATTTATACTCATAAATGTCATACTAGAATTACACATTTTCTAATGAAATACAAAAGCATAAAAGAATCATATTCATAAGTTGATTTTAATCATTGTCTCGAGTTCAATATTACAAACAAGTGTAATTATGGTACAAGTACAAAACAAACGGTGATTAAAGCATGTCAGAAAACAGATGTTCCTGCATACAGATGGACAATCCAATGAACACTTCTCAAATAGAAAACAGCTATTTACTCCTTACTAATGAGTGATATAATTATTTATCATTAATGCAGCTTGGTTTTTTAATGTCTCCATGAAGAGCTTAAATATAATTTTCCTAAAGATGCATTTGGGCCGGGCGCCGAGGCTCAGGCCTGTAATCCCAGCACTTTGGGAGGCCAAGGCAGGCGGATAACGAGGTCAGGAGATTGAGCCCATCCTGGCTAACATGGTGAAACCCCTTCTCTACTAAAAATACAAAAAAATTAGCTGGGTGTGGTGGCGGGCGCTTGTAGTCCCAGCTATTCGGGAGGCTGAGGCAGGAGAATGGCGGGAACCCGGGAGGTGGAGCTTGCAGTGAGCTGAGATCCCACCACTGCACTCCAGCCTGGGTGACAGAGCGAGACTCCGTCTCAAAAATAAAAAATAAAAAATAAAAATAAATAAATAAATAAGAAAAATGATGTATTTGGATGGTTAATGTATTTTTAATGTATAATTATCTATTGTAGTTAAAAGATGATCAAATATGCTGATTCACTCAGTGTCTATGTTTTAAATGCAGGACTTAAGGAACAATTTGCCATAAGGCACCAACTTATTGTTTTCTTTTAAATTATATATCTAACACGCATACACACACCCACTATATATATACAAAACATTAATAATGATGAAAATTTTGAGAATCATGAAGAATAGTATATATGTAATACATATATTTTTTTCACAAGAGTTTTCCAACTACTCTACTTTTTTTTTTTAGTAGAATACATTAGATACTACAAAAGAAATGAAAACAAAATGATGTGGAATAGCATGTAAACAATAGAAAGAAGTTTTTGAAGATTGTTACAACACAGCTTCCCTAGCTAATAATATCTGAGAAAACCTGCACATGTGGCATATATGTGTAGGTACCTTTTAGCATATACAATGGATTTATTAATATTTCTTCATTGCATTGATGGGATGAATATATAAAATAGTAAGTATAAATACCTAGACCTTTGCTTGGTGTATAGTAAACATTGTGTTAAAATAGAACTCTTCTATCTTTCTACAGAAATACTCTATGCAGTGATTACTTCTGGCTGTGATACATAAAAACAGGAAAATCTCAATAGAGAAAAAATATGTATTCATGATCATGATTTGGATTTTTCCAAAGAACAAAAACTATGAATTGGGTTGCAAAGATTTCCTGTTAAGACAACAGTAGAAATAAAGACATGGAGTAGAAGATACACACATTGAGTAGGTTTAACAGGCCTAAGCAAAAGATGCACATAATGAAACATCAGGAGAACAGACTAGAAATTCCTCTAAGCCTGTTGTGAGAGCCAAAGAAAATACATCTGGGTTTGACTGTTGATAATGAGGAATTTCTGAAAGGTTGACCTATAGAAGTTCTGAAAAAATGCTTCTAAACAAACCAGATTCCTTTGTCAAATAGATAAGGGAAATTATGGATATGTAATGCCACTTTAGAAATTTCAAATGCACATTAACAAGCAACAGCAAAAAGTAAACCCCATTTAACTTTATTTAACCTAGATTTTATGAACTTATTTACTAAGCAAACTCTCCCATCTGTATTTCCCTACTTGTAATACTTATTAAGAATCACTGTTCTGGTGTCGTTGGAATTTACTTAGAGAAATGCAGTCTAACCTCTGGTTTAAGAAGCCAACTCTGGCAGAACTATCAATTGGAAAAAAGGAGAGTTTAGATGCTAGGAGGCCATTATAAAGCTCACTTGAGAGCTAATCTGTGCATGACTCTGACAGGAGAAAATAAAATTGAGAAAAAGGCCTGCATTGGAGGCAACAATCCTTGGAATGTGATTGACCGTAGATAATAATGAATGTGGAAGACCCAGAACAGACTTTAAAATGTTAAGCCCAAATGACTGTCTGACAGGTGGTATCTGTAATGAAAACTGGAAAGTCTGGAAGGAGAACAAGATTCTGAGGAAAAGACTAATTTTTTAATGTGTTGAGTTTGAGGGCCTGCTTTGGAACTAACGGGCAGCTGAAGATTTCATTTCATGTCAAAGAAACCTAATTTAAAATCCAGCAAGTACTAAACTCAGAGCTAAATGTGAAAGACTGAAATATGAACTTGCCCACCATGTTAGAGAGGTTTATGACAGCTCAATGCAGAAATGCCTCTGAAGTGGGAAAATCTATAATTTCTCTGAAGAAGCACTGTCTGTGCTCTGGAGGTCAGAAATTTCCTAGACTCATGCCCTCTTTAGAGCAGATCCAGAAGTCTTTTAGAAATGAAATGTTGGACATGCCCATATGCCCTCTGAGCCTGTCCTTTTTGTCAGAAGTCATGCAGAGACCCAAATGTCAAAAAGGGACACCTTGTTTTGTTGATGCACAAGATTGTGGCATTCCAGTCTCTTTCTGAAAATACATTATTGGATTCTTTGCAGCCAAATTCTTTTTTTTTTTTTTTATTCTGTTTTACTTTTCTTTTTTTTTTTTCTTTTTATTATTATTATTATTATACTTTAGGCTCTATGGTACATGTGCGCAACGTGCAGGTAAGTTACATATGTATACATGTGCCATGCTCTTAATAAAAGTTTGGTATTGGAGACTAATATTCCATGAAGAATTACCTAAAGCATGAGGAAATCATCCCTTTAGATAAGTGGATTTTTTGCTTTAATTTTTAAATTGACACATCATTGTACATATTTATAGGGTATAGGGTGATATTTTGATTAGATCCGTGTTTTATAGCATGTTATGTAAAGCTTCTGAGAAGAGTTAGGGAGCATCTTAGAAAGCAAAATGGAGTCTGTAAACAGACATGTAATGAATACTCAGCAAATATTCATGCACTCCCAGATATTTCAGAGACTTCCAGTTATGTTGGGATCACGTGGAAAGATCTAAGAGACTCTGAGGGGAAGTGCCATGAATCACTCTGGGGCTAAGGCAATAAAAAGCCCCTGCCTCATTCCAAGTTCTCTCCTTTTCCACTGCCAGTACTTTGAAGGTTACGTGCAATGTGTGTTATAGGTTAAGGCTAGAGGAGTTTATTCTGACTGACATTGAACTTTATGGGAGCAACCAACAAATTTTGGTTTGGTTGAGCCACTGAGAATTCAAGCTTAGTATCTTCTGGTTGCTGTTGCTGTTTACCAACACAGTGGGATTTCTACAGGGCTCAAGCGGGCAGAGAAATTCCATGTGAACCAGAATGTCTCATGCTGGGCTTCTGTATAAATTGTGCTGATGAAAAATGTTAAGCAGATAAAAATGTTAGAAATTCATTGCTCCACACTGTATCGAAGGTATTTTTGTTTCAGTTGAAGCCATCCTAAAATTATATAATTAGTTCATACTATCTTCAATAGAATTGTTTTTACTGAGTTGCTTTTTGATGTTATACATGAGCCTTTTGTAGTTCACAACTGAATTCATACACAAATGTTGCTGAGTCTATTGCCCACCATGTTAGAGAGGTTTATGAGAGCTCAATGCAGAAATGCCTCTGAAGCGGAAAAATCTGTCATTTCTCTGCAGAAACTATTGTAGTTTTAACAGAATGAATGATGGAAAATAATAATATAGAAAATCATATGAAGGAGTATGGAAGATGGGGCACTATTAAAGGGATTATTTGATGGCAATAAGGATGAAAATGTGTCATTGAAATTCTTTAGGTTTCACATAGAAATTGCACCAGTTTATCCCGGCAGACATATTGTTTAGAAGTGTTTAAGAAAAGAAATCTCTGAATCATGCTTTACATTGTTTTAGGTCATGGGAACTAGTAAACATGTTTCACTATGCAGACTATTAGTCAACATTTAGATCATGCGTTTCAATATAGAATGTCAAATTGTGAGAGGAGAATGAATAAATCTAATTGTTACAGTCACTCAGCTGACATGCTGAAGTGCCTGGAAAATTTCTCACATGAATAATGGATGAAGAGTCAAAGAATGATTCGTTTGGGGAAAAGAAGATCTGCCGGGTTTTGGAAAGGGTGCATGTATGCATTTAGTAGTGTTTAGTGTGGTAGCTCTATGATCCTGAACTTCACATATTTATTGGGCTGCCATGTGTTAGGTGGAAACACAAAACTGTCATTTTTTTGTAGGACAGAAAAGGCTGAATACTGACAATTTCATATGGTTCCACTTAATAGAATAGGAAACAGAGTTATCTCTGAATTGTTTATCTAAGGTAGAATTTGGGGAAGTACTTAGAATTTATAAAAATTAAATTTTAGACTAAAATATATAGATATATCTAGAGTTGTTCAAAAATGAAAATAGAGCTGAAATATCAAGTGCTATAATGGAGTTCATATAAGAATTCCATGCTTTATATTTGAGGTTGGATACGTGCTTTTTCTTTATCCCTTTCATTTATATGGATCTAATCTTCTATAATGTTTAAAACATTTTGATAGAGATGTTCTTTGGTGTTCTTTTTTCTCTTGATTTAAAGATCTGCTTTACAACCAAACAGCAAGATTAAACAAAACAAAACAATGCCCATGGCTTCATGGTCACTGTACGCATTTAGAAAGGCCTCGTGCATGACCTATTATGGTCATCTGAAAATTCTTTGTAATTTTTTATCAAAGGGCTCTACATTTTCACTTTGTACTGGGCCCTGACAATTATGCACCCAATCCTCAATCCATGGTCTTCTTAAATTCACATGCAGATTAGAATTATAAAGGTACATTAATTCTAGGCCATCAAAGGCTAGCTTATAACTTTCAAATTACATTTGGGAATTGTTCTTATATAACAGCATTTATTGCTCCAAAGATCATTATGTAATAACTACTAAATAATCTATATGAATGTACATTTGGGAAACCATGAAAACTTTCTCAAAGAGCTCTGCTGTTTTAAGTAACAACCATGAAATATTTCCAAAGGCATAAATAAAAATAATTACGACAGAAAATCTGAGAGACAAAAAGAAAATCTATGACAACATACCAATGCAATTTATTGAAAATAGATACACATGAAACAAAGAATAAAGAACAGCAGGAAAATGTGCCACTATTGTGGTTACAGCTTCGAGGCAACACATTAAAATGCCAACCAGACACAGGTGGCAACAGATGTATCTACCACCAAAAAATAAAGTTAAATTAAATCAAGTCAAAAATTTCAAATGAAGTAACTGTTCAATGAAAATGAAAAAGAATAAAAATCACATCTGCTTACATGGCAATGAAACATGAAAGATTCTGCTAAAAGTTTATGTTGAAAATTAAGATGGAGGTGATCTATGCACACTCATCCAAAAATAGAAAACAAGGAATTAGTGGACCAATGCCAATGTAAATTTTGAAAACCTGAAAAAGAAGAAAATTAAGATATGGTTGATAGGTTCTCTACAATATAGCAAGAAAATTCTGCCCAAATTCTAAAGGATACAAAGTCTACTCAATTTAATAACAAATGGCACGTTTCTTTTTCTTAAAAACATATGCATCATCTGTGAGTGCATTTTCTACTTTAGGGACCATTTGAATTAAAATCCTGAAGTTCTTATGAATGTTTTAGAAATACATACAGTAAATGAATAAAGCCCATAGTTATTTAAGGATAACATTTAAAATTATTTACTAAATGTTTACTATTAAAATAATAGTACATGCCGTCCAGTCATAATCAAAAAAGCCAAGGTGATTATGGAGTATTGAGGCTGAAAAGAACTAGATCTAAACCAACCTATTCTGGACTTCACCGTCAAGGAAAAGAACTGAGAGGAAAATTTTCAAAAAATACTTATACTTGTGAGATTGGTGATGAGAAACAATCTGTGAAATATTGCCATTTCTCTGGAGTAAAAATTTTAAATGATTGATTAGCACGATGTCCCTTTCTCTTCACACTCACATCTTTCTGATTTGCTCCTCACATCTCAGGCATGCTGGGGCTATAATGTCTTTCCGTCTACCTTAGGTTTACTATTTTAAAATTGATTTTTGATGTTGTGAACATGAATTGTGTATTAATACAGGAGAATGGGGTGTGTATTTCTGAAAGTCCAGAGTTGTAGGGGCAAAGAAGAGATTTCTGGAGTCCCCTGCGTGCCTGCTTACAGAGGTTTCCTTCCTGATATTGTCAACTTCCAGAATTCTTGCTCTGGCTCCATTTTAAAGCCCTGACCACAGTTAAGTGTCTTTTCCTGACCCTCATTTATACTACCATGAAGCTCCTTTGTAACATGAAATGTGCAATGTGACCAATTGTTGGCTGTCCAGACAAACATATGTTAGGACTTTTCACTCTGGCTTCATGCTGAAACATCATTCACATTTAGTAAAGGAAGGGGCACTCTGTTAAACTCACCACATTCTTTACTTTCTGGAGTCATATAGAGATATTCCACTAAGTCCTTTTGCTTGATCCCATAGAGACCATCCTATGAAAACTGAATTAATATGAAAGCAGGTAGAGTGAATATTCATTTAAGTCATTTACAACAACATCCAATAGTGTCTCCAAGTGGAACAGATATTTAGAGACCAGTTTGGCAGGAGATAGGATGGGAAAAAGAGTGGCTGATGCATGCTGAGAAGTAGTAGGAACAATCCAGTTTTTTAAATATTGTTCTTCTTGTTAAGAGTCTGTTTATCAGGTTAAACACAGTCAAGTGATCACTCAGTCGAGTCTAAT
Source organism: Pongo pygmaeus (assembly GCF_028885625.2). Classification (NCBI taxonomy): domain Eukaryota; kingdom Metazoa; phylum Chordata; class Mammalia; order Primates; family Hominidae; genus Pongo; species Pongo pygmaeus. The sequence goes on along the minus strand of NC_072389.2, from coordinate 24,615,787 downwards.
AATTCAGTAACTGAGAACAGATGGAGAATACATGGATATGTGTCTGTGTGTACACTCACATGCAAAATCAGTTGCCCTGACTTTATCTTACTTACATCAATCTATTTATTGATTTTGATAGGAAGAGTATGTATTTTAGATACCTCAAGAATATCTGCTGAAATACTTCCATATTCTTGCCTTTTGAAGAATCTTTTTAAAGGAAGAAAAATAATTATTAGCAAAGAATCCACATTCCCAGTGGCTCCATTTTCATCTCCTTAATCCAGTGTTAAAATTCATGGCTTGGGAAAAGTGGGATGTTTACAATGCCTTTCTATACCATTCATCTATACCATTAGTTTTAATAGCCTGTTCACTTGAACAATTTCTAAGTATGTGGTAAAAGAAACTAAACTAAAATAATAATGCATTATATTTGAAAACATCAGTATCCTGTACACAAAACTTCCATAAGTAGTTCTTCCTAGATTGAAACTAGAACTAATCCATTTCCAAAAAAATCTATATTTTTCTGAAGACAAAAAAAAATGTTGCTACAGATAATTGCCATGGGCTGCAAATATTCTAATTCATCCAATATTTCTCTCTTGTTGCATGTTGTATAGATAAATATAATGCATCAATATTAGGATAGCATATATTTTATTAAATGTTAATGCAGAATTCTAAATTTTCTAGCATTCACAGAAAAGCAAGCTGCTGATAATAAGTAGTATTTAAAGAGAAATCTTATCTACTACAATGAATTGAGAAATCCAGGATATTAAGACCACAAAAATGATTGTTTAGATGATTTAATTATAGCACAACAGGCTTTTCTGCTGATAGTTATAATTATGTTTTAATAACCCAATCTCAACAAACATAACTACAGTACAAATGATGAGCACAAAAATCCATCTCATTTGTAGCTCAGACTAGTATTTCAAATGGAATTTCTCTATTAGTAATTTAGTCTGATTTTTATAATTCATTAGAATAAATCAATAACTGACTTAGAAATCACTTCTATGATTTTAAGTATTTTCCACAGAAACATTAACAATACCACAAGCATTAAAATATTGAGAAATGTTTGTATATGATGATGTCAGTGGATATTCCTTTCCTCAGCTAATAAATTCTAGTATAAAGTTTTCAGATCTGTACACAAAAATGGATCATAAAAATATAATCATGGTAGAAACTATGTAGCAATTTTATGAATGTGGAGAAAGAGTTCAAATAGTACTTTTCTACTGTACTGTGTCCATGCAAAGCTTCATTCAAACAAACAAAAACAATACTGAATTCATTATGTTACAATCTTTCAGGACACTGCATTTGTTCACTCTCCCCTATCTCCATCTCTAAGGGACAGATATAATTCCCCACTCCTTGACTTTGATCCTTGCTGTGTGACTTTGCTTAAGTCAAAGGGGTATCTTAGAGGATTTAAGGCAACAGAAGCCTGGCATGTTTTTGCACAGGCAGGTTGCACTCCTGACTTTCGCCATAACAATAACATGCTTCAAGTACCCGGGAGGGCTGAGGAGGATAACAAATACATGGAACAGATCTGGACACCAGCTGCAGCTTCAAGCCAATGCTAGCCAAGCCCAGCCTAGATCAGCTGAACTGTGTCTGACCAGAGGTGCACGAACAAGAAAGGCAACGCCGTGGACCTGGGCCAGATGGGCAGCTTCTACATCGGCCTGGGTTCCCGCCTCCACTGCAACATCTTCTCCTACGACTACTCCGGCTACGGTGCCAGTTCCGGCAGGCCCTCCGAGACCAACCTCTACGCCGACATGGACGCCGCCTGGCAGGCCCTGCGCACCAGGTGAGGGCGGCCCTGGGGGGAGCTCAGCCTGGGCACACCCGAGAGGGGACCAGGTCGGCGGCCGAGGGGAGGGTCGGGCTTCCCCGGGAGGAAGGTGGGCGGCCCTGCAGGAGGGGAGCCACAGTGGACGCATGCGGCCAGAGAACCGGACAGGTGAGCTCAGGCGCGCGGGTGCAGCCTCCACACGGCTGAGGTGTGGCCAAGAGGTCCCCCCACACCCTGGCCTGTGGAGCCAGGCTCCCTGGGATCCCCTGGCCTGAGAACAAGAAGGGGCTGAGCTTGTCACAGGGGCGTGGACACCACGCGGCGGGAGGGGGTGGGTGGTGTCGGGGGGTCTGTGCACGTGTGGCCGGGAGCCCACGGGCCGAGGCAGCACTTGGGGCCAGGTGAGGCGAGGCTGCTGCATCGAGGTCCCGAGGCCTGGTCCATGAGGCCCTGTGGCTGTGGAGATCGGCCATCCCGGGGCAGAGCCTGCAGGTTCAGGTGCAGACCCCCAGCACACACCCGAGGTCTGGGCCAGCCTCGATTCCAGATCCAGCCCTCCTAATCATCCAGGTCCCCAGCCCTGCGCTTGCTTGGGCCCTTCTCTCGTGTTTGAGCGCCGCCCGGGCCAGTGCTGCTCTGGACCAGAAGACCCGCGTGGGCCTCTGGAGGCCTTTCTTGCTCGCCACCCACTGGGGCTGTCTCGTCCTGGCCCTGCCCTGCCCAGCCCAGCCCAGTGGTCTGACCCGCTCCTGCAGGGGCCAGGCGCAGCTCTGAGAAGTCAGAGACGCTGGGGAGGTAGGGTCCTCATTGCCTTGGCGATATCCCAGGCAGTCCCTGCTGTGGGCCTGGAGCTGGGTCCCCTGCACCACCCTGGCTCTGGGGGGCTCCCGGCAGTGTGGGGCGCTGAAACCAAGCACCACTTCATGCAGCTTCCTCGGCCCCCTTCTGTCTCTACTTCCCGGGGCACCGGCAGAGTCACATCCACCATGGCCAGCTCTGAGCTCTGTCTGCTCGGCCTTCTGTCCTGCTGCCGCTTTGTCCTGCAGGAACCTCGGCCCAGAGCCGTGAGGGGGAGGCCAGATCGCACTCAGGGCCTCCACTGAGGATGTGTCTTGTTTGATTGTCTGAGTGGTGACAACCAGGTGGCAGCTGGGGCTCCTGCCTGGAGCAGGTGACAGGGCTGGGCTGGCTCAGCACACTACTGGCCTTGGCTGCCAGGGAGCAGGCCAGGGAGGCTGAGGCAGAGCTGGGGCCACAGGCACAAGCCAGGCAGCATCCTTTGGGCCATGGGTGAGCAGTGAGCTGTGGAGTGCTGCCAGGAGGCTGGGATTCCAGGCCAAGGAGGGGGACAGCCCTGCTGGTGGAGTCCGAATGCCAGGCAGACGGGACGCACACCTGCCCATGCTCCTGCCTCGCAGGAGGGCATCTGCCTAGGATCAGAGCCTGGAGCGTGTGGGAGAGTTCTGGGGTCGCGGCATCGACTGGGTGGCAGGTGGGTCCCGCGTGGTTGGGACTGGGCACGAAGAGGCCTTGGGACTGGTGCTGGATCAGCTGGGCCAGGGGCCGCACACCAGTGACCTGGGGGTGGGGGTGGCCCTGGGTGGGAGCTGGTGGTGCTGAGGTGGCCGAGGACTTGTCCACTCCCAAGAGAAGGCGCTGGTGGGAGGAGGTGCTGCCCCCGCAGCCGCCACCCTCGATGCTGACCTGGGTTGGGCTGGCACCTCATTGGGCATGGGACTCCGAGAGTCCAAAATTGGGTGGAGACATCTGGGGACACAGCTGCCTGAATTCCTCATGGCCAAGGGGGTGGGCAAGGGCTGCAGGGAGGAAGAGTGTACCCTGCCCCGGCCAGTGTACCAGGAAAGGCTTTCTAACCTGGGCAGGAAGGCGTGAAGCATTCAGGATGTGGGGGAGCACACAGTTCCCAGTGTGCGCCCAGGAGTGACCAGGAGAAGGAGAGGCGCCAGGGCTTCCCCTACCTTAGCCCGAGGGGGACTCCCTAGCCAGCATCCAGCAGATCCTGGCTAGGAAACGCCAGTGAACCATAGCGCCAGGGAACAGGACCAGGCCGCCGGCTCCGCCCACCGCTGCGGTGTTGGGGGACTGGGGGTGGCCCTTTGGACTGGTGTGGAGCCTGGGACTGACCCACTGACTTGGCTGAGCAGGGAGACTGGAGAGTCGCATCCGGAGCTGGGCCCGGGGACGCCCGCTGGCGGGAGGGGTGCGCGCGAGTCGGAGGCCGCGGCTGACCCTGCTCCGGTGCCTCCAGGTACCGCATCAGCCCGGACAGCATCATCCTGTACCGGCAGAGCACCGGCACAGCGCCCACGGTGGACCTGGCCTCGCGCTACGAGTCCCCCGCGGTGGTGCTGCACTCGCCGCTCACCTTGGACCTGAGCGTCGCCTTCCTGACACCAAGACGACCTACTGCTTCGACGCCTTCCCCAAGTGAGCAGGCTGGGGCGGGGACAGGGGCGGTGACGGGGATGGGGTCGGGGACGGGGGCGGCGCCCGGGCCGGGCGAGGTCTCACCCGCCCCACGCCCCTCCCGCAGAATCCAGAAGGTGTCCAAGATCACGTCGCCCGTGCTCATCATCCACGGCACGAAAGACGAGGTGATCGACTTCTCGCACGGGCTGGCGCTCTACCAGCGCTGCCCCAAGGCGGTGGAGCCGCTGTGGGTGGAGAGCGCCAGGCACAAAGACATCCAGCTCTACAGCCAGTACCCGGAGCGCCTGCGCCGCTTCATCTCCCAGGAGCTGCCAAGCAGAGCGCCTAGCAGCCGCCGGGGCCCCAACCGGCCGGACCTCAGCAATGAGGCGGCCCCCGGACCTCATCCCGCACCGGCCTCCCAGGGGCTGCATGTGGACCCCCGGGGGGCCCGGGGGATCCCGCCCCGACCCAGGGGCCGTGGACGATGTACAGGCAAGAGAGCTACGCACTCCTTTCCTTTCGGAAGTAAGAAGAAAAATCGTGAAAACGGAAATTAAAGATTTAAATTTTTTTTAAAAAACACAATGTTTATTAATATACCCCAAAGTTTTTTTTTTTTTTTTGAGACGGAGTCTCACTCTGTCGCCCAGGCTGGAGTGCAGTGGCGCGATCTCAGCTTACTGCAGCCTCCGTCTCCCAGGTTCAAGCGATTCTCCTGCCTCAGCCTCCCGAGTAGCTGGGACTACAGGCGCGTGCCACCATGCCCGGCTAATGTTTTGTATTTTTAGTAGTTACGGGGTTGCACCGTGTTAGCCAGGATGGTCTCAATTTCCCAACCTCGTGATCCGCCCGCCTCGGCCTCCCAAAGTGCTGGGATTACAGGCGTGAGCCCACCGTGCCCGGCCGTTTTGCACAGATTTTTTAATGCAAAATCATGGTGGCAATGGGTAATGGCTACCAAGGTGCCCTCGTTCAACAATCCTCTTATTCAGTCATCACATCTGCTATGTGTAAGCCATAATATCTTCTAAAATGAATTATAACTATATTCTAATTGTTATTTCACTAAGTAATCTCTGCTAGTTTAGTCTCTATTTCATCTCAACGGAATGCCTTCTGAGTTCCTATAATTGTGACTAATTCTCTGAGACGACATCAGAAATATCACTATAAACTATGAAACCTACAAAGGGGATTCCTCTTTTTCCTTTTTATTATAAAGATGCTTTTTTGTTTGTTTTCTGCAAGCAAGCATGGTCTTAATCAATTTTGTATGCCCATACCTAGGAGAGCCCCTGATTCATAAGACCTCAATAAGATTTGTTGAATAAAGTGCAAATATGATTTTCAGCTTTCCCTCACCACTTTCTTCAAAACAGACTAGTTCATAACTGAAACAGGCATTGTTTCTAGAAAACAGTCACTCCAACTGATCCCCTCGTTTAATCATTTTTGTACTGCCTGAATCTGTCATAATACCTGGCACGCAGTGGGTAAGTAATCAATATTTGTTCACTGAACTAATAGAAGGATGAGTGAATGGAACAATACAGGCATTTTAAAATTATAATTCAAGATTGAAAGCATATTACTTGTCATTAGAGTGATTTTAAACAGTTAAGTATATGATAATTAGGAAGATTTACTTTCCTGCTTCATTTAAATTTTAAATATAGTGATCAAGGTAATTATGATTTCCATTCATTTATTCAATAAATGTATATTTAATATTTTTTATCTCACATGATAGATTGATACTGGTCAAAGACATCACAATGGTATTATACATAAAGATTTGTTTTAAATTTATAATATCTTGAAATTTTTCTCTTGTTAATCCACAAAGTATATTTATAGGTTGGGAAATAAACTTTTTAAGATGTTAGATAATGATATTTTTATTTTCTATTTTATCTTATTATTATTATTTTTGACACAAGATCTCACTATGTCACCCACGCTGGAATACAGTGACATAATCATGGCTCAGCACAACCTCAACCTCCCAGGCCCAGGTGATCCTGCTACCTCAGCCTCCTGAGTTGCTAGGACAACAGGTGCCTGCCACCTTGCCCGGCTAACTTTTTAATTTTTTTTTTTTTGGTAGAGATGAGTTTTCACCATGTTGCCCAGGCTGGTCTTGAACTCCTGGGCTCAAGCAAAATGCCAGCCTCGGCCTCCCAAAGTGTTAAGATTGCAGGCATGAGTCACCACTATGGGGCAGATAATGATAGTTTTTCAAGAATCGGTAAAACATTGTCCTTCAATGAATTAGTGCAGAAGCATGAAAAAAATCTATTATGAGCAAATCTGTGAAACAGACATTGAAGTTAGTATTCTAATAAGGCTTTGTGCTTTTTGATGACATAAAATAATTGTGCTATGACAATACAGTTACTTAAATGAGAAGTATGAATAACTTGCTTTGATATGTTTGTGGTATGTTTCACTTATTTCTTAAGAAGGGAAATTATTAAATTGAAACTATATATGTAAAGAGTGCATATCAAGTATTTTAAAAGCCTGAAGAATTAGGTTTTCATTTCAAGAATTATTAAGTGTCTTAAGAACATATTTATTTTCTAGAAATATTGAGACTCTTCTTGTGTAATGTGATTCTTTTAAAAATTTTGAAAGGATTTTCTTATTAAATTAAAAATGAATGTATACAGTAAGAAGCTACTAGGATAGAGTGAATTTAGCAGCTATCTTGCTTTGTTATATGTCTTATACATTAAAACTATATTTTCATAATTAAAAGCCAAGCTCATTTGCTTTCATAAGACTAAGAGAAAAGGAGTATTAAATGAAGTTAAATTAGATTTTACCATCTTCTTAATAAATTTCAGGCCTGGTTTGATAATATATTCCCAGATACATAATTTAAAAATGATCCTTTGGCCGGGCGCAGTGGCTCACGCCTGTAATCCCAGCACTTTGGGAGGCCGAGGCGGGCGGATCACGAGGTCAGGAGATCAAGACCATCCTGGTTAACACGGTGAAACCCCATCTCTACTAAAAATACAAAAAATTATCTGGGTGTGGTGGTGGACGCCCATAGTCCTAGCTACTAGGGAGGCTGAGGCAGGAGAATGGGGTGAACCCAGGAGGCAGAGCTTGCAGTGAGCCAAGATCGCGCCACTGCACTCCAGCCTGGGCGACAGAGCAAGACTCTGTCCCAAAAATAAATAAAAAAATATGAATTTAGTGACAACTAGTTATAGTTTGGAACCTCATTTGTGAAATAAACCATATTTCAAAATATTTTAAGCAGAAATACATTTAAGTTTTAGCCTATAAATTACCAGAATTTGTCCTAGCCACCTAAATAAAAAATATAAAAGTTCTACATTTTAATCTCCTTTCAACACTTTATAACCAGAAAACCCAGCAGATAAACAGCTGAAGTCTTAATGGGAAATGATAACATATAAGATCAGCAGCATCTGCATAAATCAATTTTTATCCAACACAAAATAATTACATACGCTTTAATCAAAAAGAAATTACCAATGGCCAACCCCAATCCCATTACTTTCAAAAAAAAAGTCCTCAAACATTCCTTTCCAGTTGAATGTACACTGATTGAAATGGTTGTTTTATACAGACAATTGATTTTTTTAAATGAAATGTCTAATAGGGAATTCAGTGCATTACACTTACCCATTCCAGACAGCAGCCTTCCATTGAATTTACTCAGACAAACTAATTGCTGAATTAGTTGACCATGGAAAGTTATTGAGGGCATATCCAGCACTTTCTTCTGAACCAAAACTAAATCTGTTTTGGTCAGTACTGCATTGCTATTCAAAATCAAGAACTGTTCGTCTCTCTGGAATATAGTATCATAAGCCTGGGGAGGTGACAATGTTATGTAATGGAGTTGTGGGGAAAGGAGTGAGTGTTGTGGCATTTCCCTGATCAAGGGAAAGAGTCTGTATTAGTTCACAGAATCAGCTGACATGCTATGCTCAAAGAATTCACAATTAGCAATTGACCAATCAATTTTGATTAACTCATTCTGTATGACTATCACAGGCTATTAAAAATAGGAAAGTGTGTTTCTAAAATGTGTTTCATAACAAGTGATTTAATGATAAAAGCTTGGACAGTTTTCAGAATTCAAAAATTCTGAGATACTAATATCTTTAAAAACTCCTGTCGTGTGTGTGTGTGTGTGTGTAAACACTACCTGTGTAATCATCTATTGAGATTTAAATTAGAACATTTTCTCAATGTATCACAGTTCTAAAGTTACTATTTATTATATTGGTATCCTAGGAACAGAGTGAAAAAAGGCAAAGAGGTAATTTACCACAGTCTTTTTCTGCTAAAATCAGTGTCTCTCATCTCTGCCTGAATCCACTACATTGTGATTACTGAAATACATATTATAGAATATCTACTTATTTTGTGGATTTAGGCAATGATTATGATTATTGCTTTTCTCACATCTAAAAATCAAATTTATATTATACATGAAGACATTTTGTAAAGAAGTTTTGGTCTCTATAAAAATGAATACTTAATAGAAATGTAATATTATTTTGTGTTATTTTAATTGTTAAGTTTAAGAAAATAAAATGTTTTTTAAATCTATTACTTTTAACAACACTGTAACATTTATTGGTTTTGGAATAAAATAAATCCAGAAAATTGCTGTGATATTACTTTTTATGTTTCTTATTGAAAGTAGGTCAATTAATTTCTAAGCAATGGGGCATTACAATTGTCAACTAACAGTGCTCAAGCAGTTAGGATTTTAACTGCTGACATTTTCTTTGAAAAATGATAGATGTCATTTAGTGTTTAAAGATAAATTGCTGCATAACTGTGACTTTTTTGCTGATAACTTTGCCATAAGCAAACATAACACGACCAAGAAGTTTCAAAGTAAGTTTGCTAGGTGAGCAAATCTAAATTAAAAAGGCTCTCATATTTCCTCAATCAGATATACTAAGATCAACCAAATGTTGTTTTCAATCTATAGTATGAAAGGGCAATTGAGTCTGACTCAAACTTCTGAAAAAGTTAATGTTAACACTTAGGAATATGTCTCCCTGTAGGAAAATTTTCACTGGCCATGGGCTATACCACATTTATCGCAGGTGATTTTCAAAGGGACAAATATTGCCCATTTCAGAAACAGGTCTGGAATGCAGGAAACTGCCAGAAAGTAACTGTGAGAGTTTGCGCAATGGCTGACCTGGAGGAAGATGTCAGAGTCACAGATGGAAAAGGGAGGTGCATGACTCCCCTCTGTTGCCAAGATTCCCAGTCTCAATTCAGAAGGATTTGCAGAGGGGGTGAAGGAACATTGAAGTTTCTGAGATATTCCTTAAGGACCAAGCTATAATCCAGTTATCTATTTACATCAGATCTCAGCTTTTTTTTTTTTTTTTTTTTTTTTTTTTTTTTTTTTTTAGGAGGGTGTGGGAGGGGATGTGTGCAGAACATACATATAGGGCTTGCCCCAAATGATGAAATAAAATTGTGTATGCTATGACCTCTCTAGGAAGCCTCTAAACTTTTCTTATAAATTGTCTTCTAACTATAATATTTCTTTTGGCCATCCTTGGAGTACTCCCAGGTGACACACAGCTCAGGCTAACATTTCTACAGGACTGCTACCTTGATCTCTGGAGAGTCCAGTGATGTTCCATACCAATATGTCTCAGGGTCTCTGCTGACCTTCCACCCATACCCTTAACACGCAGAGAAAGCTGACACTTTCTGTTAGCTCTAATTTTCCTTGAAAAAAAGTGGCAATATGTATCAAAATACAATTATTAGTTTCAATATGTAGAACGTATTACAAGAAAAAACAGATGCCAAAAACATTTTATGTCTACTGATATTCCTATTAGTCTTTATTATCATGAAAAACTGGTCACAACCTAAATATCCAACTTTAGGTGACTGGGTGAAGTAAGACTGTAATCTTTCATATGATAGAATAATATGCCAGCACTAACAACCAGATAGCAGACTATTTAATGCCATGGTGAAGTATTTGTTTTGTGTGGTCAGGTGAGCAGTTCAGATCATAAAATCAAATGTGCCCTATGATCTTATTTTTTAAGTAAAGTACTGATGTATTTATATGTATAATTAAGTATAGAGAAAAGCCTAAATGGCTTCTCTTATAAGTCTTCTCATTGTTTTATAAATGGTATGAATATTTATTTTTCACTTTTTCCATCGTATTTCCTAGAATAATAAAATTCAATTCCCTCTGATAAGCATTCATTATTCTTTTTTTTTTTTTTTTTTTTTGAGAGGGGGTCTCACTCTGTCTCCTGGTGATAGAGTGCAGTGGCCTGATCTTGGCTCACTGCAGCCTCCGCCTCTTGGGTCATTATTCTTACAGTAAGAAAAAATGAATGTTACTAAGTATCTTCTCTGTCCTAGATCAACTAAGTATATACAAGGTGCCAAATACATTTAATAAAATGTTTTATGCACTCATAGGTTTTTGCAGTACAATTTTTTTTGTATGATTCCCTTGTCTTATCTCCACCAATAGTTTTGGTGTGAATTTATACTCTAAAGGAAAGGTGACAACCTTATACAATCTCAGGGCTTAAATACTATCCATGTGCTGATGCTTACAAACATACACCTCCAGTTGTGTGGTCTCTCTGAGTTCTGCACATCCCTCTTGGGTATCTAATAAGCATCTCACAGTTAACAAAACCACGGATTTCTAATCGATCTCAGGGACCCTCCGCCAGGCCTGCTCCTCTCTCAGAATTCCTTTTCTCACTTAGTGACACTATCATCCCACCAAACCTCACTATCATTTTTCTTCTGTCTCCCAAATTTCCAATCCATTAACAAATCCCAATAACCCCGCTTCCAATATTTGTGTAAATCTATGCACTTCTCAGCTTCTCCACTCTTATTATTCTAGTTCCAATTATGTGGTCTTCTGTCTGTGTTACTTTCTTTTTTCCATTCTTGTACGCAGGGTCCAGTTTTCACAGTGAAGTCCTCGTAAAACATATATTAAATTTTGTCAACTTCTCTTACAGTTTTTTATTTATTTGTTAAATTTGTGATGTATTTTTATTTATTTATTTATTTTGAGAAGGGGTCTTGCTCTGTCATCCAGGCTGGAGTGCAGTGGTGCGATCTTGGCTCACTGCAAGCTCCGACTCCTGGGTTCAAGCGATTCTCCTTCCTCAGCCTCCTCAGTAGCTGGGATTACAGGCATGTTCCACCATGCTGGGCTAATTTTTGTATTTTTAGTAGAGACGGGGTTTCACCATGTTGGCCAGGCTGGTCTCAAACTCCTGACTTAAGGTGATGCACCCGCCTCAGCCTCCCAAAGTGCTGAGATTACAGGCATGAACCACTGCGCCCAGCTAGTTTCTGCTTACAGTTTTAAAATGACTTCTTAGTCTATTTAGGAGAAAATATAAACTCTTTACCGGAGCCTACTGGACTCCCCAAAACATGATGTATGTTTATCTCCTCCCTTTAACTCACTCTGTTTTAGCCGCCTGGCCTTCTGTTCTCTGAGTAAAATAAACTTATTCCTGCCACAGGGCCTTTACACCTACTTTGCCTTCTGCCCCAGACACAGTTCTCACAGGTTTTCCCATGACTCATTTCTTCTCCTTGTTCAGTATCAACCCAAACATTTCCCCCTGAGTGGCCTTCACCAGCACATTCTTCTTAAATATCTTTCCTTACCTCATCCTGTTTGGTTTTGTGTATAACAGGTATCAGCTACAACACTGGTTTTATTTGTTTGTTTACTTTTTTCTTACAATGGAAAGCCCATGACAGCAGGGTTGTGTCTGCTTTATTCACAACTTTAACCTCAGTGCCTGTGCAGAACAGGACCATACTAGAAACTCAGTGAGCATTTGTTGAGTATTTTGAATGAATTAATTCTTAAAACATTAAAAAGTGCCATTTTCCAAGTAAAAATCTTTATCTACTTCCTTAAGGACTCTAACTGCCGACAATTCAAGGTAGAAATGAGGTTCCGATCAATGGCAGGCCGAGAAAGGCATGTTTGGGTGAGTGTATGCAGGCAATTTTTGCTATTGTGGCTGATTTACTTCTATACACTTTAATACAGGTATGTCCCTATTGTGAGACACGGCATTTTTCATAGTAGAAAGGTGGAAGCCAACTTAATATTATAATAAAAAATAAAGTAAATTTTATACAAACACTAAGAAGTGATCATCTAAATCTACAGTTTAGAATCTGAAACATATTCCTATGTTGACATCTTCCATGGCCCTACTCCTAAATTAATAAATTCTGACTTACAGAAGGCTATTTTCTGAATCCTTTCATAGCTGACATTGTGGTGGGTGCTGTTAGCCATCCCTTGATACTGACAGTACAATGGCCATCCCTGCCAGGGCACGCGTACATTATCAGTAGTCAAAAGTTTGGCAAAGTAGGCCGGACACCATGGCTCATGCCTGTAATCAGCATTTTGGGGAGACCGAGGCAGGTGGAGCACCTGAGGTCTGGAGTTCGAGACCAGCCTGAGCAACATGGAGAAACCCTGTCTCTACTAAAAATACAACAAAAATTAGCCAGGCCATGGTGGCGTATGCCTGTAATCCCAGCTACTCTGGAGGCTGAGGCAGGAGAATCGCCTGAATCCAGGAGGCGGAGGTTGCAGTGAGCCAAGATCGCGCCATTGCACTCCAGCCTGGGCAATAAGAGCGAAACTCCGTCTCAAAAAAAAACACTTCTCTTCATCTCCAGGAGAGCAGTTCATGAAAGAGCATATTCTTAGACATTAAAGGTGAATGTTTCAGTGACACCTGTGCAAGATAGGACTTTCTGCTGTCCTCTATAAAAATCTAAATTTCTATCATATAATTCTAGCAGAACTTAAAAGGATAGGCCTCAAAGGTAGCATTGCATTTGATATTCTCTTGCAACCCCAGAATGAAACTTAAGCATGAATAATTGGAGATCTGCACACTCCTATAAAGAATAAAGAATGGGACTCAAGTTCACACAGAAGTTAAAAAAGAAAGGCAGGATGACTTCCCTCTGCCACCTTGAAAAGGCTTTGAACCCTACAAAACAAGAAATGGGGAGGGGGGGTTGCTGAATGGGTAATAAATATATGAACCCTCCTCCTAAGGGTTTTTATAATCCTTTCTATCTTGGGTATCCATGTGTTCCTCTGTGAATGTGTTTTCTTAAAACTGCACTTCTTATGGAACAGCTCCATCCTTATTATCTGTAACAGGGTTTCTGTTCTGCTTTCATCATGTATATATCTTAGAAAAACAATCTGAACAAATGTCCAGTTAATATGTGTATTTATGTATTTATAAATTATATGTATGTGCTATTGCACTAATATATTACATATTTTATATACCTTACTACAACCAAAGAAATATAAAAGAATGAGATGGAATAAATATATACTTAAGGTCTAGTTTTTCTTCCTCCACCCTCTGTGGAATGCTTACTCCACTTAAGACACCCCTAAGATTTCACCGTGTCCTCACAGTGAGATTGTACTCACTCTTCAATGAGAGGAGCTGATGAATATTAAAGCTCTTTTGGTTTTATTATCAATTATGCACTTGAATTTTCAAATAATCTAGCTGTACATATCATACTACAGTGGATGATACTGTGAGGTACCAACTGGACCAGCTCAGCAGAGGCTGGGAGGTTTAACTCATCAGTGGTCATGATACCACTTTTCTCTTAGACTTTTCCAATAGAATTTATTTTTGGTTTTGCCAGCCAGGGTGAGCGCTTGTTTTCTATAGGCATCAATGGCAGAATAAGCATTGTTGCCTCACAGAAGGGAGAAGTCTATGGTATTGGACACCAACCCCCAAGTCCTTCTTACATATCCTCTCCTTGACATACAGGGACTCTTGTGAAAAATGGAAACCCAGGAACTGGCTCTGCATAAACTTAAGCTTTGTCTTTGCAGAACAATTAGGAGAAGCCTACTACTGACTCTGGAATATGTTGCATGCAATAAAAACTCTGTACTATTTAGGTATTGTTTCTGGCCCACGATACTAGAAATAAGCATCAACTAGCCATACAAAGTTTTACTTAGGAAAAATGAAAGTATACTCAAATATAAATTTTTATAAAATGACTATTAACTAAAAAAAAAATAGCCTTTCTTTCCCCAAACATCAATAGATGCAGAATGGAGGGTAATATTTACAACATGCAACATCATGTTTGGTTGTAATTAATAGACTATTTCAATGAAATATTATTTTGATAAATATGTTCATGCTTCATTTGCCATGTATTAAAAACAGCAATACACACTCACTTGATGAAAAATATTATCAAAGATAAAACAGAAGTATTTCATAAACAACCATTAGGTAGATTATAAGATAACATATAAAAGGTGATATAGGAAATAAATATTAGAAATACATATTATTCATCTATGACCTAACTTGTATTGAAATGCTGCAAAAACCTTCATAGCAACATTCAGAGAATTACCTGAAACATAACTCTGGCATCTTCTATGGTCTTCTATGTGCTTTCTTTAATGGTCACAGTGATTCCCATGTTCAAACTTATTCACTGAAGACAACGCGTGTCCTGAGATTCTCATTATTGAAATGCTGAGGCTGAGGCCTGCTTTTCACATATACACATTGTCCAACATTAAAATACCATTGCGTATTGACTGCATACAAAAATCATTAAACTAAATATTTCCAAAAGTCCTGATACAAATAACGTGTTACAATATTTTAGGTAGGATTATCTGATAGGATTAACAAATTTATCAAGTATAACAGAAAGTAACCACTTATTATTTATTATTGGCTATACCAAAAAATATAGGATCAGGACTTACCTGAATGACATGCTTCAGTTTGTCAATAATCTGATTTATCACAGGATCAGTTCCTTTGACTATGACTTCAGGATTTCCAGACTGGGCTTTGATTCCATTTCCAACCACACGCTGAGTATGACTAGCAAAGGGAAATGTGAAAGATATATGACTTAGTACCTGATCAGAGTATTATCTGCCACAGCTATCTGAACATAGTTGAGGTCAGAATTTCCTCCTTTAGAGAATACACCAATGTATTTTTTTCTTGGAACAGAAAATGGCACAGCTATAATGTTTTTCCAGGTAAAATGATAAAATGCTTATCGTGCCATTAGATCATTCTAAAAATAGTGTTATTCTCTCAATGGATCCAACCAAAAATTACTTGTTTTTTAATACTACTTAACAATATGCTACAAAGAGTTAACATATATCTCACTTTATTACCAGTTCTTGCTGAATTATACATACGTCTGTACCCCTGTTGTCTGGGTCAGCTTATTTTATGCAGTCCCAATATTATTTTTTAAATATTAGGCTACTATATATGTGTGTGTGTATATATATATGGAATCTATATATAGAATTTATATATAGAATATATATACTATATACATACAACATACATAGAATATATGGACAGAATATATAGAGAATATAGATATAGAATATATATAGAATATAGATATAGAATGTAGATATATAGAATATATATACACACACATATATATATTTCCTAATTAGGTCCTTCAAGAAATAAGTGATTAAACTTTTTAATAATGATAGTATCAATTGGACATGATTAAAATAATATTATTAATAAACTTTTTGATTTTTAAAATAACCTTGAACCCATTTCTTTTTGTAGGCATAGAGAGATTATCCATTAGGGATCTGGCAGTGTACACCAATAACAAATAGTAGAAGGAAAACAATTATATCTACTTTGTTAATGTGTAATAGTATTCTTTATTTTACAAAAATAAAGTTATATATAACTATATATAATATATAATATAATATATATCATATGTAAAAATATATATAACTGTACAAGTCAATATCATAAACTATAACTGTACAAATTAAAATCATCAAATTTATAAGCAACTAAAATGTGCAAAGTATTTCCTAAGGAGAGGAAACAATCCGCTTTCACCTAGGTTCGCCTAAACAAAATCTGGTAAATCATGTGGTATGTAAAAGGGTCATTTCACAGGTGGTCAAAGCCATTTGAAATTTCACTACCTAAGGAATTCTAAGGAATTAATAAAAGTATTTAAATTCATTAGTCACAAAGATGTCTTCAGTGTATGCTATATTCCAAGTCCTGTACTAGGTCTTTAGGATTATAAGAAGGTGTAAGGCTCAATTTTTGTCCTCATAATGCTCATTACTTAACCAAGAATGTAATATATTAATTAACTCATTCATTTGTATGTTTATTCATTACATTTTATTACATTTAAAAAACTATAGATTTCAGCCATATACTCTTGTTTGTCTGACAGAATAGTGTAATATAAACACAACTGAACAGTTAAAATACAACATTATAAAGTAGCTGGAAAGAACTGCACGTGCCGGGTGTGAGGAAAGATAAGACAAGTGTAGATATTCTGGATATAGAGAAGTCCATTTGGACTCACACACTAGGGAAAAACTAAAGGAGAAGTTATAACTTGAGGTAGCCTTGGATATATTGAGGTAAGAAGAGGACATCTATGGTATGGTTAATGAGAACTTCAGGGCCAAGGATGTCATCCCAGCAAGGAAAACGGCAAAGGTACGTGAACAAGGCAGACAGGGAGAACAGACCTCTATTTACAAAGCAGAGAGTACAAACGGTGGAAAGCAATGGATAGAGGGCCACACCCTGAAGATTCCACCCTGAATGTTGAAGACTCTCCACTGAGTGATATCATGGGTTCTGGAGATTCATAACGGGGAAGTTGGCAGGTGGGTGTGGAATAAAAAAACTACATGTTTGGTACAATGTACACTACTCAGGTGACAGGTGCGATAAAATCTCAGACTTCACCACTATAGAAATTATCCATGTTACCTAAACCACTTGTGCTCCAAAAGCTATTGAAGTAAGACTTTATTTATTTATTTATTTTTATTTATTTATTTTTTTGAGACAGAGTCTGGCTTTGTCGCCCAGGCTGGAGTGCAGTGGTGCAATCTCGGCTCACTGCAAGCTCCGCCTCCCAGGTTCACGCCATTCTCCTGCCTCAGCCTCCCGAGTAGCTGGGACTACAGGCTCCCGCCAGTATGCCCGGCTAATTTTTGTATTTTTAGTAGAGACGGGGTTTCACCGTGTTAGCCAGGATGGTCTCGATCTCCTGACCTCGTGCTCCACCCGCCTCAGCCTCCCAAAGTGCTGGGATTACAGGCTTGAGCCACCGCGCCCGGCGAAGGGAGGGGAGGGGATCATCACACATTGGGGCCTGTGGGGTTGGGGGGGTGGGGGGTAGGGGAGGGATAACATTAGGAGAAATATCTAATGTAGGTGACGGGTTGATGGGTGCAGCAAACCACCATGGCACGCATATACCTATGTAACAAAACTGCAGGTTCTGCACATGTAACCCAGAGCTTCAAGTATAATTTATGAAAGTATAATTTATGAAAACAAAACACTATCATCTGAGTCATTTGTTTGCTTACTTTAAATATCATAATACTTTTCAGCAAAAAATATTATCACTTTAATGTAACTTTCGTTCCCTATATTTGAGCAGAGTACTGCACGATCCATAAACACCCTCTGAATTTTCTACAGTAATGGAAAAAATCTTTGAAAAAAATAAAAGAAGGTTCTATGTTTGAGAATATGGCTATATGAAAGGGGTTTCAAGAAATATCCAGTTCTTCCCAAGACGATGTACTTCCAGTGACCAGTTTTAAGAAGTGGAACAGGCCGGGCATGGTGGCTCACGCCTGTAATCCCAGCACTTTGGGAGGCTGAGGCGGGCAGAGCAGGAGGTCAGGAGATCGAGACCATCCTGGCTAACACGGTGAAACCCCGTCTGTACTAAAAATACAACAAATTAGCCGGGCGTGCTGGCGGGAGCCTGTAGTCCCAGCTACCCGGGAGGCTGAGGCAGGAGAATAGCGTGAACCCGGGAGGCGGAGCTTGCAGTGAGCCGAGATCGCGGCACTACACTCCAGCCTGGGCGACAGAGGGAGACTCCGTCTCAAAAAAAAAAACAAAAAGAAGTGGATCGAACATTTCCTAACGAGGTCCTTCAAGTAATAATAAGTGATTAAACTTTTTGATAATGATAATATCAATTGGACATGATAAAAATAATATTAATAAATCTTTTGATTTAAAAAATAACCTTGAACCTACTTCTTTTGTAGGCATGGGGGGAGCTTAGAGTTAAGTATTCTAGTATCCGTTAGGGATTTGGCAGTATACATCAATAACAAATAGTAGAAGGAAAATAATTATACCTGGGTCTCATATATATATACATATATATATATAGAGAGAGAGAGAGAGAGAGAGAAACCATCTCTTAAATTACCTGTAGCACCACTATGTTATTCTTTACTCTCCCAATACCCTAAGTAGATTGCACATGTGGCTCTTTTATTAATGTGTTGAATATTCATAATGATAATAAATAATACGAATAAATAAATTGATAAGTGCATAACTATGAATTAGGCATTGCTTTACTCTATCTGGAGATTTCAATTCATGATAAACATCCTTTAGTGACCATGAATAAGAAACTCATAGACCTGCATTAGAGAAATGCAAATCTAAACCACAATGAGATACCATCTCACTCTAGTTAGAATGGCGGTCCTTAAAAAGTCAGGAAATAACAGATGCTGGAGAGGTTGTGGAAAAATAGGAATGCTTTTACACTATTGGTGGGAGTGTAAATTACTTCAACCATTGTGGAAGACAGTGTGTCAATTCCTCAAGGATCTAGAACTAGAAATACCCTTTGACCCAGCAATCCCATTACTGGGCATATACTCAAAGGATTATAAATCATTCTACGATAAAGACACATGCACACGTATGTTTATTGTGGCACTATTCACAATAGCAAAGACTTGGAACCAACCCAAATGTCCATCAATGATAGACTGGATTAAGAAAATGTGGCACATATACACCGTGGAATACTATGCAGCCATTAAAAAAGGACATGAGTTCACATCCTTTGCAGGGACATGGATGAAACTGGATACCATCATTCTCAGCCAACTATCACAAGATCACAAAACCAAACGATGCATGTTCTCACTCATAAGTGGGAGTTGAACAATGAGAACACATGGACACAGGGAGGGGATCATCACACATTGGGGCCTGTGGGGGGTGGGGAGTAGGGGAGGGATAACATTAGGAGAAATATCTAATGTAGGTGACGGGTTGATGGGTGCAGCAAACCACCATGGCACGTGTATACCTATGTAACAAAACTGCAGGTTCTGCACATGTAACCCAGAGCTTAAAGTATAATTTAAATAAATAAATAATAAATAAATAAACTCATAGACCTCAAAGTATGGGAAGGCTAACTGACTATGGCCACTTGCTGCTTCACTCTAAAATCTGTTTCTGCATCTGCCCCTCAGTCAATGACTTAGGGCCGCAGGGTAGCTAATGCAGATCCCTCTTTAGGAGACACAGTGCTTCTCTGAGGACCACTCTTGGCTCAGGATTCCCTGAAGCCTTTTCTGACCCTTCCTTAGACTGTACATTACGCTCCAAAGCTTCCACTCAACCTTCCTTTCCTCTTTCCTTCATTCTAGGTCAGACTTGCCTCATAACTGAGAGCTCTTCCAGGCTTACTCAGCTTCCTCTCCATTTTCTCTCATAGGGATTTCCCTTAATAAAATCCTCTTGTGTTTAACTCGTTTTCAACATCTACCTCTTGGAGGACCTGGACTAACCCACCACATAATATTTGTATTATAATTACTTCCATTCTACAGGTTGAGAATCTGGGATCTGGAGAAGTTAAGTAACTTAAGTTACTCAAGTAAGGCCACACAGTGTATATAAAGTGTGCTGCAAGGAGTTAAACCCAGGGAACACGTGCTCCAAAACAGAACCATCAACAAGCATCAATCCTGCAACCAACTAATAAAAGGTAAAGATACAATTAGCTTGGTGCAAAATGTTATTTTTTCTCTAATTACATTTTCTAAGGTTTCACTCTTTGTAATTAAGAAGGGATGCATGATTTTCATCAAAACTCTCCTCAGCAAGCGGGTGTGGTGGCATGCACCTGTACTCCCAGCTACTCAGGAAGCAGAGGCAGGGAGATCACGTGAGCCCAGGAGATTAAGGCTGCAGTGAGCTGTATATTGACAATGTGACCATGAGTATAAAATTCATAGACCTCAAGCCTGGGCAACAGAGCAAGACTCTGCCTTAAAAAGTAAAACTAAGCAAAACAAAACAATCCTCCTCAACAAATGGTTGCATATAACCAGCTAAACAGTAATATAACAGTTGTTGGCAGGGTGAGAAGAAACTAGCAGACTGTAGGTTTGTCATACGGTTTTTCTGTTTCTCCAGAAACACAGATATAATATAGGCAATGAAAACTGAGACTCATCTCTTAATTTCAGTTAAGCTATTAATTGATTTACATCATTTACTTATAGGCCAGAAAAGTTTTTCCAAAGGCAGGAATGTTGTTTCATGTCAATCTGAGGAATTGCTTTTGTTTTTGTTCTTAATGATCACAGTTACTAATACAGTAAAATAATATTTAGATAAAATACATTAGAATTATAGCTGATCAAAAATCTCATTCCAAGCTGTTATACTGTTGAATATCTCACGATCACTCTTCTTATGAATCATGTAAATAAGGAAAAATACTGCAAAGTAGACACACATTACTTCAAATGAAATATGATTTAATAAAATCAGTTATTCTTTGCCAATTTTGTAATGTTCAAAATAACCACAATTGAAATAGTGATACATACACACCGGAACAGTTCAAATGAAAAAGAGAAATGATACCAAGCGTTGGCAAAGATGTGGAGCAACTGGAACTCTCTCCCAATGTGGATGGAAATGTAAGCTGACAGACACCACCATTTCCCATGTATGCTAAATCTAACCATATTCTATGACCCTGAGCATATACCCAGCAATATTTGCCAAAAGACAAATACATGAATGCTCAGAGAAGCACCATTCAAAATAACCACAAACTGAACATTATATTTGTATAATGATGTAGTCTATAGCAATGAGAACTAACAAATTACAACTATATGCAAAAAGATTGACAAATCTTATAAACTAAATATTGAATGAAAGAAGCAAGATACAGAACATATTCTATGATCTAATTTAATAAAAATTGTAAAACTCATCAGTTATGTTCCAAATCACCATAAGAGGTACCTTATGAAATAGTGTCTAGAAGAAGTAATAATACAAAATTTCCTGATTTGAGTACTGGATACAAAGAAGGGCTAAATTTGTTTAAAAACAAAAAAAGTATTAAGCTGTACAGTTAAGATTTGGGTATTTTACTGTTTGTATGTATTTTCAGCCTCAGAAAATTATGTTAAAAAGTCTTTATGCTCTTTTTCTTAATATATTTACAATACACAAATTTTCTTTTTTTTTTTTTTTTTTTTATTTTATTATTATTATTATTATTATTATTATTATACTTTAGGTTTTATGGTACATGTGCGCAATGTGCAGGTAAGTTACATATGTATACATGTGCCATGCTGGTGCGCTGCACCCACCAACTCGTCATCTAGCATTAGGTATATCTTCCAATGCTATCCCTCCCCCCTCCCCCCACCCCACAACAGTCCCCAGAGTGTGATGTTCCCCTTCCTGTGTCCATGTGTTCTCATTGTTCAATTCCCACCTATGAGTGAGAATATGCGGTGTTTGGTTTTTTGTTCTTGCGATAGTTTACTGAGAATGATGATTTCCAATTTCATCCATGTCCCTACAAAGGACGTGAACTCATCATTTTTTATGGCTGCATAGTATTCCATGGTGTATATGTGCCACATTTTCTTAATCCAGTCTATCATTGTTGGACATTTGGGTTGGTTCCAAGTCTTTGCTATTGTGAATAATGCCGCAATAAACATACGTGTGCATGTGTCTTTATAGCAGCATGATTTATAGTCCTTTGGGTATATACCCAGTAATGGGATGGCTGGGTCGAATGGAATTTCTAGTTCTAGATCCCTGAGGAATCGCCACACTGACTTCCACAAGGGCTGAACTAGTTTACAGTCCCACCAACAGTGTAAAAGTGTTCCTATTTCTCCACATCCTCTCCAGCACCTGTTGTTTCCTGACTTTTTAATGATTGCCATTCTAACTGGTGTGAGATGGTATCTCATTGTGGTTTTGATTTGCATTTCTCTGATGGCCAGTGATGGTGAGCATTTTTTCATGTGTTTTTTGGCTGCATAAATGTCTTCTTTTGAGAAGTGTCTGTTCATGTCCTTCACCCACTTTTTGATGGGGTTGTTTGTTTTTTTCTTGTAAATTTGTTGGAGTTCATTGTAGATTCTGGATATTAGCCCTTTGTCAGATGAGTAGGTTGCGAAAATTTTCTCCCATTTTGTAGGTTGCCTGTTCACTCTGATGGTAGTTTCTTTTGCTGTGCAGAAGCTCTTGAGTTTAATTAGATCCCATTTGTCAATTTTGGCTTTTGTTGCCATTGCTTTTGGTGTTTTAGACATGAAGTCCTTGCCCATGCCTATGTCCTGAATGGTAATGCCTAGGTTTTCTTCTAGGGTTTTTATGGTTTTAGGTCTAACATTTAAGTCTTTAATCCATCTTGAATTGATTTTTGTATAAGGTGTAAGGAAGGGATCCAGTTTCAGCTTTCTACATATGGCTAGCCAGTTTTCCCAGCACCATTTATTAAATAGGGAATCCTTTCCCCATTTCTTGTTTTTGTCAGGTTTGTCAAAGATCAGATACTTGTAGATATGTGGCATTATTTCTGACGGCTCTGTTCTGTTCCATTGATCTATATCTCTGTTTTGGTACCAGTACCATGCTGTTTTGGTTACTGTAGCCTTGTAGTATAGTTTGAAGTCAGGTAGTGTGATGCCTCCAGCTTTGTTCTTTTGGCTGAGGATTGACTTGGCGATGCGGGCTTTTTTTTGGTTCCATATGAACTTTAAAGTAGTTTTTTCCAATTCTGTGAAGAAAGTCATTGGTAACTTGATGGGGATGGCATTGAATCTGTAAATTACCTTGGGAAGGATGGCCATTTTCATGATGTTGATTCTTCCTACCCATGAGCATGGAATGTTCTTCCATTTGTTTGTATCCTCTTTTATTTCCTTGAGCAGTGGTTTGTAGTTCTCCTTGAAGAGGTCTTTCACATCCCTTGTAAGTTGGATTCCTAGGTATTTTATTCTCTTTGAAGCAATTGTGAATGGGAGTTCACTCATGATTTGGCTCTCTGTTTGTCTGTTATTGGTGTATAAGAATGCTTGTGATTTATGATGTTTGATAATCACCACGTTGTACTGATTTGCTGTCTCACTTCACTGTTTGATATCAACATATGAAAGTAAAAATGCTATTTAGGGGATAACTATTATCTGAGCACTAATAAATTAAATGCTATTTTAAGCCAACAACAAAATTGTTTGGGGTACAATTTTTATTTAACCAACTTTCCATTATAAACATTATAAAATTCTGAAAGATCCTAGAATCTTATATAGCTTTCTTGTATTTTTTCAAATGTAATTGACACCAGCATGAATTAAATTTCATATTTAAAAAGCTTCTGACTACATTACAACATAATTTAAAATTACTTGCAAGATATGATAATTCTAAGATTACCAACATATCATGCAAATGAAACACCCAGGTACTTCCTACCAACACATGATATAATAAAATCCAGAAGAACTTCTGAATTAGAGTGTAGTAGTTGCCTAGGGCCATCATACCTAATTATCACACACTTGGTGGGTTAAGAGGACAGAAATATATTCTCTCATAGTTCTGAAGCCTGGACCTCTGAAATCAAGATGATGGCGGGGCCATACTCCCTCTGAAGATCCTAGGGAGGAATTCCCCCTCACTTCTTCCCGGCTTCCAGCAGCTCCTGGCAATGCTTGGCCTTCTTTGATTTATGACTGCATAACTCCAATTTCTGTCTCCATCTTCACATCACCTTCTCTGCGTGTGTCTTTTCCTGTATCTTATAAGGACATTTACATTGGATTTAGGGCCCACCTTCATCCAGGATGACCTCATCTCAATCATTGGGTTAATTATATCTGCAAAGACCCTACTTCCAAATAAAGTCACATTCTAAAGTTCCTAGTGGACATAAATTTTGGAGGTACGGTATTTAAATCACTACACAGAACATGTAAAGACAAAAATCTGGAAGCTACCTGAATGAAAATGGATATTCCCTTGAACTTCAACAAAATCATATTCTATTTTTCCATGAGAAACATTTTATTACTCTAAATATTCATATTTCACAAGTACACCTCTTAAATTATAGCTTGGCCTTAAGAAAAATAATTAGCTTTGGAAATTATCAGTACATGATATCTAGTATTTCCTATATTTTTAATAACTTCTACCTCTTAGCAAAAATAAATAATGCAATGGACAATTTCTGTGTTCTAAATTCACACACACAAACAGGAAAGGCACTTTAAAAATGATTTGTTCTCTTTCAAAGCAGAAGCCCAACCACCTGCTCTGAATCTAAAAGTTTCCCGAAAGCAAAGAAGGGCTAGTTTATTATGAAGGTGTTGATAGCTGATTCTGTGGAG
This sequence comes from Pongo pygmaeus, assembly GCF_028885625.2. Taxonomy (NCBI): domain Eukaryota; kingdom Metazoa; phylum Chordata; class Mammalia; order Primates; family Hominidae; genus Pongo; species Pongo pygmaeus. The sequence continues at coordinate 24,590,906 of NC_072389.2, read as the reverse complement.
ACTCACACAGAAACAAAGAATAAATTTTAATCACACTTAATGGCAATGTGATAGTAAGGTTGTGACAATATCCAAATATGACTAATGTCATTGAATTAACTACACTCAGGCTTAGCTTAGTTGTCCAAATTTATTACAAATAGCTCAAAATAAATAATTAACTCTTCTGTTTTCTATTTATTTTTTGTTGATGCTTAAGAGTAAAAAGGTATTTCAACTGAAATTTTTTTTTTTTAGCAATCAGTTCTCTTGTTTTATCACCATAAGACTGTAAACGGCCATAACAGCTCACTGAATCTAGCACTGCCTTCAACAAGAAATGCACCTAGAGCAGGAATATAGTACTTGGCACTCATCTCTAGGCCTATAACCTAATAGATTTTTTTGTCTGTCTTTGGTGACAGTAACATAAATTTAGAGCTGGAAAGGACCTTAGAGGTCCTCTAGTCCCACCCAAGCATCTTTTAAAACAAAACAAGTGTATTGGCCTGGTGCAGTGGCTCACGCCTGTAATCCCAGCACTTTGGGAGGCCAAGGCGGGCAGATCACAAGGTCAGGAGATCGAGACCATCCTGGCTAACATGGTGAAACCCCATCTCTACTAAAAATACAAAAAATTAGCCGGACATGGTGGCAGGTGGCTGTAGTCCCAGCTACTCAGGAGGCTGAGGCAGGAGAATGGAGTGAACCTGGGAGGTGGAGCTTACAGTGAGCCGAGATTGCGCCATTGCACTCCAGCCTGGGCAACAGAGCAAGACTCCATCTTAAAAAAATAAATAAATAAAAAAATAAAGAAGCATGTTTATTTCATCGTTTTATACTTATACACTGTGTATTTCCAGAAAAGCCTCTGAGACAGCTTAGAATGAAAGGCACAGACACTACAAAACAAGGGCAAAATGACAGAATAATGAAGAGAAGGAGGTGACAATTACATGGGACAACCTAGGGAAGGAAACACTACCCTTCAGCCTAAAATTTAGTCCTAAGCCTCTTGTTCTCAAAGGCCAAAAGGAAAACCAGAATTCAAATAGGTGTCATTAGTTAATAAAATAGTATCTGCATATGTCAGCAGCTATTTTTTGGTAACTCTAAACTCTTCAGCAAAATATATATGTCTTTAAGCAACACACAATGGACAATATAATAAAAATAATCATCAATAGCAATTTCAAAACTTTTAAAGATGTAAGTACAAATGATCTTTTCTTATGGGATGCTTTGTGAAAGCTGCCCGCATGATGGTATTTTAAATTACATGATGTTAAACTGCCTACATGATGGTGTTTTATTGGGACCTGGTTCTATGACTTGGTGAAGAATGTAACCTCTGAGAACTTAGAAGAGTGAATGGTTAATACTTCTCTGAACTTTTTTGTTTTTAATTGATATTTTATTTTATCCCTCATAGACAATATATATTCTGGGAAATATACTGAAGTATAGTAAAAAAGGAATCTCAGGGTTAAAATATTGCGGTAAATGACAAAGCAGAGGTTGTGTCTGAAGAACCATGTGGTCGCACTGCACCACACAGCAAACAGAAATATGGGTGAGCACTTTACCAGCAGATAAACACCTATGAGAGAGGAAACAGCAGTCACAAGATGTGTTTTAACAGAGAGATATTTAATTAAATATTTTCTAATAAACTGATTGAACCTACATTTAATGGAATTTTTTTCCTTTCCTCACTTTCGCAAATGTGTGTATTTTTATAGAGAACATGGTTTTACAGATGTAATTTTCAGACTTTAAGTCAGGCCCATCACCAATGCTCTATGAATTGGATGGCCTTGATATGTGGTCCATGTATTTTTGAATCAGGGATGGGAGCCGTCAAATGAGTCAAAAGCTGATTTTTGTAGCTTTCATTATGAACACCTCTCTGGCTGCTCTTCTTTTTGACTTTACCAAACAAACTAGTTAGTATTCTTAAATGCAAGGCATATTAACATAAGAACTAAATAAATTTTTAAAATAAACACACATACACACACACACACAGCACTCTCTATATTTTTAATTTCCACTTAAATAGCAAACAAGCTGTGTTCATAGGCCTGTGGAAGAAATATGAAGTTTGAAAAGATTTGTAAATAACTTTTTCTTAATGAAAATAACTCTGTAGTAATTACTGTTTTAAAAAGCCATTAGAATTTGAGCATAACACAGTTTCAATCGTGTCTCTATTCCAACTTAAAGTCCTGTCCAATGATTCTATCTTATGGTCTATTGAATCACAAAATAAAAAATTGTATATTTTAAAGTATTTGATGAAGGAGGAGGAGGAGGGAAGAAAGAAGAGGAGGAGGAAGTGGAGGAGTTGGGAAAATAACTAGGATTCCTGTTCTTGCCTCACCTTAAGTACACTACAGCCAAACTCCTGCTACAAAACAGTCCTCAGACAACAATCCTCGTATGTAACAAAATTTAATTTGTGTCCACTTATATATATGAGAAAATTGCTCCTCCAGCTATGTCTTGGCAAACTCGGTTACACAGAAAACAGCGGGACTTGGTTCCATAAAAGTATATGTGCCTAGGGACTTTTAGATTCCTAATAGTGGCAATCACCCAACAAACATATTTGGCTGACTCAGTATAGGAAAAATGTGCGTACACAGGATTGCAGAAGACCTCTGAAGTCCAAATAGAGTGGAATTTTCCAGTCTAGATGACCTAGAGATTCCACACGTACAGAGACACTTGGCCAATCTCTCCCTCACCCTTTATACTTCCCCCATTCTCCTCTCTCAGTCCTTTCATGATTTCTTCCAGGTCCGTCAGTGTTTATGTACTCTGTCCTCCCTGTCTGGAAAGTTCTACACCTTCAGACCCTTTCCTCAGTCATCTGTACTAAGCTTACAAAGGGGGTTTACAGATGTGATTAAATTAAGGATCTTAAAATGGGGGGCCTGGTGTGGTGGCTCACGCCTGTAATCCCAGCACTTTGAGAGGCTGAGGCGGGCGGATCACGAGATCAGGAGATCGAGACCATCCTGGCTAACACGGTGAAAACCCGTCTCCACTAAAAATACATAAAATTAGCCTGGCGTGGTGGCGGGCGCCTGCAGTCCCAGCTACTCGGGAGGCTGAGGCAGGAGATGGCGTGAACCCGTGAGGCGGAGCTTGCAGTGAGCTGAGATCGCGCCACTGCACTCCAGCCTGGGCGACAGAGGGAGATGCCGTCTCAAAATAATAATAATAATAATGATAATGATAATAATAATTAGCAAAAACCTCAATAACTTTTGTACTGGCCTAACATTTGTAAAGAAACTATAAGCAAGTTCACAAAAGTTAAAACAAAAAATCAGCTATGAGAAACAAATATGAATTACATCACTAACTGCTGAAAAGAAAGACTCTAAGACTGAAATTACCAAAAAAAAAAAAACTCAGCTGAAAACAAAACAAAAAATCAAACTCTATTACTCTATTCTATTTCCATTAAGTGTACAAACTGTTCCTGTAAGTTTAACAATATTAAAATGTACAAAGATTAATAAAGTAAAAATCAAAGTCTGTTTCTAACATCATTGATTTCCCATAAAGTAGAATTTAAAGGAAAAGGTATCACATGGAAAACAATAAAATATTTAATATTACAAAGCAAAACACCAAATGAATGTCACATTTAATTGTGAAATCATTAGCATGTTTTTCCGTTATGACTTATTAAAGATAAAATTTGAGCATTATAATGTATAAGATTTTTTGGCCGGGCGCGGTGGCTCACGCCTGTAATCCCCGCACTTTGAGAGGCCTAGGCAGGTGGATCATGCGGTCAGGAAATCAAGACTATCCTGGCTAACACGGTGAAACCCCGTCTCTACTAAAAAAATACAAAAAAATTAGCCAGGCGTGGTGGCGGGCACCTGTAGTCCCAGCTACTCAGGAGGCTGAGGCAGGAGAATGGCGTGAACCTGGGAGGCGGAGCTTGCGGTGAGCCCAGATCGCGCCACTGCACTCCAGCCTGGGCGACAGAGTGAGACTCCATTTCAAAAAATACAAAAAAATTTCCCGGGAAAGAAAAGCCCAAGACCCGACGGCTTTACTCCTGAATTTTACCAAATATTTTTAAAAGAACTAATACCAATTCTACCCAACCTACTGTGAAAAATAGAGGAGGAGGGAATATTTCCAAACTCATTCTACAAGGACAGTATTACTCTGATACCAAAACTGAAGACACATAAATAAAAAACAACAGGCCAATATCCCTGGTGAGCACTGATGCAAAAATGTTCAGCAACACGCTAGCAAACTGCATTCAACAACACATTACAAAGATCATTCATCATGACCAAGTGGGATTTATCCCAGGGATGCAAGGATGGTTAAACATATGCAAATCATTATCATCATCTCACATCAAATCACATCATATCAATAGAATGAAGCACAAAAACTGTATGATAATTTCAATTGATACTAAAAAAGCATTTGATAAAATTCAACACCCCTACATGATCAAAGCCTTCAGAAAACTGTATAGAAGGAACACACCTCAACATAATTAAAGCATATAGAACAGACACTCAGTTAGTTTCATATTAAATGGGGGGAAACTGAAAGCTTTTCCTCTAAGACCTGGAACAAGAGAAGGATGCCCTCTTTCATCACTGCCATTCAACGTAGTATTAGAAGTCCTAAGCAAGTCCTAGTTAGAGCAATCAGTCAAAAGAAAGAAAGAAGGGGACACACAAATTGGAAATAAAGTAATCAAATTATCCTTGTTTGCAAAAATTAGTAAAGACATTACCAAAAACAATAATAAGCCACCATAACTTATGAACAGATACAAAATTTAAAAATATATATTAGCAAATCAATTCTAGTAATATGTAAGAAATATATAATGATTAACTGTGGTTTACTGTGATAATAAAAAGTAATTTTAACATCCAAAAATTAAGCAATGTATTTGAACTGATCAATAGCATTAAAAAGACAGTTCCATATAGTGATCTGAATAGATGTAGAAAATTCTACTGACAAAATTCTATAAGTATTCTTGATAAAACGTCAGAGTAGACCAAGAATAGAGGCAAACCTTTTTTCTATATTAGGCAGGAGCATCTACATAATCATACATCAAATGTCATACTTAATGACTATATATCGAATGTGTTCTTCCTAACATTGGGAACAAGGCAAGTATTATGCCCCTGTAACTTTTATTTAACATCGTACTGAGGTTTGAGCCAGTAGTAAAAAGCAACAAAAAAGAATGAAATACAAAATTTGGAAGAAGAAAAAACAGCCATAGAAATCTTTATGCACAGACAACACAATCACTTATGTACAAAATCATAAGAAATTTATAAAACAAGACATAAGACCAATATGTGAAAATAAATTATATTTCTTTTAAAATTGTGCTTGCTAACATTAAAACATAATAAAATGTATACAATAATACCATCCTGAAAACTACTAAGCATTTCTGAGAAAAATTATATATGACCTAAACCCATGTTCATAAATTAGAAGACTCAATCATGTTAAGATGCCAATTTTCTATTTGGTTATTAGATTAAATTTCAATGAAAATCCCATCTGCTATTTGGAAAAAACTGATAGGTTGTTTTTAAAAATTTATATAAAATTTATATAGACATGCACAAGACTTATAATAAAAAGATAAAAACCATAATGAAGCATAAATTGGGAGAAATTATTATTCCTGGTTGAATACTTGTCAAAAGCTATCCTGAACAAGACAAAGCAACATTGGTGTAAGGGAAAATGAATACACTAATAGAGAAGAATAGAAACGTACAAATACATATTTGATCATTCAATTTAAACAAAGGCACCAAGGCAATTCAAATTGGAAAGAAAAATCTTTCTAATAAATGATGGAACCACTTCCTAAGTCAAAAAAAAAACAACTAAAAACCTTAAGCCCTACATCATAACACATAAATTAATTTCAGGTATATAATAGATTTAGGTGTATGGTCTAAAGCTATAAAAATTCCAATATAAAGCACAGGAGAAAATCTGCCCCATCTTCAAGAAAAAAATATTTCTTAGGACATAGAGAACAAAAATGTATATTCACAAGGTTTCTTTACAAATGAAAAAGAAATAATTATAAATATTAAGAAAATAAAAGAGCAAGCTACAGACTAGAATAAGATATTCAAAAATATATACCTGAAAAAGAGCTTGACTACATAAAGGAATCCTACACATCAATAAGAAAAAGATATCCTAATGTCTAACTTGAACAGATGCTTCAAAAAAAAGATATACAAATGGCCAAGATGCACATGAAAATACACCTAACATCTTTAATTGTGTGTAAATACAAATTGAAACCACAGAGTTACTAATTGTGGAATGCAAAAAAATGACAACACTAAATGATGAACATATGGTGAACAACTCAACCTCTCATAATTTGCTGATGGAAGACTACAATAAAATACACACTTTTGAAAACTAATCCAGTTTCTTACAAAGTTCAACATAAAAATATTTCATCATTTATCAATTACACTCCTAGGCCTTTACACGACATCAACTGAATGGGCACAAAAAGACTTTTACATACCTGTTTATAGCAGTATTACTGAAAGTAGTAGAAACTTTGAAAAAAATCAAATATTCATCCAAAAAAACCCAGATTTTTTAAAAAAAGTATATATCTACACAATGGAATACTACTTAGCAATGAAAACAATGAACTACACAATGGAACTTAACAAAGAAAATAATGAGAAACCAATACACACAACATGAAAGGATCTCAAGAATATATATTAAACAATAATAGTGAGACACAAAATATACAAAGTCCAAGAACAGACAAAAGTAATACATGGATATAGACTTCAGAAAGCACGTTGCCTATTGGAGCTGGGAAATGACTGAAAGTGGACAAAGGGAACTTTCTAGCAAGTAGAAATATTGTATATCCTGATTTAGGTTTTGGCTACATGAATTTATATATATTTGTCATTGAATTATATATCTAAAATCTATGCGTTTATATACAATTTCCCTCAATACATAATACATAAAAAAACTAAAATTGAAAACTCAGTACTAGATTGAATGATCAAGAAAATCCTAACATTTAAGGTATAGGTCATGCCGGCATCAGAGATCTAGAGTAGCGGAATTGATGTCATCAGAGTTAAGGCATTTTGAAATACCATGAAACTTGACACCTGTATCATGAAAAAACATCCTGCTTTCTATTTCTTATGTCCTGACAGTAACTTGTTTGGTCGTATTAATCAAGGATTTGATTCTACATGTTAATTTCATATTATTAGAGAATATTGCCAATTTTGCTTCTCATTCACATTTCCATTTAGAATTTCACTATTTTTTCATAGTAGTAAAGTACAATGCTTCGTATAAAATAGGCATTATGACTAATTTTCCATATCTCTATAATGTCAGGAACAGACTAATTTTATATGCATGTTTGAATGTAGATTGCCATGGTTGTAATGGCTAGTGGGAAAGTAGACATTTTACAGATATTTTAAGGTAGACTAAACAAAATTTCTTTGCTTAGATATGACTATTCTCTTAGGAGCTGAAAAGCCAATGAAAGTTGAAGTTGTACCTGTTCTTTGGTTTCATTCCATGGTTACTAGGAGCTAGTTAGAAAAGCATGTTAAAACTCACCTGTACAGAAGATAAAGTCTGTCAACATCAATTAGCTATTGTCTTTATCAAATTTCACCGTGGCATTTTCCAAAATTTAGACTATAAAGTTTCAAAACAGGATTAAAAAATTTAAATAAGGCTGGGAGCCGTGGCTCACGCCTGTAATCCCCGCATTTTGGGAGGCCGAGGTGGGCGGATCACGAGGTCAAGAGATGGAGACCATCCTGGCTAACACCGTGAAACCCCGTCTCCACTAAAAATACAAAAAAATTAGGCGTGGTGGCGGGCGCCTGTAGTCCCAGCTACTCGGGAGGCTGAGGTGGGAGAATGACGTGAACCCTGGAGGCGGAGCTTGCAGTGAGCCGAGATTGTGCCACTGTACTCCAGCCTGGGTGACAGAGCCAGACTTCCATCTCAAAATAAATAAATAAAAAACTAGAAAGAATGAATCAGACAGACCAGGCGCAGTGGCTCATGCCTGTAATCCCAGCACTTTTGGGAGGCCGAGGAGGGCGGATCACGAGGTCAGGAGACGGCGACCATCCTGGCTAACACAATGAAACATTGTCTCTACTAAATATACCAAAAAAATTAGCCTGGGACCTGTAGTCCCAGCTACTGGGGAGGCTGAGGCAGAAGAATGGCGT